>NC_133662.1:269529943-269874943 GCF_037893015.1 Macrotis lagotis | reverse complement strand
TCTCCAGCTTTTTCCATTGTATTTATTTAGGATGCTTTTACCTTATTTTAAGGCAATCAGCAAGGAACATGTGGTCAGGAAGGGGAACTGAGAAGCCTTTTAGATGGTACAGTGGATAGAGCACTGATCTTGGAGTCAGGAGGTTGAGAGTTCAAATGTAGCCTCAGACAACTGACCCTAATTAACTGTGTGACCTTGGGCAAGTCACTTAATCCTGACAGCCTTGCATCCAGGGCCAGCTCCAGTCATCCTGATTCATGTCTCTGGACCCAGAAGGCTCTGGAGGAGAAAGTGAGTCTGGTGACTTCACACTTAAATGCAGTTCAAGGGCTTGTCAGGGCATCACTCCCCTGATATCATGGTCTTTTTCTGAAAATGAAGAACAAGCTTTATTCTTAGTTTCTATGTTTACAGTTACTTCAGACACTTTTGGCTTAGTGATGTATCGTGGAGGCCATTCTGGGCAAGTTGCAATAGCCCTAAGGAGTCAAATTTGATGAATAAATTTAGGTTGCAGTCAATTTTTTTTAATGAATGCTGAAGAGGTGTGGGTTCATCTGATCCAGGTTGGATGGTTCCAAGATGGGGTGGTTCTTGTCCTCCATTACTGAAGAAGACCAAAATGACATCACTATATTAGAGACAGATTATAGGGTGTCCAGCTGTGGCTGATCAGACCAAAATGAGCTCAAAGGGCTCTACCACAGGTTGATCCCAAATAGTCTATATGAAGTAATTGAGGTGTCAAAGTGGTTAGAACGTTAACATAGGAGACAATAATATCAAAGTTCAAATCGAATCTGATGCTTAATAGTCATGTGACCTGGGACAAGTTACTTTACCTTTATTTGTCATTTTTTCAGCTGTAAAATGGGGTTGATAATAATAGCAACAGCATCTCAGGGTTGCTGTGAGGATCAAAAGGCATATATCACTTTGCAAACTTCCAGATTTCTTAGAAATACAAATTATATTTTTTATTAACAACAGCAACAATAATAATCATTTTAGATGGAGTTCATTTCAGTTCCAGGGTATACTCTGTGGCTCTGTAATAGGGGAAATGAGAAGAGGAGACTCAACATTGGGAGACGATAGTCAGTGAGTGGTATTAAAGGGCAGCTGAGAAGGCTGATGGAATCTTGGGTTTCATTAAAAAAGATGGAGATTTGGAAAGAACACAGTTCTTTGGCTTGGGGTTCCAACTGTTTTTTAAACTTTTAGCCTATGTAATCCTGAGCAATTCACTTGTCTTGGTCTGTTTCCTCATCTGTAAAAGGAAGGTGCTATTCCAGATGGTGTCTTAAGTCCTTTCTAGCTCTTAATTTATCATCACAAGACTAGTGAGATGATAATCTTACTACTCTTTACCTTGATCAGATCACTTTCATTCTATCGAATCGATTCTAGGTAATATATTTAAGGTAGGACATTGTCTTGTCCTGGCCATTGTCCATTCACTCAGATCCAGAGGTTGGACCTAGGAGTAATAAGCAAAAGTTTCTAAGAAAAAGATTTCAGTTGGGTGTAAGGAAGAACTAAGTTGCTAATGATTAGAGTAAGCCAGAATCATGGAAGAGGGTTCCTTTGTCAGTGTGGAAAGTTGATGGGTCACTTTTCAAAAATATTGAAGAGTCTCAGAGATGGTTCTAACTCTGATGATATGGCTGTGAATATTGAAAAAGGGTTAGAAAGAAGGGACATCACGCTTGGTAAATGGATGAAATTATAACTTTATATTCTGCCAAAATATGAAAAAGTATTGCTCACAAGAAAGAGGTGCATTCATAGATTTCATCTTGTAGATGATACAACTTAATGTAAAAGAACTATTAACTAGATACAGACAGGATTATAATTCATTTCAATAAATATTCATATTCATTGCTCTATCTTGCAAAGGAAACATAAAAAGTAGGAAAAAGGAAGAGTTACCACTGGAATTAGGAATAAACAGAAATGGATTCAGTCAGATATGAAGAGATAAACTAGCAACACTGTTAGAAATGATGGGATGGCGGGGCTAGGTGGCACAGTGGATAGAGCACTGGCCCTGGAGTCGGGAGGACCTGAGTTCAAATCTGGCCTCAGACACTTAATAATGACCTAGCTGTGTGGCCTTGGGCAAGTCACTTAACCCCAATGCCTTGCAAAAACCTAAAAAAAGAGAAATTATAGGATAGAATTCAAAAACAGAAAAATGTAGTGAATTGGTCAAAAGTGATCTAAAAAAGGGAAGGAGTTATAAAATGAATAAGAGATAAAACAACTTTGAGATGTAGGAAAAATTTCCTGTATAGTATAAAGATAAATATTAGAGTCCAGAATGGCAGGATTTGGAGTTGAAGGAAATAGTTCAAGAAACTAGAGAGGTGTTGAGTCTCTCCTGCTTGTCCCCTCCCATTCAGTAGCAGATGCTTACAACATACTAAGAGTTGCCACCCATCACTCCAAACTGAAAGCAGGCCCCAACATATAGCTTAAATACTCAATTAGAGTTTATTAAAGGATGGAGTACAATTCTGGCTTCCAGGGTGATGGAGAGGGATGTTCTTTCCTTAACAATGAATGAGTTCTTACTTTTTGTCCCACTTTACAGAAACAGGAAATAAGACCAAGAAAGATCAAATGATTTGACTCTGGGCATAGAACTAATAAGTGCTGGTGGGGGGCGAGCTGGCCTCAAACTCAGGAATATTTCCTCTTCAGTCAGTGCTCTTACCCCTATATGAGACAAAAGAGGGCTAGACTGCTCTCTACCTTCACTCAGTGGATGGAACAGTGATTAAAGAGTAAGTCTCAAAGTCAGGAAGCCAAGAAGTTTCAGGGCCCCCTTTGCCACATATCAGGTGTGTGACCTTGAGCATATAAGTCTGAGGTAATTGTCTATGGATATTAATTGCAATCCTTCAAATGACAGAGTTTTCATCTTAGAAGTCCTCCACCCTAATAAAATCACTGGTCTAGCAAAAAAATAAAATAAAACCCAAAAGACCAGAATATGAAAATATATACGAATTCTTTCAGATGCACAGAAGCCCTACCTAGGACCAGTGATGGGTGGCCAAGTCAACCTCTGACTCCTCTCAGAAACTATTTTAAGGAGAAAGCAAGGATCACCTTCACTTGGGGAGGAAGAATTCCTCATTGGCAGTCCCCTACACAGAGAATATCATGGTGATTCTTTTCTTCTCTCCTCCTAGAAAATGAAAATGTATGCAGTTAACTAATTTAAGACATGTCTTCACAAAGACGAAAAAACCATTCTATCTGGCTGATTGTATTTCCGAAAAAAATAATTCGAACCACATACTTTTCTGTCAGATTGACAAAGTTGATCAGTTGGATTTTCCTCTTTGGCTTCCCCTTTGGAATCACGTTTATTCATCAATGAGTCTGGCGGATTGGAAGGACCTTGGGAGATACTCAGGGACTGAAGAACTATGAGTCTGGTTATGTAATTTCCTCTGTTTAATGTTTTTTAATTTGAAAAATGAGCATTCCCCCAATACAGGTATATTTAAAAGCTTAAGCTTGGCACCTTGTAAAACCATCACAATAATATCAATATTTCTCTCTCATTATGACAAGATATAATTTGATCTACCTCCTTACTCACAGAACATAAATGATTAATGACAACATAATGGTTTGTCCCAAGTCCTTTTCTATCTCAACATGATAAAATTAAGATGAGAATTAAATAATAAAAGCCTGCCATATAGATATCAATTTAAGCCCAGAAATTTTATAACATTATTGCCTCAAATAAACCACACACAAGTCAGAATTTAATTGATGTGTGTTGAATTGAACTGAAAGCTTATTGGACTGAAATCCCAGCTTTGCCATATGTGTCCTTGAGTAAATTATTTGTCATCCTTGAGTTTCAGTTTCTTCCCCTATAAAATAAAAGGGATGGAAAAGATGCTCTCTGAGGTCCTCTAATGAGGTAACTCTAAACCCTATCACCTACTGAAGACAGTGAGATTATCTTTAACTTTTTAAATGTACTGGGGACTTTGCAAGGCTCAGCAGGGATGTGTGACTCACTCCCTGGTCACACAGTGGCAAAGGCAGGATTTGAATCCACACCTTCCTGAAGCTAAGCAAGCAAAAACATGTTGCTAACCTCAGACAAGTTAATAACCTCTCTGAATCTGAGTTTTTCATCTATAACAGAGAGCACTAAGATCATTGCAATGCTAGATTCTAAGTGTACCAGTATTGGGTCATGTTAAATGACCTTAAAGGTCCCATCTGGATCCATGATGCTATGTTCATCTTTTTCTTTAAAAATGTTTCATTTACTATAGTATGAATTTAGTAATGGAAAAGAAAGAGCTCCCTCTCCCTCCACACATACAAAGAAAGACAGATAAATGAAGGGCAAAGGGAAACATAGGCTCAGGAAGAAACTTTGCAGTTGAGGAGGTCCAATTGTTTTAAGGCCCCTTGCCGCCTCTTTCTTCCCACCTGCCTGTTATTGGGGCAGACAGGCCCCCAGTTGTTATTAGGCTTCTATCTTCCATTAGCAATGGGGAGAATGCAGCAGCTGCAATGTCAGAAGCAATCTTACTTCCCTGGGACATGTCTAATTCCATTTGATCCAGGAAAGGCGGGCTGTCAGATCTGCAAGGAGCAGAAGAAGAGAGTTGGGGGGGGCAGGATGAAATGGGATATATTCAAACTGAACATGGACAAAGTGTATTCATTTGAGAGGCTTTCAGTGAGAGTTCTCACTCTCTGCAGATGCTCCAAAGAAACTACTGGCACAAAGAGGTACATTCATGAATTTCATCTCAGACTAACCAGGTCAAAACAATGGTCAGCTCGAAGTGCAGACAGGAAAAGACACCAATTCCATGCCTTCAGCTTTGAACTTGGAAACCTTGGCTCTGGACAGTACTGGTGCAGCTAACTGTGAGTTCATGGCCACTGGAATATCATATTCTAAATGCACTTTGTTGAACATAACATTCCTCTTTACCGTCCTAGTCATTACTTGCTTGTTTTTTGATAATTTAACAGCCACATTTATTCAGGTTCACCACTTTTTTTTTCCTGAAGGAAACCACTGCATTCTTTTTACATAAAATGTTTGTGTCTTTTAATTTTTTTTATTTTTATTTGGCAAAGGAAGCCATTAAATTGATCTGACACTGAGGGATTCAAAGTCCTTAGAGTTTCAACATGATATCTTTCAGGAAGCTATTAGCCCTATAATTCAGACTTAAAAGCACCCGTGTTATATATATGTGATACTTAGGCCAGTTAGGATTCAATGTGATTTTTTATTCTGATAATTGACTAAAATTTATTTTGTGAGATTTTGACACCAATATCCTGCTCAGTAAAAATAAAAAAACCCTTGAAAATGCAAGCCAGTACTAACATACAGAAATCAACTATTTCCATTGTTTTCCATTAGTACAGAATAAGGCAATCTTTTTAAAAGTGACCATGGGGGAAGCCATAATCCAGTAAATAATCAAACTTTCCCATGCCTTCCAGATCCTGGGGTTGCTATATTTCATTTTTAGTAATAAGGATATTTTTCGGCTAGCATCCTCAAGCACATTAACATTGGCTTGTTATTATTGCACTAAAATAGCCTTTAACTTTATGGGTAAATTTCCAAATGATGTAGCTGCACATGCCGAAATAGTTGTGGGCTAACATTCATGTCTGAGGCCTGTCATCTGAATGATACATCATTCTTCTAAGAAATAACAGCTCTTGTATTAATGACATACTTACCACTGGTGTTCCAGATGGCATCCTTCTGACACTTATATCCATCTTTTATGTATTGATCTATATAGGACTTGGGGTCACAGCCTGAGATTAGGATGTCCCTGAGGAGGGCAATGTAGGCAATGGCTAATCTAAGGATATCAATCTTGGAAAGCCGCTTCTCATATGGGAAAGTTGGCACACGATTCCTGAGCTCATTGAAGGCAGAATTAATACTGAGCATCCTCTTCCTTTCTCTAATGTTGGCAGCATGTCTTTGTCCCTTGTAAGATTGAGTAGGGACTGGAGGACTGGAGTCCTTGGGCCTTTCTTCCAGGATTTGGACTGACAAGGAGCTGTCCAATTCAGCACCTTCCACGAGCTGCAGAATCTGGGTCTCCAGGTCAGGGAATGAAATTTGACTGGCACAAAAGAAGGATTGAGATGTAAAAGAAGGCCAGGGTGACAGCTGATCTTCTAAAGACGGGCACTGAAGTGCACAATTTTCTCCCTGAGTGAGAAACTGGTCATTAGAATCCATCTGATTCCAGGAAGGAAAATCAAATGGAAAATCTCGTTCAAAATCAAAGATGGACCCTTCCGTCATTCTCCTGGTCAATATTATAAATCTTCAAGAATCAGGATCTTGAGAAATGAATGTCTTTTGCAGAACAAAGTTTTACCTTGCTGAAGAGGTATGATAGAACTATGCTTCTTTCATTCACATCTGTCTCTGGGTGAGCATTAGTCAGATTTGATGGTAAGACTGAGATGCCCTTGGGGTTTAAATACTTTAGACCTCACAGTAGGGTTCTCATCTTTTTATGCCACATTCAAGAATAATTAGGGCATATATATTTGGTTTTATCATCAGTGGCCCACAATGGAAGAAAGAAAATGCAACTAAAAGAAGAGATTTTTCCATCTACTTTCCTTTGAAAGAGGTTTGCTCTCTACATCTAATATTTACAGAATGAATTGGAGAAAGATATCTGGAGGTGTCTTCATTAAGAAGCATAAAAGATAGAGGGCAGGGGATGTAAAGAATAATGTAGGTCTTTATTTTCTTAATAGCATACTAATAGATCCATTCTGTCAGAGACAGGGAAACAAATGTCAATTAAAATGCTGTCATGAACATATGAAGGTGCCAGACTTTCAATGAAGGAAAAAGACATTAGAAGCTCTCTGTCTGCACCAGCTCCCTGGACTTTTCTTTCCCATGCCCTTTTCCCCACAGTCAGGAAAAGAAAGAATTGATTTGCGGACTCTAACAGATTTAAGATCTGGATAATTCCTTTTCCAATAGACAAAACCAGCTGAACTGACAAAATCTCTGAGAGTCAGTGCTTTTTTAATTATTCTGGATTGCATAATTGAATTTATATATATATATATATATATATATATATATATATATATATGCCAGAATTTGAAATGGACTAAGCAATAATAATTTATTCAAATAACTTTTGAAAGTTTTATAGAGGGGCAGCTAGGTGGTGCAGTGGATAGAGCACTGGCCCTGAAGTCAGGAGTACCTGAGTTTAAATCCGGCCTCAGACACTTAATAATTACCTAGCTGTGTGGCCTTTGGTAAGCCATTAACCCCATTTGTCTTGAAAAAATCTAAAAAAAAAGTTTTATATATATACATATATATATATATATATGGGGATTATATGCATATTTGTAGAAATACATGACTAATTTCACAAGTATGTAAAACATATGTGATATAAATGTGCTGATATGCACATAAACACATGCCCACATACATACAGATATTCACACACACATATATTATTTATACATACATACATACATAATCTCTAATTTAGGACAATGGGACAAAATGCTGACTCTAGGATGGACATTTATAGATCATGTAATCTACTCCTTTCATTTTACAAATATGGAAATTATGGACCAGAAGGGGAAGGGGTTTGCCCAAGATTGCCTTGGTGGCAGGATTCAAATGTGGACCTTGGAATCTAAATTTAATGAAAAAGGTCAGAGACTAGAGTCTCAAACTACATTGTAAGGTGAGCAAAATTTGGTTGTGTAATTTGTGATCTGGGTTGGCATCAGGGTATTCTGGGTTTGAGACCTAAACAGAGGCATGATCAATGGTATATGGACTAGAAATTCAGGATTCTGGGCAAGGTAGTTCTGTGGCCTGGGAGCCTGAAGTCCAGAATAAGCATGAAGATCTGCCCAGCACAATGTTGATGGCCAGTTGTCATAAATCTCTTGGAGTTTGTATATCAAAGAACAAATATTTACTAATTCAGTAGGTGCAGGATCGAATAGTAAGAGAGCTGTATTTAGAATTAGAGTGCTTGGATTCACATCACATTTCTGCCAATTATTTATGACTTTGGATAAGTCATTTATCCCTTTGAATCCAAATCCCTTTTCCTCATCGGTTTGATGAATGAATTGAAGAGTTCTGACTCCCTTCTAGATAGACATCTATGAATGCATGCAATGAAATTTTATGGTTTAATAGTTTTAAAGCTGATGAAGTCCTCTCTCATGAAAATATGGAGAGAATCAAAATTGTTGTGGCTATTTTCCAAATAGAGAAATTTCGAGAATTTCAAGGTACAAAGAGATTATGGTACCTGTCCACAGTCATACAGTTAGTAAGTATTAGTTAGCCAAGAGGTCTCTCCAGATTCCTCTATGAAAAATATAAAACTATCTGTGCCCCACCTCCAGAAAATTTGCTTTTATCTAATTTATACTTAATGTATAGCTAATATGTAGTCATCAGCGCCCCCCCCCCAATAGAATGTAGACTTCTTGCTGGCAGGGAGGGACTTTACCTTCACATCTCTAGTATAAAACACAGTGTCTGGCACACTCTAGGTGCTTAATATGTGCTTGTTTCATAAATGAAGGAATATACAAGAAGCAGTGATTCCAGGAACAGATCTACTAAAACCCTGCCCTTTTAATAAGGACACTGAAGTCCAGGGACTAACTGCTTGAGGCTATTCAGAGGAATGGATTTCTAATAGGGAGGCTGGTATTTGGAAGGAGAGGATGCTTCATCTACCCCTGAATTACTATAGAATGCACATAGAATGATACTTGCTGAAGATCCCATAATGTCCAGTGGTAAAATGACTCATTAATCTCTGTCGACTATTATTATGTGACCTTTTCAATATTTTTTCCACTGCTGACCTGACTCTATTTCCATATCCATTCACAGCCTTTGGATGGACCAGAGGTTCTTAACTTGGTATTGATGGGTCTCTAAAGGATTTGCGGATAGTCTTTAGGGTGTTCTGTGAACTTTGATGGGAAAATAGCATATCTTTATTTTCACTAACCAGTCCCTGAAATTTTACATTTTCTTCGATTATGAATTAAAAAAATAAAACCCAATATTATTCTGAGAACTCTATGGACTTCATCATCAGATTGCCAAAGACTGCCATGACCCCTGAAAATGCTAAGAACCCCTAGACTGGGTACTTCTTGGCAAGAGGATTATCCTTTCTCATATGAACTAGTGATAAGGAGGGAGCAAGGAAAATATGCCTTGTCTGTGAATACTGTTTGATTGGAAAATATCCCCTGGTCCAAGCATTGGTCTTATGTCAGATATGGCAGAGATCACAATGTAAATGGGTAGAATATTGGAATTGAAGTCAGGAAAATCTGGTAGTGAAGTCTGAAAACCCTGAGTTATGTAGGCATGCCATTCTCTCTGAGTCCAAGATTATATTTTGCAGGGCAATTACTGAACTGGAGTCAGACTGATATGAATTGAAGCCCTAACTTTGACTCCTATGGACTGTAAGTCTCAGTGTTAACTCAGTTAACTGTGAAACTTTAAGTTGCAAATAAAAGAGATGATGGTGTATCCTGACAAAGGGAAGGTCCTCACCTGTTGTACAAAGCAAATGCATTGTAGGCATTGCCAACACCTGTGCGTTGGGTGAATTAAAATATGGTGCACAGAACTTACCTCAACATTTGATGGATGGATGCTTTTATTGATGCTTGCATTTCTTCCAGTGGTGCCCATTGCAAGCATTATCAGATTCCTATTCTGGGCATGCATTATCCTGTCTCCAGGTTAACTGAATTATGATGATGGTGATGATGATGATGATGATGAGGAGGAGGAGGAAGAGGAGGAGAAGGAGGAGGAGGAGGAGGATAATGTTTGTTCTTTGTCTTTGAGGAAGACCATGACATCAGGAAGGTAACACCAAGATAAGCATATGCATTGGATTTGAGTGAAGGGTGCTGTGCGAAGTCACCAGTCTAACTTTCACCTCCAGAACCATCTGGGTAAGTGGCCAGATAGGAATCAGGATGACTGGAGGTGGTCCTGGATGCAAGGCAATCAGGGTTAAGTGACTTGCCCAAGGTCACACAGCCAGTAAATGACAAGTGTCTGAGGCTGTATTCGAACTCCCATACTCCTGACTCCAAGGTCAATGCTCTGTCTCTATCCACTGCACCACCTAAGTTGACCATGGAATAGATGAGGACCAGTCAAGCACTGAGAAGCTCTTGGTCAGAACTTTGGTCACTAGGGGATGAATGATTTGGCCAAGACAAATCATGGTAATATAAATTAGGTCGCCTCCAGCTCAGTAGAAGACCATAAAGTGGGATTTATTTGCTTTGATCCTATTTAATAGGACTAGTGGGCCTCTGAAGGCTTTGCCATCTTCAAGACTCTGTGAATCACTGAGCTGGGAGCAGGACAAATGAGCCAGGAAAAAAGGAAGGCCAAAGTGGGAGTGCTTCCAAGGGTCACAGGAATTTCAGGGGTTTGGGGCCTTGTAAATGGCACCACTGTACACCAAGAGTCCAGCAGCTGCGCCTGACAGAGAGAGCAAAACTTAGAAAATATAATGTTGGTCCTGCACTAGATTCTCCATTACAGCATTTGGAACACCCAAAAGATGAACACACAGACACAAGACAAAGTCGACATTCCTTTCCAGATAGGGAAATGTGCATATGCATCCAATTAATCTACAAAGGAAAATGAAAGATGTGCAAATGGGAAGAGAGTACTTTGCTGACAAACACGTGGTGGAGCAATCAAATAGATATATGGAGTCACGAAAAGTGACTGCACATTTGGAAGGTCAATGCCATCACCGTGGCGTGCTTCAGGTTACTTGACAAGCTTCTTTGAGGGCTGAGTCCAGACTCAACCTCCCTATCTGAGATGGATAGGCTAGTGACAAGTCTCTGTTTATGACAAGTACTTCTAGGTACTGTGGTGCCCTGCAAGATGGAATGCTGGGAATGTTACACCATGGAGAACATCTGTGGTATCTCTTCTAATGGAAATCCAACCTGGAATACAGAGTAAGTGGGAATGGAGCTGAAAAGGTTTAATTCTGAAATCTGGCTAACAAAGGAATGAGCCAATAGATTTAATTAAGGACATTCATGAGGGAGGGGGAGGGGACCATGTGGTGATGTTGCTGCAACCATGAGAGTTACATCAACAAGTCTGGAATCTGGAAGGATGGCCCACCTCAATGGGAGGCTGAAAATGAACATGGGAATAGCGGGCACAGATGTTTTTGGTTAGAATTATCTTGGAGGAACTCATTTAAAAATGAGTTTTAAATTATATCACCTAAATTTATTATCAAGTTCTTTCCATCTACAACATGTGAGAAGAAGAGGACAATCACAGAATCTCAGAATTAGAAGCAATCTAAGAATCTTATTTAAAGTATACCCAGTAAAAAGGAAAATAAAATAAAATATCCTTAGCAAATGACCACTGGGTTTTTGCTTGGTGCCTTCTGATAAGCGGGAAGCTAGGACTCAGTTCATTTTTTGTGGGAACGGCTAGTGAATATGCACGTGCAGGAAACAGAATATCATGTGTGGTATAGTGTGGAGGTCAGTGTCAGCAGATTATGGAATGTGTGAAAGGATGTAAGGTGAAAGAAGGGAAAAGTCGGAACCAAGACACCCTCTCTAACTCACCTCTTCTTCAAGCTAACTCTTCCCACTTTCTTCAGCCAATCATCCCATGGCATGATCTCAGAGCTGTTTACCCTCTGGCTGCCTTTCTTTGTATTCATTCCACATCATCATTGTTCTTCCTAAAACATGAAGCCTGCAGCTGAGTACTCCAGATAGCCTTTGACCAGGGCAGAGCTCAGCAGAAGAATCACCTCATTTCTGAAAAACATTCCATCCTAAAGAAGGCCAATGACTGCATTTCTTGTTTTGGCTTCCATATATCACTGGTGATATATTGAGATTATGGTGCATTAACCCCCTGCATCCAGATCTCTCTATAATGAATGATTATCTTTTCTGGAGATATACACAATATTTATAAAACTATTTTTTTGCATTCCAAGGTTGATAATGTCTAGCTATTATCAAGATATTTCTTCATCCTTACTGTTATCTTGATTGTTTCCTAATTGTCACCTATAAATGTAAATGGGGTAAGTATTGATGATGTCTTTAAAAAAGTCTCTGCTGCAACTACTTAATAGGAAAAGGCCAAGCATAGATCCCTGAATTCTACTTCTCTAGAGATTTCTGCCTTGACACTGGCTTGTTAAGGACTACTGTTTAGGTTCAGCATCACCTGCATCTAGTTGTGTTCTCCAAGAACATCAAGTTTTGCTTATAACACCCTTGCTTCTCCTTTGCCCAAAATTACAGACTAAGGGGCAGAAAGAAAGGTCTCCCCTTCTGTCCACTCCAATTAAACAAAAAAAATTCTCCTTTTTAAAATTTTTGACAAGCTCTCTCTATTTGGCTTTTCACCAAAGCCTACTGGGAATGGAGAGACCCCATTCTCTCTTTTTTTTCAGGTTATTTTTTTTTGTAAGGCAAATGGGGTTAAGTGCCTTGCCCAAGGCCACACATCTAGGTAATTATTAAGTGTCTGAGGCCGGATTTGAACTCATGTACTCCTGACTCCAGGGCCAGGGCTGATGCTCTATCCATTGCGCCACCTAGCCACCTCTTCAGACCCCATTCTCTTGCGATCACACAGTGTGCTAGCAAGGAAAAACTACTAACTGTAGGTTTGAGTTGGAATCCTAGATCTGGCAAGCTATGTCTATGACTTGGGCTAGATCACTTGTCTTCACTGGAATATAGTTTCTCTAATTGCACAATGAAAGAGAGAGAGAGAGAGAGAGAGAGAGAGAGAGAGAGAGAGAGACTAGATTGACTTTAAAACCTCTTCAAATCTAAATCCCATGATTTCACATCTTTCCTCTGGTTCCTCTTGGCCTTATTATCCTAGAGATGGTGATTAACTTTCCAAGGTCCTAGTCTTCTTATTTTAAATGGCTTGATGCCTCAGTGTCTTTGAATGCGCCATTCACAAGCTACTTGTGAATATCTCTAGTTCTCATGATTGCTTTTCCCATGATCCTTAATGAATTCCTTTCTGCCTTTTCATTGTTATTCCTCATTCTGCCTCTTGGACCCAAGCAGATCAAAGCAGATTCTCCTTTTCGCTGACAATAGCCCTTCACATAGGAATAATTTTTATTCCTAGCTTCCCAGCCTCAATAAGGATTCTCTTCTTTGGATCAAGCACCTTTGATATTTACTTAATAACATTGCTCAAGAATGGGAAAAATGGAAATGCAATAGATGGCCAGAAGGTAGAAAATCCTCAAATAAATGCGTATTTCAAAACAGCAAAGAACATGTTGTGATGAGGAGGAGAGTGACTGAGGGACGAGAGTGTAGCATTCCCATTTGGCTTCCTCAATCATTTGCTCCATTCCAATTAAGGCTTTGTAAGAAGTGGACTGACTCAGGAAACTGGACCTAATTCAGTAACCAAAGCCAAGGTTCTCTGCTTGAGGCATTCACAGAGACATCTGCATGGTTGGAGATGGCTTTTTGTGGGTGGGGGAGTAAGGGGGCTGCTTACTTAAAAACTGGGATAGATGAAATGATGCTTTAGCATTGTCATCCTACAGACTTCCACAGTAGCCTTGCAGTACCCCAATTTTCTCCAGTGAATTGGTCTGCCTAGGCATTGGAAGAGAATACTTAGGGCAGCTATATGGAATTGAATGGCAAGATCAAAGACTCTTGCAGTTAGAAGACACCTCAGAGGCCATCAGCATCAACCGTACTGAGCAAGAAATAATTTCTGCACAATTTCTCCAACTTCTGTTGCCAATCAATCTTGGATGACACCATGAATGAAGTGAAGTCATCTTGGAAAGTGTGCTTTCAAAAATGTATCAATCAACAAATAAGCAACTATTAAGCTCCTACAATGTATCAGGCATTCTGATAGGTGCTGAGGATCCAAAAAAAAGATAAGTATTTATTGAATGGATACTGGAGGAATTTCAGAAGAAGGAATTGGGGGAGGGGAGGCAGAGCAGGGGTCCTGGGCACAGTTTTGTGTAAAGATGGACATTCAACAAAACTAGAGTGTCTAAGACGAGGAGGAGATACCCCTGCTTTATTGCCTGTCCACTGACACAGGAAGGAAAGCTTTGGAAATTTCATCGAGTTTCCTTTTCCATCCACTGGTATGGCAGAGCAATCAGGAAGGATGGGTTTGTTTCTTGCAGAGCACAGTTCTGCAGTTTGACTTCACACATTGTAAACACGATAGACCACTAACTTTTATATACAGGCACTCATTTCCTACTTATCATAAAGGTTTGTGATGCAAGCAATACAGGTAGCATCGGCTTCCATGACTTTGGAGGACTGAAGGGACCTCCAGGGCCAGCTCAGGGCTCTTTTGAAACATCCCATACAAATCCCCCCCTTAAGTTGTCTTGTCTGGGGTCAGAGAGTTAGAATTCATGGAATTTTGAGCTTGAAGAGGTTAGAAAATCCATCTAGTCTCTCTTGTTCATTGAGTCATTGGAGACACTATGTCCCAGAGAAGGGAAAGGATATAGTCCAATCAGAGACTCATCTTGTCAAATCTAGGATTCCAACCCAAATCGAGGTCTTCTGCCTCTTCATCTTCTGCCTATTCCTCCTTTAGAGCCTGGCTTTTCTTCAGAAGATTGAACACAGATCAGCAATGGCTTCCTCTTGGTTTCTGGTAAAGTTGTATCTTATTTTGGGAATTTTGAGTGGAGTGAGAGTTCCATATCAGAATTTAAAATTTTGAATGAATAAAGCAGGTTAATAATTCAGTCCATGACTCCCCTTCACATAGGCCAACTAACCTTGATGACTCATTATTCTCTGAACAATTCCCCATATGTTCTCAGCTCTGTCCTTTTGTCCTCTTTGTTCTGAATAACTTAACAAGAAAACTGGTTTCATGGAAAGAATACTAGATTTGGAATCAGAGAAATTTAGTTTCAAATTCTGCCTCAAGTAATGGCTATTCATATGACCCTGGATAAGTTACTTTATCTCCCTGTGCTTCAGTTTCCTTATATGTAAAATGAGTTGGTTAGACTTAATGGTCTCTAAGATCCCTTCTAGAATTATTATAAAACTGAGTAAACAATGTATGAGTCTAAACTTTGAATGGTCATTGTCCCTCACTCATCTCTACCTATAGAATTTCTCTCTACCCTTCAAGATGAAATTCTGGGGCCAGATAAAATCTGCCAACTTGTCTTCCTGCCTCATCTCTTCTCCCTCCTTCCCTTAGCAGACAGGGGGCTTTTCTAAAGCAGAGATCTGACAATATCACTCACCTATTGGGTCAATCCCAGAGGCACCAAGCACCTTCATAGAGCCCTTTACACTTCCCATGACTCTTTGAATTGGTCCTACCAAGCACTTACTCTTTTCTCCCCCAGCTCAGGGTTTTTGCACTGACTTTTCACCATTCCTTGTTTTCTCCCCCTTCTCCACTTCTCAGGGTCCCAACATTCTTAAAGACCCAGCTTCAAATCTCCTTTCTGGAGGAGTCAATTCCCAAGTCACCCGTGGTCTCCATCTTAGTGCTTCCCCCGAGGTCACCCCCCCACTATACTGGACAGTCTGTAATGCCTTTGATTTTTTGGGTGCTGTCTCCTACAGGGTAGGGATATTATTTCTGCCTTTCTTTGATTCTCAACAGGTTAGTACTTGGTTTAGCATATGCTAAGAATGAACTGGCTGACCTCTAGACTTTTGGGAGGTGTTAAAGAAAAATGGAGAGAAGCACCTTTTGGGGGGCTCTATTCATATTCAGAAGCTAAGTAACCCCCTCCTACCAATAAAGGTTTCAGACCATATACTGTTGTAAAAAGCTGAAATACTGAGTTCCCTCCCCACAAATTCTAGCATATTGTCTGATATTCATGACCACCACAGACTGGATAGCCATGGGCCTGGAGTGGGTCACCTAGGACCCTGTTTTCTATTCTTGGCGCTGTCCCTAACTATCCCTGGGCTTTTATAAACTCCCTGCCCTCTCTATGCCTCAGTTTTCTCATTGAAAAACTATGGATAACATTTGGAGTTGCTCAAGCTAAAGGTTTGCATCACTTCAAGCAATGCATCAATCACTGAGCATTTGTTAATTCTGACTATGTGCTCACTCTGCTAGTGAGGATGCAAATACAAAAGGGAAGCCAACACTCTCCTTATATTCTAGTGACATAGGTCAGGAAAAGACTAGAGTTGGCCATGCTGAGGCATCATCCCAGAGGCTGTGGGTGCAGCCTGGGTAGAGTCTCCAAGGACTAGGTTTGAATCCTAGCACCACCACCTCTTTGCACCCTTTCTTTATCTGTGGAATGAGATGGTTGGGCTAAATGACCCCACACAACTCTTCTGACTTGAAACAGTGTGACTTCATTGAGAAGATTTCAATAAGCTGTGATTTCTAGTCCCCCACCCTCCCCTCATTCCAAACCATAATCTGCTTCAGGTGAGCAGATGATGTGGGAGGATTACTATGACCTTACTGGTAGCCTAGATACTGTGATGGAGGGACGGTGTTGACCTTGGAGTCTGAAATTGTTGTGTTTGAATCCTGCCTCAGAAGTTTACCAGCTAGGTGACCCTTTGCAAGTCACTCTACCTCTTGCAGCCTCAGTTTGCATATATGTCAATTGGAGATAATAACCTAAATTACAGGGTGGTTGTGAAATTCAGAAAAGATAAGATCAATAAAACAGTTTAGAAACCTCAAAATCCCAATTCAGTATTGTTGCATTCTGTGTCTAGGTCTATCCTCAAAACTTCTCTGCCGCAGCTTGGGCTCCACACGGAGAGCCTTAGGGTGCCAGGATCATCCCCATACCACAAAAGAGTTCCTGGAAGAAAGCCAGAGTGGAAATTAGTGGGGAATGCTCTTTACCATCCTCATTGGCTTATAAGTTCCATCTGTGCCAAACAGCTGAGTAAAAACCATCCAGTCACATTTGCTGGATTTTCCCAAATGACAGTTGGCTCACACAATCCTAGTCCAGTGTGACAGTGAAGTCATAGGTTATTCTTGGTTAAGGAATATAGAAAATGGCATCCCACTAGAAGGTGAAAGTCCTGAGGACAAAGGGTCACAGCAGGTGGCCAGTTGAAGTTTTACCTCTGGATCCCTAGTCCCTAGATAAGGAGAGGTGTGGAAGTATGTTTCTTTATTTTGGGAAACAATGTTCACAACTAGGTATTTAGATAAAGGTCTCATTTTTTTTTTTTTTAGGTTTTTGCAAGGCAGTGGTGTTTAGTGACTTCCCCAAGGTCACACAGCTAGGTAATCATTAAGTATCTGAGGCCAGATTTGAACTTAAGTCCTCCTGACTCCAGGGTCAGTGCTCTAGCCACTTTGCCACCTCACTGCCTGGAAATGGGGTTGGATATAGATATTCTCCATTTAAACAAGTCATCTAATAGTGGGCTGTGGGATCTTGGGAAAGTCAGGTTTCTTTTCTCATTTAGGATGTAGGAGTCGGATTAGCTTGTCTCCCAGGTCCTTTCCAGTTCTACCATACTGTGAATTTTGACCTCTGTTATGCTTCAATGATCCCTACAGGAATGTTTTGATCACCAGGGCTGTTGAAGGGCACGGGACCCTTTGTTAATATATAAACATGGCAGAGGGTGACCTCTGTGCTTTTTAAAGTCAGAATACTCCAATGGTGAGTGATTTCAAAGGGATATTATTTCTAGCCTCCATGTGTCTATCCAGAGAAGACAAACTGTGAGGTGAATCTTACCTACATGAAAGAGGAAAATTCCAAGGCAGTTCCAGAAGAAATGATGAAAGACAAGGAACCGTCCTGTTTCTATTGTTGGAGAAGCAGAATATGGTTCTTTTTAGGCTAATGAAAATGCTAATGTCACGGCCTAATAAAAAACAGAGCTGGAATCCTTGCTGCAGGAACTTTTCAAAGAGACCAAAGCTCTTTTGGAACTTCAGAAATGATTCCTGACTGGTATTGCTCAGTGTAGAGAATGGGTTGGATTGACATACCCCAGAACACAAGCTGTGCCACCTAGAAGCCCCTTTACAAGGGCTCTTCAAATTGTGGATGCAGGAAATATTGATGAGTCAACTTGTATTCTTTTTATGACCCTTATGTTGAAAATCAATGAAAAAGGGATGGGAAGAGGGAAACAGATCTTCCATATAATCAGTATGTAAAAGGAGAACATGACCAGTTTACTCTTGACTCTGCTTTTAGAACCATGACAATTAAATCCGTTCTATTCTGAGACGACAATTTCCCATTTTTGTGTGGCTCTTTTCAGAAGGTTCAGTGGTCATAGTATTGTGGATATGGTTTGTGGTTAGAGACAGAACAGTCTATTGGATGAAAAATAGTGGACAGAATTTTGGATTTTCCAAAATGGGTGTAAGATCCTTGTGATGATTTAATCCAAATCCATTTAATCTGTTTCCAGGGGGGAAGGGACCTGGGCTAGAGCAGCAGGAATGCAAATCTGGTGGCTAGTTTCCTTATTCTGTTCAAGTTTTCTAAGTATTTCCTTCTTTAAGTATTCCAATTTACATGACTTTGGAGATATCTTTTATAATCCTATTTGGAGTGGGAAGCAATAGATTTACTCCAGTCTCAAATCTAGGGGAGTCTGCAGGTAATTCATAGAGGTGCGTGTTGGAGGAAGGATGGTGGAAGAAATGATTTCGATAATTACCTCCAGGGTTCTTGTTTGCCAGAGAGGCTTAGTTGAGGATCCAGCTCAGAAAAGGAATGGAAATGTGATCGGCCATGTGCACTTGGGGAACCAGAAAGAACTGAGAACACTCCTGTGAGGAAAAAGGAAGCCTAGTGGCAGCAGTGGAATGGCAGATGGGCAGGGAAAATGGGGTAGCAATAAAGCACAGTTGGTGGTTGAGTGATGGAACCCAAGAGTCACTGGAGCTGGGCCAGTGCTGTAAGCATGTGAGTATCTTACATATGGAGAAATGTTCCCTGTCCAATTTGCAACAAAGTGGGGATCCAGCCATGGGACACAGGGGTAGAGAAGCATGCAGCTACTCAATTTCCCCTGATTATTTACTTCTCTATTCTATTCTAATTAAAAGCTTTGCCTGGGATATTGGTAGGAAATGTGCTGGTTGAGTTTTCAAGCCATATTTGCGAAATCTTTTCTACCCTAAACAACCGGTACTGAACCTAGGTTAGCAAAGAATTCCAGAGTTGTGTGGGATCTATACCATACATTCATTATTACATTTAAAATATTTTGAAACATTTTAAAATATTTTACAATTTATTTAGATATTTTTATAAAATATTTTAAAAATAGCCCACATAGACAAAAATATTCATAGCAGCTTTTTTTTGTAGTGGCAAAGAATTGGAAATTGAGGGGATGTCCATCCATTGAGTAATGGTTGAACAAAATGTTGTATTTGTATGTGATGGAACTCTATTGTTCTAAAGATATTATGAGGGATGAAATTTCAGAAAATCCTGGAAAGACTTTTATGAATTGATGCCAAGTGAGAGGAGCAGAACCAGAAGAACAGTGTACACAATAACATGATGGACTTGTTCATGCCATCAGCGCAATAATCAGGAGCAATTTTAGTGAATTTGTGATGGAGATCACTATCTGTATCCAGAGAAGGAACTGTGGAGTTAAACAAAGACCAAAACTTACTAGCTTCAATTTTTAAAAGTTGTCATATATTATTCAAATTTTACTCTCTCTCTCTCTCTAATGCTTTCTTTCTTCCTTTTGGATCTGATTCTTCTCTCACAACACATCCAATTTCCATCTATGCTTAACATGAATGCAAATGTAAAGTCTTCTGTTGGAGGGAAGGGGGGAGGGAAGGGAGGGAGGGAGAATAATTATAAAACTCAAAACCGTGCAAAAAAGATTGGAAAACAAATTAAAATATCTATCTATATATCTATAAATATATTAAATTTAAAAAATTAAAATAAAACAAGCTGTTTTTAAACAAAAATATTTGAAACATTGTTTGTTTAAACATTATTTGTTTGTTTATGTTAATGTTATTTATTGTTGATACACAGGATCCAGAAAACCTGTTTTAGCATCGATTTGAGAAAAAATTTGATTACTGATCAGGAGAGTTTTCAAAAAAGTATCAAAAGACAAGTCTATACACAAAGTAGCTATAGACTCATTTAGATATATTAGGAATCATCCCCAGAAATTGCAGAATTTGAGTTAAAGGGGCTTTAATGATCATCTTATTCATCCCAATCCACCCCCATTAGATGAATGTCAAAGATGTAGAGATAAAATAAATAAATCAAAAATATGGATATGGATATAGATGAAATAAATCAAAGTGCAAAAACAGAAACCTTGAGATAAGAGTCTGCCATAAGAGAAACTCCCTCCCAAAGTGTATGCAAATCCTCATTCACCTACATTCAAAATTAGGTTATATAAAACTGATTAATCTGACTCATTGACTGTTGACCTGATGCACAAAAGAGCTAAAAAGAAGTTTAACTTCACGATTTTGAAGACTTGCCAAAAAATCCTTGCCAAAGTATCAAATGAAATAATGGGAATCAAAAACTTTGCTTTAAATGTTAATATTAGCCATCATCATCATCATCATCATCATCATCATCATCATCATCATCACCCCCAATCATCATCTTCATTCTAAATTATTACCATCTATTAAGTTATATAATTCAAGATTAGAAAACATTCAAATTATTGGTCAAATGAGAGGTATGGGATTTATTATCTGTAATCTTTCCCCTAGCTCCAGCTTTCTTTGCTCATAGGAACCATATCATAAGTACTGAAGTTGTTAGAGTGATCACTAAGTTTTGTTAACAGATGAAAAAGCCTACTAGAATATGTTTCATAATGCTATCTGCTGATTGAAAATACTTCTCTCTGGACCTTCAGATGGGCAGTAGATGACATTTCTATAGAGTTGAGTAGCCTTTGCTTCATGGAGTTTATCCCAAAATAATAAAAATGATTTAATTTGTCTTGGTAGAGTTTGGCAGTCATTCTGTAACATGACCCCAAAGCTTAGTATTTCTGGTTACCATTCCCATGTTTTGACAAAATAATTTTCTGCAAGAAAATGACATCACTTCAATGTTAAAATGTCTGAGACCTTGGGAATTCAGAAGTCAAAATTTGCATTATTTTCCAATGCTAATCTGTCTGCACACAACTATATGTCTTGCCACAGGGAGGTCTAGCTACACATGTGACTCTTGTGTTAGAGATTCTTTTGACATGAAAGATTCAAATATATCTGAGGGATTTGTTCTCACTCTGGTATGAGTATCACCCTGAGAAAATGTGTGTCTGGTACCATGAGACTGAATTCTTCCTTTTAAATCTATAGCTCACAATGGGAAAAAAGGCTATATTGGATAAAATAAATCAAAGTGCAAAACCAGAAACCTTGGGATAAGAGTCCACCATAAGAGCAACTCCCTCCCAAAGTGTATGCAAATCCTCATTCACCTGCTGTCAAAATTAGATCAATTCCTTTCCCTGCTGTAACCACCTGCTGTTACCAGCAGGCATTACCTCTCAAGTATGGCCCTGTAGTTCCTGAGCTCTCCCAGCAGGTGGTGGGACAGATTGCTCTGCTTTATGGCTCTTCCTGTAGTTCTAGGTTGCTTCCAACTGGTGATGCTCTCTAGTATGGTTTAATTTAAAATTCATCCCATTTGACTTAACCAACTTCTAATTAGTTTCCCCCATTTGCCATGCATCGTTCTTGGTGTGGGGAAGACAAAGAGAAGAAGGGAAAGTGTTTTTGTCTTCAAAGAAATGACATAACTACTTTCTAGAGTTATATTCTTTTGGGTAATAGAAGATTCTACTCTCTCTCTCTCTCTCTCTCTCTCTCAGTTTTTGTAAGGCAATGGGGTTAAGTGACTTGCCCAAGGTCACACAGCTAGGTAATTATTAAGTGTCTGAGGTCAAATTTGAACTCAGGTCCTCCTGACTCCAGGGTCAGTGTTCTATTCCACTGCATCACCTGGCTACCCCTCCCCCACCTACCTTTGTTCTCACCCGCCACCCTGTGACAGGCTTTCTCGGTGTCTCTCCCCAGGTTTTTATCTTTTTGACAGACCAATATTTGTTTCTTCCAAGGCAAATCTTTCCCATTTTTCATGCTCTTTTATGATGCCAAAACATATTTTTAATGGAATGCAGCAGTTGATAGGACTGCTGGATGGTGAAGCAGATAGATGGCTGGGTCTGAAGTCAGGAAGACTCTTTTTTTTCTGAGTTTAAGTCTGACCTTAAACACTTACTGGCAGTTGGGGCCCTGAGAAGGTCCCTTAATCCTGTTTGCCTCAGTTTCTTCATTTGTCAAATGAGCTGTGGAAGGAAATGGCAAACCTCTCCAGTGTTTTTGCCAAGAAAACTTCAAATTGAGAGACAAAGAGTCAGACACAACTGAAATGACTTAACAACAAAAGAAATGGTAGCTTATATTAAAGTTTGTGAACTGTACACCTACACCCTCCCACTATCTCTTTACCTATTGATATTTTCATATTTTCCTTAGAAATCTGGTTTAAAAATAAAGACCCTAGGAGAGTTCTTGAAGTGGGCTGCCATTTGGAAAAGTAAGATGAATCAAAAGAACATGGAAGGGACATCTTGAGGGATTTGGAAGAAGTGATAAAGGTAATTGTGATTTCAGGTTGACACAGGAGAGGAATAGATACAGACCTGGGCTAAGAAGGGTTCATAGAATATTTTCGTGGTTTTGCTCATCTATGTTTCTTAGGGTGAGTTTGTTTCATTCATTCATTCATTTATTTATTTAATCATTTGATCAACTAATTAATTAATTACTGGAGAGGATGTTTTCTGGGGGGATCCAGACCTGAAATTTTTTCAATGAAGGCAATTTCACATGAGAGAATTCCCTTTACCAAAGAAGACTGGCAACTATTCTTTAAAGCCTTTAAGAATTACCTGAGGTTCTGAGGTTAACTTACTTGCTCAGGATTCCAGTGCCAATATATATAAAAATCTGGACTCACCTCTAGGTCTTCTCGAGATACCATGCCACAGGAGAACTTCTTAAGGACCCCACAAAAGGGAGAGAAAGACTTCCAGAAATCAGGACATGTGGTACCACTTTAACACATGCGCTTCTTAAGTTTAAGCCCACTTTCCCTTGGGTAATGAATGGAAGAGTGTGTCAGAGACTTTGTAAGGGGAGAATGTCTTGGAGAAATTCTTTTTCCTGGTACCACCTCAGTAAATACGTCTTTATTTACAACTTGCTGACACATGTTCAGTTATTTCCATCCCATCTGACTCTTTGTGACCCCATTTGGGCCACATTCTGAGGCTACATTTTAATTCAGGAGGATGAGTCTTCCTGACTCCAGGCCTAGTGCTCTATCCACTGCAGCACCACCTAGCTGCCTCCAGAAATTATGACAACAATTCCCCTTAACTGATCATCTTAAAACCTCAAATTGGTGGTACTGAAGAATACAGACATGATTCTTCAAAGGCTCACGGAACCCTGGGGCAGAAGATAGAGCCTTGTTCTAGACCAGAGGTTCAGCTGTGAAGTGAGGATTAGGCTTCAGATCCTCATGTTCACTATTTAAGAAGCAAATCTTAAGTAGTACTTTTGTACAGTCATTGTACTAGGGGAGGAGATCCAAAAAAGGGAGAAAAACCTAGCCCCTGAACTCAGAGAGCTTCCATTCCAGGGGAGGGAAGCTGTGTGTGCACTGATAAGTCAAAGGAAAGTCATTTCTAGAGGGAGAGAGAATATACAACTCTAGTTAGAAGGGATCTCAAAGATTATTCACCATCGATGCAACCCCTTCATGACTAATATGGAAACTGAGCGTCTTGGCCTAGCTAAAGTCATATTCAGTAGCCAAGTAGCAAAATCAGAATCTGAACTCAGGTCCCTTGCTTTCAGAACCAAAGTCCTTTCTACTGCTCCTTTCTTGAGTAAACAAAGAATGATTTTCCCCCACTTTCTTAGAGGATGCTCAAGACACCACAAGCTCTCATTACCATTTTGAAGAATGACTCATATTTTCCATGACTAGAGAAATCAAGAATTTATTAAGTGACCTGTGCTAAGCACTGAGGACTACCTTTCTCATGCCAAAGCATCCAGGAGGAAGTGCAAATATCAGAAAATGATCTGCTAGAGTGAAGGGTCAATTGTCAGAATAAGTAGTTAAGATTTTTTTCCTTTTTACCTCTCTGGGCTGGCATGTGCAAACCCAGGCCAAGAGGCTTGGTGCTTAAAGTTAAAAAAACCAAACTCAACACATTTCTGAATTGACTGCAAACTGTTCTGCAGTGTGCCCCAGACTGGTCAGGAATGGCCCCTTCCTCCTCTCCTTTTTTTCCCCTCTCCCTCTCTCTTCCTGCACCTGCACAGTTCTTTCCTGGCATTGTTAATCATGGCGATGGCACCTCATAAACCTGCCCTAGGACCCTGGACTTGAAAACAGCATTGTTGGGGCAGATTTACAGAGTGATGTCTGCATGACTGACAGCTGTTCCTGCTTTATAGGGCGGCCAACAGATGTTGGCGCTGGAAACAAGAACAATAGTTTTCAAAATGTTTGTGCAAGAACATTTGGGATGGGGGGCAGGGCTAGGACAGTAAATGGAAGGAGCCTCTCTTTTTTTGCCAAAGTGCTTGGGAGGGACCTTTGCCCTTTTGGCTGCTCTTTCTCTGATTGGGCCGTCATTTATAAAGACTTAATGAGAGACCGTCCGATGGCTCTGCCTGGCAGTGGCCCATTCTGGGCTTGTAAAAGATAGGTCCTTCACTTCAAGCAGTCAGGGGCACAGAACTCCATCCCAACTGAAGGGCCAACTTAGAGAATGACGCATCCCTTTGATCTCTCTAGATCCCTTCCCTTAGCCCCCATCCACGCTCTAACCTCAAGCTGACTTCCTCTCCTTTGCATTTGCTTACAGGTAACTGAGAGTTGCAGTAAGGGAGTTAAATGAAAGGGATGGGCCACTAAATTTCAGGGGTTTAATGAAAACCCACAGAAAAACCCACAAAGAAAAATAGAAAAAAGGAATTATATGGGTGTGGGTGTGTGTGTAAAGCTACATAAATATAGACAGACATACATAAATATATATCATATATATATATATGTATATGAGACAGGCAAGGAAGCCACAAATGAACATTAAACATCTACTATATGTCCCTTACTTTGCAAAATAATAGGGATTAAAAAAGACAAGGACCTAACAATCTAATGGGGTGAGACAGGCAAATATATACAAAGCAATCTATATACAGAATAAATAGGAAATAATTAAGAGAGGGAAGGCACTAAGATTGGGAGGAGCTGGGAAAGGCTGGAAAAGGTTTCTGGTAGAAAAATGGAATTTTAGTTAGGACTTAAAGGAACCAGGGAGTTGGTGGCAGGGATGAGGAGGAAGAACATTCTGGGTGTGGGAGACAAAGAGAATGCCTGAATCTGAGAGCTAGAGGGTTTTGTTTGTGGAAAAGACAGAAGAATGCTGTCTTTTGTTTGAAGAGTGTTTGTGTCAAGGACTAAGAAATTAGAAAGGTGGGAGTTGAGATAGGTAGGAGGAACTTGGAAAGCCAATTAGAGCTTTTTGTATTTGATCCTGGAGGTAGTGGGGAGTCACTGAAGCTTATTGAGTGTGTGTGTGTGTGTGTGTGTGTGTGTGTGTGTGTGTGTGTGTGACACAGTTGAACCTTTACTTTAGCAAAATCACTTTAGTGGATGCATGGAAGATGGACTTGATTGGGGTCTTACCCAGCAGCTACTACAATCCTTAGGGGTGAGGTGATAAGTTTTTGTATGGAATGTTGTAGAGGTGAAATTAAGTGTCTTGTCAGCACCTTGAAATTGGGGTGTGTGTGTGTGAGAGATAGGGAAGCATTAAGAATGACTCCTAGATTTCAAACCTGAGGCATGAGGAGGATAATGGGGTCCTCTTCTGTAATAGGGAAGGTGTGTGGTTCTTTAATTTTCTGGGAGAAAAAGTCATGAGTTCTGTTTAGGATACGGTGATTTTATTTTTTACTTTTTTGGCTTTTTTGGGGGGAGGAGGCCAGTCAGTGAAGTGAAGTGACTTGCCCAAGGTCACAACTAGGTAATTATTAAGTATCTGAGGTCAAATTTGAACTCAGGTCCTCCTGACTCCAGGGCTGGTGCTCTAATCCCTATGCCACCTAGTTGCCCTGGGATGTGGTGATTTTAAAAATGCCTTTTGGCTATCCAGTTTTAGATATCTGGAAGGAAGTTGAGAATTCAAGATAGGAGACTATCAGAGAAATTGGGACAAAAAAGGTACACTTAAGAATCATCAGCATAGAGATGGTAATTAAATCCATGGGAGCTGATGAGATCTTCAAGTGAAGTTGTTTAGGGGGAGAAGAGAAGATCCATGATGGAAACTGAGGGACACTTGTGGCTATAGGAGGATTCGGCAAGGAGAGATCAGACAATTGGGAGAACCAGAGAGAGGGAAGGCCCCAAAGCCCAAATGAAGAGATTATTGAGGAGGAGCGAGTGATCAACAGTGTCCATGGCTGCAGGGAATCAGGGTAAATGAGAACTAAGAAAAGCCTTTGGATTTGGCACTTTGGAGAGAAAAGTTTCAGTAAGGAGGATTGGAAGGGGTTAAAAAGATAGTGAGAGGAGAGATAGGGGAAGAATCAATTGTAGATTGTCTTTTGGGGGAGTTTAACTGCAAAAGAGCATAAAGATGAGAGATAGCAAGGATGGAAGGATCAACTGAGGTTTCTTTTTTGTATCAGGATGGAAGAGACAAGGGTATGCTTGTAGACAATAGGTAATGAGCCAGCAGACAGAAAGGCATTGAAACCAAGGGAGGGGATGGTTGACAAAAGGGGCAATCTGTTGGAAGAGATGGGATGGAAAAGAATCCCTTGAACTGGTAGAGACTTGGTAAGGAGGAAAGACAATTTATTGTGGAGTGAAGGAGAAGAGAGAAGCATGATGGGAAATAAGGGAGGGGGGAAAAAGAGGGAGCCTATGAAGAATGGCCTTAATATACTCTGTAAAGTATGAGACAAAGTTCTTAGCTTAGAAGGTGGAGGAAGGGGAAGGCAGGGGATGTTTGGGGAGGGATGAGAAGGTTTGGAAGAGCCATTGTGGACAGCGGGAAAGTGAGCTGATAAGGCCCTTACTAGGATTGCCTAGTAGCAGTGAGGGTCCAGTTGAGGTCACGGAATATGCATCTGTAGGGGATCGAGTGGATGGTTCTTTGATGTTCTCCATCTCCATTCAGCAGCATGTGTGATGACTGGTAGGAAGAAGCCAAGGCCGTGTGATAGCCATACGATAAAAGAACTAGACAGCAGAGAGTTGAATTGGTGTTATCAAGGGATCCAAGAGGAAAGACTGGATAGTCAAGGAGAGATAGCCTGGGAGCGGACCGAGAGCCTTGAGAAAATCAGGCGCTGGCTTCCTCTTTGCAGCTCTCGCCGACCGTGGGGATCCCCCGGGACAACTGGCACAAGCCCCGCAAGACCGGGGGCAAGCGCAAGCCCTGCCACAAGAAGCGCAAGTACGAGCTGGGCCGCCCGCCCTCCAAGGCCAAGATCGGCCCCGCAGACGCCGAGATCCGACCCGCCAACGCCAAGATCGGCCCCGCCAACGCCAAGATCGGCCCCGCCAACGCCAAGATCGGGCCCTGCCAACGCCAAGATCGGGCCCGCCAACGCCAAGATCGGGCCCGCCAACGCCAAGATCGGCCCCGCCAACGCCAAGATCAGGCCCCGCCAACGCCAAGATCGGGCCCGCCAACGCCAAGATCAGGCCCCGCCAACGCCGAGATCGGCCCCGCCGCATCCACACCGTGCGAGTCCGCGGAGGCAACAAGAAGCACCGGGCGCAGCGGCTGGACGTGGGCAACTTCTCCTGGGGCTCCGAGTGCTGTCCCCGAAAAACAAGGATTATCGATGTAGTCTACACTGCGTCCAGCAATGAGCCGGGCCGGACCAAGGCGCTGGTGCAGAATTGCCTTGTGCTCATCGACAGCACCCCGCACCGCCCGTGGCATGAGGCCCATTGTGCCCTGGCACTGGGCAGGAAGAAGGGAGCAAAGCGGACTCCTGAGGAGGAGATTTTAAGTAAAAAGCGCTCAGAGAAGATCCAGAAGAAATACGAGGAGAGGAAGCAGAAGGCCAAGAGCAGCTCACTTCCAGAGGAACAGTTCCAGCAGGGCAAGCTCCTGGCCTGCATCGCATGGAGGCCAGGCCAGTGTGGCCCAGCAGCCGGCTACATGCTCGAGGGCAGAGAGCTTGAATTGTACCTAAGGAAGACCAAAGCCCGAAAGGGCAAATAAACTCTTGGACATTTCACTAAATAAATCCCCTGATTATTTGAAAAAAAAGAAAAGAAAATCAAGGACTGGAGATCCCAGTACAGTATCAGGTTAAGGTTTTGTAATTGAAGGCCAATAGATTATGATCAGATTTTAAAATTCTTGAACATGGAAGTGATACAATTGGGGATTATAATAAGATCAAGGGCATAATAATCATCATATGTGGCTGAGGTGGAGAATTAGCTCATGGGAAGTAGGTAGGTTGAGAAACTGAGTGCTTACAGAATTTAGGGAGATTTAATGTTGAAGTCTCTTAGCGAGACAGGAGTTGGGGAGGAGAGAAAAAATTATGAGGCATATTTTTGTTGTTTGATCATTTTGCAGTCATGTCCAATTCTTCATGACTCTTTTTTTTGAACTTTCTTGGCAATGACAGTGGGAGGGGTTTTCCATTTCCTTCTTTAACTCATTTTATAGATGAGGAAACTTTAAGTGACTTACTGAGGCCAGATGTGAACTCAAGTCTTCCTGACTCTGGGCCCAACAGTCTATCTACTGTGCCATCTAACAGCCCTATGAGCCATATACTGAACTCATTAAGGTAGGAAATTCAGTGACCTGGAGGGTCTATAGAGAACAATTACCATGATTTTGACTGGTTGGTAGATAAAGATAGCAGGAACCTCCAAGGACAAGAGGTTACTGAATGAGGAGGAGTGGGGAGAACCTGGAAATGTATTCCACTCCTTCACCTCAATGACTGAACCATGGAGAATGAATCAAGGTGCAGTCAGTGCTGAAAAGGATGACCAGGGAGGTTATGTCTGCTGGGGAAAGACAGGTTTCAGGAAGAGCTAGACTGAAGGAGAGGAAGGAAGGAAGGCGAAAAGACTTAGGATGAAGGAAGCTTAGTTTTCATTCCAGAGGGCAGAGTGGAAAGGGGCTATAGTACATCCAGTCCAAACTATTTCTTGCCTAGGATTCCCTCAGCTCATCCCTCACCCCAACTAGTAGTTGTCCATCCAGCCTGAGACTCTACAGATACTGTATCAGTGCTGAGATAAGAAAGTATTGGGGACCAATGATTTCATGGTACAATGACCCAATATTCTACTTCCAACCTTCAATGGTACTGAATGAATACATGAACAAAGAGAGTGGTCAGGTCAGTTTCCATTTCTGACTCTTCTGACCATTTCAAATGTCAGGGTTCGTGGGACATCAGATGCCCTTGAGCCTGATCCATGCCCGCCCTCAGAATTCCCTCTGCAACATTTCTCCAACCTTTGGTCAAAGTCCACAAGAGATGAAAAGTCCTTCATCTGTCAAGGCAACCTGTATCCCTTAGGCATGATACTCACTGATGGAAAGGACTCTCTGAATGACAGGGACCCCTCCAGCCTGACAAACAACTGGACAGGCCAGGGTTAGCAGAGCTTTTCTTCTTCACTGATAAGCACTGGGTAAAATGCTCATTAAAGAGATTAAAGAAGAAATAAACATTTCTTCTCACTCTCAGTCCTCAGGAATGCAAAACTCAGAGGGAGGATTATTCAATAGAGTAGGTTTTAATCTTTGTAATGAAGCCTTGGTCATATATATATATATATATATGTGTGTGTGTGTGTGTGTGTGTGTGTGTGTATGTCATATATGTATATGTATGTCTATTTACACAAGGTAGCTATGGCTTTTAGGGCAGATTGAGATAAAAGCTGTAATTGGAGCCTAGCCCATTCCATGCCAACCCTAAGGTCACTACATATCTGCACTGGAAAGCAAGTGTCTCTATGGTCAAGGAAGCCCCTCTATAATAAACCAGCAACTATCTCCCTTGAAGATCTCCGTGAGAAGGACTAGGCCCTTATGAGGGAACCCTAATGGTTAGGGAGTAATTCCTGACATTCCCCTAAATTGGAATCCATGCCAAGATTCAGAATGGAACCCTCTTCCAAGGGCCAGCCCTCCAAAGACTTGAAGGTCTAGTCGCCAAAGGAAAACTGGAGAACCTGCGGTAGAGAAATGGTCACTGGCAGACCTGTGGGTGTAGGTGGTATCTTCTGCTGAGTCTTCAGCCTTCCATGGTCTTTGGTCTCTCTCCTCTTAACCCTGTGGGGTCAGATATTTATGGTTCATCCTTAGGGAAATGAATCAGATTGCATAGCGGCCTTACTTTGAATTTATTCGTGAAAATCAATAGATAGATCTAGCAAAAAACTTCCCCTCATTTAGTAATATCAGATTTGATTTCTTGTTTGTTTATTTCTGCAATCTTCTTATCTCTTTTACAGAGGAAGAAAACTTCCTCCTTTCTTCAAGAAGTGTTCCTTTTCCTATGAATGAAAATCAGACACAGGTTGATTCCCAGCCTGTCCTTCCATCATCTGCCTCCCTAGAGGGAGCTGTCTTCAGAACAAAAATCTGTTTATAGTATTAAAGCTAGCTAAGTGGAGCTTCTCCTTCAATGTTACCCTATCATATCAGTCAAGGGCAGCTAGCTAGTGCAGTGGATAGATCACTGACCTTAGAGGCAGGAGGATGGGAGTTCAAATCTGACCTCAGACACTTGCCACGTACTAGCTGTGTGACCTTGAGCAATTTACTTCACCCTGATTGCCTTGCGTCCAGAGCCATCTCCAGTCAAACTGATTCCTATCTGGCCACTGGACCCAGAGGACTCTGGAGGAGAAAGTGAGGCTGGTGACTCAGCACAGCCTCCCTCATTCCAATCCAATTCATGTGCCTGTCATGCCACCACCTCCCTGATGTCATGGTCCTTCTTTGAGAATGAAGGAGAAACATCATCATCATCATCATATTAGTCAATAAACAAGCATTTGTTAAGCAACTCGTCTTCTTTCAAGAAGACATGTTTGTATTTGGTTTTGGAGGCAATAGGGAGCCAGTGGGAAATAATGAGTAGGGGAGTGACAGAGTCAAACCTGCACATAAGATAATCTAACTGATTCTTCTTTGGTTGGCTCTTCCCTATTAAATCACTTGGCCTTGAATGCCATCTTGGCACAGGACCATCTGCAGTTAATCTGATTCATATCTGGCCACCAGACCCAGATGACTCTGGAAGAGAAAGTGAGTCTAGTGACTTAGTACAGCCTCCCTCACTCAAATCCAATTCATGTGCTTGTCATGGCATCACCTTTCTGATGTCATGGTCTTCTTTGAGAATGGACTAACATCAAACTAAATCACTTACCTCAGTTCTCTTTTCTTCTCAGGGGAGGCCATGAGCACAGGAGGACACAAAGGCATTCTTTCTAGCCCAACTGTCTAGTCCATCAATTTTAAATCTGGAACATATACCTGTCTTCAGAAACTGGAGTCAATAGTCAGGTGCATACAGTCCTTTCCTAAGGGAAGCTCTTTGATTTCTATTCATCAGCATGGCTTGTTCTGCCCTAGCCTGAGCTGCAAGTCCATTCAGATCCACTGTCTCTATTCTTAAACATTCTGTTGTGCCCTTTCAGTCTCTCCCTAATCCTAAAAGGAAGTTGTGGGAATGGAGGTCTGGGCAAGGGGAGTTGGGTGGGTGGGGGAGAGGGAAGCACATAGACAGAAGAGAGTTGGTGGTGGTATTGAGAGTGGTTTTCTGTTTAGAATTTGAGACCTTTAGACTCTGAGACCTTTAGACTCAGAGACCATAAATGCAGAGGTTCTTTTCTCCATTCCAACAGTGAAAGAGTGGGCGACTTCCCCAGTTTTGAAGATCTTAATTCCAGTTTTCTCTCTCTAAAGAGGAGATAATAATAGTGTAACTGGAGGTACCCTAGTCCAACAAGTTTCCTCTTTCCTGGTGACTTTTAAATAGTGCATAATTATCACTCAAACAGTACGCATTTATTAAGTGCTTACTGTGTACTAGGTCCTGTGTGAAGTAAGCAATGAGGAAAAAGAATGTGCATAGAGCCTGTTAAAATCTGCAAACTACTGTCTTTCTCCATGGCCCAGAGCTCCGCAATCCCCACTCTTGATGTGCTGAGGTCTTTCCCTATGCCTCCATCTAGTAGGGGTAGATAGTGCATTTTGGCTTCATTTGTATCCTCACCATTAAGCATAGTGACTGGAAGTACAAAGTGGGGGCTTAATTAATATGTGATGACTGATTAATATCAGCTCTTATGTTTATCGGTCAATAAACATTTATGAAGCACCACAATGTGCCAGGAGATACAAAAGGAGGCAAAAGACAGTCTCTTCTCTTAAAGAGTTTACTGCTTAATGGGAAAACAAGCTGAAAGGTCTCGATGTAGATAAGGCCTCCATGGGATTGGTAAGTATCAATTCATAGAGGGAAAGTGCTGGAATGAAGTGGAGTTGGGAAAGGCTTCTCATGGAAGATGAGACTTTAGTCGGGACTAGAAGGCTACCCAGGAATCTTGTACTCAGAGATAAGGCCAGAGAGCACCGAAAGTCTGAGGGTTAGGCAGAGCAAAGACCCCAAATCAGGATGGGGGCAACAAAGAGACCATTGTTCTTACACTGAAGAGTAGAGATGGAATATGGGTTTGGAATCAAGTGGGTTTGTGGAATATGGGTTTGTGATTTTCTTGGTGTTGGTTACTCCTTACATCAATGAAGAAGAATTTCTGCTCTAGAAACTGAAGTGTGTTGATTGGTTTAATTAACTGTTTTCTGACCATCAACTTCCCACCTTTATTACCAATGCCCAATTCTGATGGCACCTCCTCTACTACCTCACTACCCCAGCTTGAAATGTTCTCCCTCTTCTGAGAATTCTATTTGTCTTTCCTATTTGAGACACAAAAGGGATTGATATAATAGATGGGCCTTTGTTACAATTAACTGTGTACATGTTTACTTCTACTAGACTGAGGGAAGAGAGAACTCTACCAAATTGGTTCGGCATGTGCTCTGTGATTTATGGTCTAAGAGTGACTAACTATGTATAGTGGGTTTGAAGCCCAAGCTCCTTGACTCTGGACCCAGCTCTCTATCTACTTCCGCATGAATGTCATCCTCATGTCATCTCTATTGGGGGCAGAGAAACGGTTCTGTCAATTTTAGAGCATGCTATCATGTCAGGAAGTACAGTTAGTATTATTATTATAATTACAGTTATCTTCTACTTAACACCTAGGGCTCTCCAAAGATGGGAGCCATTCAATCCTTTGAGATCCTTGAGGTACATTTGTTTGGGGTTCTCTAGTTCTGTCTCATTTGTGTATGTTTGTGAGTCTGCATTGATTATTCAGCATGGATGATACTAGCACAAGACCTCTTAGAGTGGCATGCCCTCATCAGAGAAGATGCTATAGACAAGACAGTTCAAAGGAAGTGTGAGATGTGTAAATTTAAAGTGCCCACCCCAGGTATTCACATGATGCCTGACTTGTGGTAAGACATTCCAAGCTCAAATGGATCTCCCTCAGTTGGACCCTGTAATTTGTTTCTAACTTAGTGATGTCATTTTGGTCTTCTTTGATAAGGACAAAGAACCGAGTGTGAAAGCATTGTGTGTTTGTGGGTGTGTTTATGTTGTGTGTGTGTGAGTATGTGTGTTTGTCCATTTCACTCTTCTCCATCCTTTGGTTTCTTTCTGGGGTTCCTTGTTGTTCCTGGTCAGGTTTGCAGGCCCAGCTGCCCTCCACTTCCTTCCCTCCCCCCCAGAACACAGGCAGGTATGTGTACCGAGGTCTGCAGATTACATTAATGGATTGCTTACTCCCTCTTCCAGATCATTAATCATGTGTTAAATAACAGAAGACTTAACACCAAACCAATCCATTTATCTGCCAAAGTCCAGGCTGGGGGGCTCTGGGTTTTCCCAGCTACAGTGGAGGAAATCATTAACACCTAACAGTGTGGAACCAAGCTCTCTCCTCTGCTTTACACATTACCTCTCGGCCTGAGCAGGCAACAATGTGGGTCCCCACTCCCCCAACCCCAAGCCAGTAAATTTGCAAACCCTGGAGTACAGCAGCTGTGGGCAGAGGTCTTCCTGCTGGAGTCTTTGGACCAGCACTTTGCCTCCCTCAGAAAGGGCCAGACTTCTTTGAAAATCCCACCCTCTGGGGTGAGACATATACCATCAACCAATTAAGGCCCTCCCCTCTCAGGAACCAATTTACCCTTACAGTTCAGGGTTCTAGATCTACAGTTGAAGGAAGTCATCTAGTACAATCCTTTCTTAAGGATAAGGAAACTGAAGTCCAGGAAAAAGGAAATGACTTCCTCAAAGTCACAAGGCCAGTCTTTGGTAGAGTTGAAATTTGGACATGAGTTTGGTGATTTCCAACTGAACAGAAACTAGTTGGTGCAAGACCTGAAGTCAAGAAGAACTGAGTTCAAGTTCAGTCTCAGACATCCAGTCTTCTTCATGCAGTACCACAACCCACCCATTAAGCCTGGGACTCAGTGCATTTCTCTTCCTCCTTTTCCTCTTTCACTCCCTAACTCAGGTGTCACCTGTCTCATGAAACCTCCTTCTCCCCCTTTCTCTGAAGTTAATCTGAAGGATCATTGCCTTCTTAGAATTTTCAAAGGAATGCATCTATAATCCTCTGATATTCTCCTTGTCAATTTATTTTTTTTATGGACTTTTGCTCCCATGCTTTATTTCTCTCTAAGATTGAAAACCCCTTGAAGATAGGGCCAGTGTTGTTTTCTTCATCATTGTATCCCTAGGACTCCTAGGTTCAGTGCCTACAGCTCTTAATGAAATGATGTCATTGAGTGGTTGAAATCAGGGACTTGGAAAATTCCCATTTGTGAAAGGATCTCCAACCTAAGAGCTTGTCACAGTGAGAAGTCCTAGAACAGAAGGCTTGCCTCAGGAACAATGCAAGACAAACCCAGCAACAAAGACTCCAAACAGAATCTAGAAGGTAGGCATATAAGTCATGATGGGGTTAGACGTGCTGGATCAAAAATATGGGTGGAGGGAGAGGATTACAGACTTGAGAGTCACAATATTTGGATCCCTATTCTCCTCCTGTCCCTTATTAGCTGTGTTAACTTGGGCAAGTTTGAATTTCCTCACTTAAGGGAATAATAGTGTCTTCCCCATCTTTATAAGGTTGTTATGACAATTAAATGAGAGAATTGAACAATTCTCAAAAGAATTAATAATCTCAAGGGGCAGAGACAAGATGGTAGAACAGAGGCAATCAAACTCTTACATCCCCTTCCAACTCATTTTGCAATAATAATACAAATTAATATGGGAATGGTAGAATGAACAAAAGTTCAGACTTAGACACTTTTCCAGCCTCAGACAAGTTAGGAGATTGGCAGGAAAGGTCTATGACATCATGGTTGATGCTGGCCTGGTATACATATGAAAGCCAAAATAGAGATGGGGCAGTGGCAAGTTTAGGAGATTTCATTCCAGAAATAATAAAGGGTCAGACAATTGATCATAAAAAGAATAAGGCAATCCTTTTCTAGCATTGGGTGCAATCATCTGGTGCTGACTGGAAACTCCACTGACCATTTGATGTTTTGGGTCACAGTTCCAGGGTGGAGAAGAACACTTGTAGTCAGTTCCAAGGGGGCAGGGGCCCTTGTTGCATGCCAAGGCCAGGAGAAGCCCTAGCATTTGTGACTGTGCTGAATAAATACCAGAGATGAGACCAGAAGAAAAGTGTCCACACCTCTCCCTGAATCCTACTATCTTGGAGGCACCAAAAACTTACAGATCCCCAGAAAAAGCTCTAAACAGTAGTATGAATCTTGGGATAGAATCTTGTCACCTTGAGGTGAGCAGAGTCCAACTTTAACAAAAAGTTAAAAGTCAAGAAGTGGACTGGAAAATAAAGAAATGAAAAACAAAACAACAACAAAAACACAACCAAAAAACCCTTGGCCATAAAAATCTACTACAGAGTCAGGGAAGACTGAGAAGGAAAATTAAAAGGAGAAAATCATTGTCTCAAAGAAAAATGTTAATTGGATACAAGTTCAACAAGAATTCTTAGAAAGTTAAAGCAATGGATGGCAAAGGGAAAACTGAATAAAGAAATGAGAGTTATCTAAGAAAATTATGAAGAGAAAATAGCTCGGCCAAAGAAGCACAAAAATAACTGAAGAAAGTAACACTTTAAAATTTAAAATTAACTTAATGGTTAAAAGAGTCACAATATTTTTTCTTATTTAGTATTTTTCCTTAATTACTGGAAAAAACATTTTTAAATTCATTTTTAAAATTCTGAGTTCTAGATTCTCTCCTTCTTCCCTCCCCACACACCTCAGTGTAAAGGCAAGCATTCTATATATTATATATACAAAGTCACACAAAGCATCACAAATCATAGAGAAAGTAAAAGAAAACCATGCTTCAATCTGTATTCAGACACCACAAGTTCTTGCTTCTGCAGTGAATAACATTTTTCATCATGTCCTTCAGATCATTGCATTGCTAAGAATAGTTGTCATTCACAGCTGATCATCTTACAATATTTCTATTACTTTGTACACAGTGCATGTTGCTTTGCATCAGCTTCTGTAAATCTTTCCAGGGCTGTTTTTTGAGAGTTTCCTGCTCATCATTTCTTAGAGCATAATAATATTCCACAAAAATGTCATACCACAATTTATTCATCTATTCCCCAATTGATGGGCAACCCATCAATTTCTAGATTTTTGCCACAAGAAAAGAGCTGCTATAAATATATTTTTTAGGTTTTTGCAAGACAAATGGGGTTAAGTGGCTTGCCCAAGGCCACACAGCTAGGTAATTATTAAATGTCTGAGACCAGATTTGAACCCAGGGACTCCTGACTCCAGGGGTGGTGCTTTATCCAGTACGCCACCTAGCTGCCCCCTATAAATATTTTTGTATATATAGGTTCTTTTCTATTTTGTCTTTTTCTCTCTTGGGTTACAGTGGTATAGTTAAGTCAAAGTGTTTGTGTGTGTGTGTGTGTATGTTTTTAGAGATCTTTTGGCATAGTTCCAAATTTCTCTATAGAATGGTTGAATCAGGTCACAACTTCAATATGGTGCATTAATTCTCATTTTTTGGCTCATGCCTTCCAACATTTGTCATTTTCCTTTTTTGTCCTATTAGTCAATCTAATAGGTATGAGCTATTATTTCAGAATTCTTTTAATTTGCATTTCTCCAATCAATAGTGATTTGAAGCAATTTTTATATGAATATAATTAGCTTTGATTATATTATCTGAAAGTTGTTTATATCTTTTGGTCATATATCAATTGGGGGATGGCTCTTAGTTTTATAGATTTCACTTCTTTATATGTTTGAGAAATGAAGCCTTTATTAGAGATAACTGCTTCTAATATTTTTTTTCAAAACTACAATGGCTAATAGGATTCCCTTCATCCCATTTTCCCTCCTCTGTTTATTCTACTCTCTTCTCCTTTCATCCTTCCCTACTCAAGATCGTTTTACTTCTGGCTATCCTCTCACCCAATATGCTTTCCTTTCTATCACCCCATCTCCTTTTTATACTATTTTTTCTCTTATTTTCCTGTAGGATAAGATAGATTTCTATACCCAATTGAGTGTGTATGTTATTTTCTCTTTGAGCCAGTTCTTACGAGAGTAAGTTTCACTCCCTTCCTCTCACCACTCCCAACTTCTTTTTTAGGATACACCTGTATCTTCTGTGTGTGTGTGTGTGTGTGTGTGTGTGTGTGTGTGTGTGTGTGTGTGCATGTGTGTGTGTATACGTATTTCTTTTAACTATCTTAATAATGAGAAAATTTTAATGAAGTATCATCTTTCTATGTAGGAATGTAAACAGTTTAACCTTTATTAAGTGCCTTATAATTTCTCTTTTCTGTTTACCTTTTTAACCTCTTGAGTCTTGTATTTGAAAGTCAAATTTTCTATTCAGTTCTGGTCTCTTCATCAAGAATAACTGAAAGCCTTGTATTCATTGAATATTCATTTTTTTCCTCTGAAATAATATACCCATCAATTTTGATGGGCAGAAGATTCTTGGTTGTGATTCTATCTCTTTTACCCTCTGGAATATTATATTCCAAATCCTATGATCCTTTAATGTAGAAGCTGCTAAATCTTGTGTTATCCTGATTGTGGATTCACAATACTTGAATTATATCCTTCTGCCTGCTTACAATATTTTCCTCTTGGTTGGGACCTCTGGAATTTGCCTGTAATGTTCCTGAGAGTTGTTATTTGGGGAACTCTTTTAGGAGATGATCAGTTGATTCTTTCAATTTCTATTTTATCCTCAGGTTCTAGCATATCAGGACAGTTTTCCTTGATAATTTCTTGAAAGAAGATGTCTAGGCTCATTTTTTTTGATCATGCTTTTTAGGTAGTTCAATAATTTTAGGATGATCTCTCCTGTATCTATTTTCCAGGCCAGTTATTTTTTCCTATATGATATTTCACATTCTCTATTTTTCATTCTTTCATTTTTGTTTATCATTTCTTGGTTTCTCATAAAATCATTAGCTTTCATTTGCTCAATTCTAATTTTTAAGAAATTTTTTTCTGGGGTGGCTAGGTGGTGCAATGGATAGAACACTGGCCCCTGGAGTCAGGAGGACCTGAGTACAAATCCGACCTCAGACACTTAATAATTACCTAGCTGTGTGACCTTGGGCAAGCCACTTAACCCCATTGTCTCACAAAAACCTAAAAAAATTTTTTCTTCAAAAAGCTTTTGTATCTCCTTTTCCATTTAATCAATTCTTCTTTTTATGAAGTTTTTAAAGTGAATTCTTGAACCTCTTTTTCCATTTCCCAGTTCTGCTTTTCAATGCATTCTTCTTATTTTTTGTACCTCTTTTATTATTTGAACTAGTCAGTTTTAAACATTTTATGTTCTTCAGTATTTTTGGTGTCTCCTTTGCCAAGTTATTGACTTTTTTTCATAATTGTCTTGTTTCAGTTTTACTTATCTTCCCAGTTCTCCCTCTACCTTTCTTAATTTTCAAAGTTCTTTTTAAAGTTCTTCAATAGCCTGAGACAAATTCATATTTTTTTTAGAGATTTTGGATCTAGGAGTTTGATTTTGTAATTTTCTTCTAATTGTGTGTTTTGATCTTTCTTTTCACTATATTAATTTTCTATGGTCAGAATTTTTCTGTTGTTTGCTCATTTTTTCAGTCCATTTCTTGATTTTTAACTGTTAAAATGGAGTTTTGCTTCCAAGGTGGAGGGTATGCTTTCCCAAACCTCAGGATTTTTCTGCAGTTTTTTTCCAGAGCTTCTTCTAGGGATCTAAGTTTTCAATTTTTCCAAAGTGGTATAATCTAAGAAGAGGTGTTTATTACTCTCCTGACCTGTGCTCTAGTCTAAGAATGACCACAAGCACTCTTTTCTGGCCTTGAACTGTAATGATAGTCCTTGCTTCCTGCAGCCCACAAGCTCTAGTACACTAGCACTTCTCTTTGTTTTGGAACTGCCACCCCACCCAGTACTGTGACTGAGACCTGACCATGGGCAAGGCAACAGAATCCTGCCACCAATGCCAGCAGAGAGACCACTATAATCTTCTTCTGACAAGTGGTTTGACCTCCCCTTATCATCTGTGGGCTGAGAGTTCCACTATTGCTTCAGATTCATGACTCCAAAGGTCTTCTTCAGATTTTCCGGGTCCCTGTCTGTGCTGGGGCAAAGGGAGAAGAATGAAACCAATTCCTATGAAACAAAAGTTAAAAATTTCCCTACCATCATTTCCCATTTTACTAACCACTCTAAAATCATTCTTCTTTTATGTGATATAATTTTTGCCATTCTCACTTTCCCTTCTCAATCTCCCAGTGCAATCCTGGAAGAGATCTTAAGATGAAAACTCACAGGAACATTGTAGCCAAGTATTGATGCTCCAAATGTAAGGAAAAAATACTAGAAGCAACAGGAAAAACAATTAATGCTATGGAGCTACAGTCAGGCTTATAAAAGATCTAGCAGCTTCTACATGAAAAGACCAAGGGGTTTGGAATGTTATGGTTTGAAAAGCAAAGGATCTGGATTTCCAACAAAGAATAACTCATCTAGCAGAGTTGGATTTAATCCTGAATTAAGAAAAGATATTTAACAAATTGAAAGAATTTCCGGTATTGGTGACAAAAACAAACAAACAAACAACAAAAAAACAGAACTCAGTTGAAAATTTAATATATAAGATCCAGGAAAAAGAGAAGGTAAACATTAACGACTCAGTAGGGTCATAACAGACTCAATATGGTCAAACTGTTTACTTCTTATATGGAAAAAATGTTATTTGTACTCTTAAGAATGTTATCACCTTCTTAGGTAGTTTGGGTTAAGTGGAGTATGGTGGGATGACCTAAAAAACACAACTGGATAGGAAGAGGTAAAATGGAGCAATTATCTCATACAATTGGGAGAACTACTAGAGTGGAAATAGAAGTGGAGGGCTGATGGTGTTTTTTAGAGTCTTGGAATCTTATTCTCGTTAGACCTGAGTTCAAGAGGAATTAATTATTCATAAAGATGGGTATAAAAATCTAAGTTTATAAAGAAATAAGAAGATTAGGGAACAGAATAAGAGAGGGACTTTTAGAAGCCTGTAAAGATCAAGAGGCAGGAAGTAGATAAGGAGGGATTCTTAAAAAGGGTGCTTATTTGGGAGGCAGTGGATGATGAGGATGATGATGATGATGATAATGTTTGGCCTTCCTTTTTGAAGAAGACCATGACATCAGGGAGGTGATGCCAGGACATGCATGTGAATTGGATTTGCATAAGGGAAGTATTGTGCTAAATCATCAACCTCATTTTCTCCTCTAGAGCCATCTGGGTCTAGTGATCAGATATGAATCATGATGACTGGAGGTAACCTTGAATGTAAGGCAATTAGGGTTAAGTGACCAGCCTAAGGTCAAACAGCTAGTAAGTGTCAGAGATCAAATTTGAACTTTAGTCCTCCTGACATCAGGACCCATGCTCTATCCATTGGGCCAGCTAGCATCCCCAGGTAGTGTTTAAAAGTAACTCAGATATATGAGGAAGGATAAGGTTAAAAAAAGAGAGGGTTTGTGAGGAAAAATAGAATGAAGGGAAATGTACAACTTGTAAGTATTAATTTGAAATGGAACAGGAATGGGATAAACTACTCATAAAATAGAAATGTATTAAAAATCAGAATCTTACAATTTGTTGTTTACAGGAAACCTCTTTGAAACAGGGACACACATAGAAAAAGACAAGGAACTGGAGCAGAATCTATCATGCCATAATTGAGGTTAAAAAAAAAAACCCAAACTAACAGGGATAGCAATCATGCTCTCAGACAAAGTTTAAAGGTAAAATAGATTTGATTAAAAGAGACAAATAAGAAAAGTACATTTTGATAAAAGGTTGTCCTTCATTTTAGAAGATGACCATGACATCAGGGAGGTGATGCCTTGACAAACACGTGAATTGGATTTGAGTGAGGGGGGAGGTGTACTGAGTCCCCAGCCTCCCTTTCTCCTCCAGAGCCATCTGGGTCCAGTGGCCAAATCTGAATCAGGATGACTGAAGATGGCCCTGGATGCGAGGCAATCCAAGGTCATACAGCTAGTAAGAGTCAAGTGCCTGAAACTGTACTCAAACTCCCATCCTCCTGACTCCAAGCCCACTGGACCACCCAGTTGTCCAAACAAGGTACAATAGAAAATGAAGCAGTATCAATACTTAACTCATATTCATCAAATGTTATAACATTTACATTTTAAAAGAAAAGTTCAATGAATTACAGGTAGAAACAGTGGGTGACCTTAACCCCCCATGTTGCTGTTAGGGTGTACGGTGTTTTTCTGGTTCTGCTCATCTCATTCAGCATCAGTTCATGCAAATCGCTCTAGGCTTCCCTGAAATCCCATCCCTCCTGGTTTCTAATAGAACAATAGTGTTCCATGACATACATAGACCACAGTTTGCTAAGCCATTCCCCAATTGATGGAGATTCACTTAATTTCCAATTCTTTCCCACCACAAACAGGGCTACTATGAATATTTTTGTACCAGTGATGTTTTTACCCTTTTTCATGATCTCTTCAGGGTATACACCCAGTAGTGGTATTGCTGGATCAAAGAGGATGCTCATTTTTGTTGCCCTTTGGGCATAATTCCAAATTGCTCTACAAAAAGGTTGGATGAGTTCACAGCTCCACCAGCAATGTATTAGTGTCCCATATTTTCTGCATCCCTTCCAACATCAATTATTGTCCTTTCTGGTTATACTGGCCAGTCTGAGAGGTGAGAGGTGATATCAAACAATCTAATCTTAAAGAATTAGTGAGTTTAAGAAATAGCATAGAAACAACCAATAATTTCAGTAAAGAGAATCACAATGAGACAGCATATCAAAATACTTATATCAGTAAAGTAGAGAAAGAGCAGAACAATGAATTGGGAATGTAATAAAAGCAGTAAAATAGATAAACCATTGGTATATATGGTTCAAAAAGAAGAGAAAGAAAACCAAATCATTAGTATTAAAAAGGAAAGAAATGAGTGTACCACTGCAGAAAATGAAGTCAAAGCACTTATATAGTGTTATTTTGGTCATTTATATGCTAATGAATCCAACAATTTAAGAGAAATGAAGAAATATTTGCAAAAATATAAGCTGCCTGGATTTACAGAGGAAATATAATATTTAAATAAACTTAAAAAAATTGAACAAGGGGCAGCTAGGTGGTGCAGTGGATAAATCATGAGCCTTGGAGTCAGGAGTACCTGAGTTCAAATCTGGCCTCAGACACTTAATAATTGACTAGCTGTGTGGCCTTGGGCAAGCCACTTTACCCCATTGCCTTTCAAAAAAAAATAAATTGAACAGACCATAAATGAACTTCCTAAGAAAAATGCATCAGGACCAGATGGTTTTACATTAATTTATTAATTAATTAATTTATTTACTTATTCATTCATTCATTCATTTATTTATCCATCCACCCACTCATTTATTTATTTATTCATCCATTTATTTATTTATCTATCTACTTATTTATTTTTTTTATAAGGCAATGGGGTTAAGTGACTTGCCCAAGGCCACACAGCTAGGTAATTATTAAGTGTCTGAGGCCGGATTTGAACCCAGGTACTCCTGACTTCAGGGCTGGTGTTCTATCCACTACGCCACCTAGCTGCCCCCAGATGGATTTACAAGTGAATTCAATGAAACATTTCAAGATCAACTAGTTTCAATATTAAAGAAATTATTTTGAGTAATAGATAAAGATCCGACCAAGCTTTTTGTGTAAAAATTATAGTACTTATACCTAAAACAGAACAGCTAAAACAGAGGGGAAAAATTATGGACTAATTTCCTTAATGAATCTGAATGCAAACCCTAACTAAAATACTAGCTATGAAAGATAGATTGTGACCAAGTGGGATTTATACCAGAATTGCAGGGGTGGTTTAATATTAGGAAAATTATTCACAGAATTATGTCAATAACAAAAAATAATAAAAATAATATGATCATATTAATGAATGAAGAAATATTTTGATTAAAATACAGCACTCATTCCTGTTAAAAAACAATTGGAAGGCATAGATACAAATGGATTTTTCCTTAAAATGATAAAAAAATGCCATGCCTACCTAAAAAAATCAGCAAGCGTTATTTTTAATTGGAATAAACTAGAAACATTCCCAGTAAGATCAGGAGTGAAACAAGGATTCCTATTATCACCAATAGTATTCACTATTGTATTACCAGTGCTATGAATAATAATTAGAGACAAAAAAGCAATTGAAGGAATCAGAATGGATAATAATGGACAATATTTGCCCTCAGTGTGATGATATACTTTGAAAATCTTAAAGATTCAACCAAAAATTAGCGGAAGCAATGAATAATTTTAGTAAAGTATCAGGATATGAAAGAATCCTACATAAGTCATCAGCATTTCTGTATGTGACCAACAATATTTTACAAGAAAAAAATAGTAAGAGATATCCTGTTTAAAATAACTGTAGATAGTATATAATGCCTGTGACTATACTTACCAAAACATATCTAGGACCTAGATAAATTTTTATTTATACAAATAAAATCAAATTTAAACGATTGGAAAAATATTAATTGTCATGAGTAGGCAGAGCCAAAACATAAAAATGAAAATTTTACTTAATCTATTCAATGCCATCCCAAATAAATTATAATTTTTTTAACTGAGCTAGAAAAAAAATTGTTCAGAAGAACAAAAGGTTAAAGAATATCAGAGGAATTAATGGAAAAAAGTGGAAAGGAAGATTTTTAGCAGTATCAGATGTTAAACTACATACCATTGGGCAGTATTTATTGAAACTATCTGGTACTGGCTAAGAAAAAGGTAGATCAGCGGACAGACTAGACTTACAACGCACAGTAGTAAATGATTACAGTAATCATGTTTGACATGCATAGAGATTTAAACTTTTAGGATAAGAATTCTTTATTTGGAAAAAAATTGTTGGGAATGCAGTCTGGCAGAAATTTGGCATAGGCATTTTCCTTTTATCTTATCAAAATGGATATAAGGCCTAGATATTAAGAATGATATCATAAAATTAGAAAATCATGGAATATATTACCTGATGATGATGATAATGATATCCTTCATTTTCAAAGAAGACCCCCAACACCAGGGAGCTGATATCATGACATGAAAATAATTGCACTTGAGCAAGGGGGTTCTGTGCTAAGTCACTAGACTCTTTCTCCTCCAGTGCTTTTTTGGTACTAGTGGCCAGATATGACTCAGGATGTCAGGATTAAGTGACCCTGATCATTGCCTATCAGACTTATGGAGAGACAAACCCCAAATGGAGACACAAAGTCAATGAGTGAAACAGCTGAACAACTTTTGCTGTTTTTATTGTTCAATTGTTTCTGTCCTGACTCTTTATGAACACCATTTGTGGTATTTGTGAATCTGAACGCAAAATCTATAAATAATACTATATAGGGTTTTCTGTTTATCTCTTTTCCTAAAGTGTCCACTGCATATCTGACTTGCAGCAGGACAAGGAAAAGACTAAAGATCAGATGTACATCTCTGAAACACATCTTGTCCCTCATCCCTCAATTTGTTCTGTTCAGTCTCAGGAGCTGCCTATGAACATCTTGAACAGACACCATCGGTATCCTAGGAGCTCCTGCCTGACTCTTCCAGAGACTCAGCAGCTGGGGTCATGTAGAACAATAAATGGAAGCAAGTTATAAGTAAGTCCAGCCCATTGCAACCTTGAACCTTGCCAGGTTATACTTCCTCCTCTCCCACTGGGATGATCAGCTTCTACTAGGATTTAACAAATGAGATTTCTTGGCTGCTATATCTCACTGACTGGCAAGGAGATTGAGTGTTTGCTGGTCAGTGTGGTTTCTAAGATCCTTTGTCCTTATGGTGGTGATTGATTTATAGTAATTTTACATCTGGAGAACATAGTGATGGAAATCCATTCTTTTTATCCATTTCTCATTTTCCTATGTCAATAGCTTGTTTAAAGAGATAGTGTGGGAGCTGTTTTAACGATAAGTCATGGCTTTCATTTATATTCTAATTTGATCTTTGATTTTTGCTGTAGCATAGCTAACACAAGTCACATGAGTAACTAGTTCTTATCTCCATCACATCAAGTTCATGTGTATGTGCAGGGTGGTGGTGGTGATGTTCCGTGGTTGTCATGACCAGAATATTCTTTTTGCAAGGTATCTATTATTCATGTTCTGTCAACATGAAACTTCTACTAATCTTTGCTTTCTTCTGTTTCTTGATATGGAGTCAATGTTTTTCACATTTCTTGTCACCCTTCCCTATGCTCATCATTGCATTAAAATAATCAAATAAATGATGACTTCATGTGATGGGAGTTGTGGTAGTGAATCTTAGTAGATTTGAATCATATTTTTGTACCTTTTTATCCTCACGTAGAATATAGCAATCTATTGATTGACAAACCCAAGACATCAGCTTCTGGGATAAGAACTCATTATTTGACAACAATTGTTGGGAAAACTGGAAAATAGTATGGCAAAAGCTAGGCACAGATCTACATGTCACATCCTATACTAAAATAAGATCAAAATGGGTATAGGATTTAGATATAAAGAGTGACAGCATAGATAAATGAATAGACCAAGAAATACTTTGTCTATCAGATCTAGGGAAAGGGGGTAAATGTATGACCAAACAAGAATTAGAGCACATTATGAACTGCAAAATGAATGATTTTGACTTTATTAAACTGAAAAGGTTTTGCACTAATAAAATCAATGTTGCCAAAATTAGAAGGAAAACAGAACTCTGGGAAACAATCTTCACAACCAGGAGTTCTGATAAAAGTCCCATTTCTAAAACATTTAGAGAATTGCATCAAATTTATAAGGCCATAAGTCATTTCCCCAATTGACAAATGGTCAAAGGATATAAACAGACAGCTCTCAAATGAAGAAATTAAAACTATATATACATATACATATATATATATATATAAAATCACATGAAAAAATGCTCCAAATCATTATTGATTAGAGAAATTCAAATTAAAATAACAATGAAGTATCACTTCACACCTATCAAGATGAGAAAAAAGGAAAACAATCAATGTTGGAGAGGCTGTGGGAGGCTTGGGACACTGATGCATTGCTGGTGGAGTTGTGAACAGATACAATCTTTCTGGAGAGCATTATGGAACTCTGCCCAAAGAGTAATAAAACTGTTCATACCCTTTTACTCAGCAATTCCAATTGCAGGCCTATATCCAGAAGAAATTTTTAAAAAGGGAAAAGTCCTACATGTTCCAAAATATTCATAGCAACTCTCTCTGTAGTGGCAAAGAACTGGAAATTGAGGGGATGCCCATCAACTGGGGAATGGCTAAACAAGTTATGGTACATGAATACTATGGAATACTATTGTTCTAGAGGAAACTATAAATGCTTGGACTCTAGAGAAGCATGGGATGACTTTCGGGATCAGATGCTGAGTGAAGGGAGCAGAACCAAGAGAACAATGTCCACATGAACAACAACTTTGTGAGATGAACAACCTTTATGGCAGCAGCTCCTCTCAGTAGTCCAGAGAGCTAGGACGACTGTACCAGACTGGCTATGGACAATATGATCCCCATGCAGAGGAAGAAACACAAAACAGAACAAAACAAAAGAAAGCCCTTCAGAATCTGATAAACACTGTATAAAAATGATCTCATATGTATCTCTTTCCCTCAATTCTAATTCCTCATACTGAAACTAACCAATGGGTAAGCATGTTTATCAAAAAATATGTATGTACAATGTTAACCTTATTGTATTTGATGCTGAGGGGAGGGTAGTGGAAATGGAAAATGGGAAATGGAAGGAAATTTTGTAACTTAAAAAATATAATGCGCATATGGATGAAAATAAATATATATTTAAAAAAATATGATTATCATCTTTTTTGATTTGCCCCATTAAGAAAGACTTGTGAGAGGTCCCTCCCCTTGCTTATATCCGCTGAATTCATTTCTGCTGATATTCTCCAAGGATCAATGATTTAGGGCTGGAAGGGACCTTAGATATTGCTTATTCCAGTTTCCCTTATTTTACAGAGAAGAAAACTGAGGCCCAAGAAGGGAAAGTAACTTGTCCAAGCTAGTGATTTGAATTCAAATCCCATAAATTCATATAGCTCACTCTTTATTACACCATTGTTGCGGGGAGAAATAAACTCTCTCAGTCCATGTGACTGCCAATTATATGTTCAATACAACATATAAATCAGAAAGAGAAAAATGGAGGGTTTATGATTATGCTCAAATAAAGGTTCATGACTCAGTGAAAATTTGAAATAATCATGAGGATTCTGACAAGGTTTTGTAGACAAAATGGCTTCAGAGAGACAGAGAAACACCTTTTTTTTTTTTTTTTTGGTAAGACAGTGTGGTCAAATTTGAATTCAGGGTCCTCGACACCAGGATTGGTGCTCTATCTACTGCACCACCTAGCTGCCCCTGAGAAACACTTCTTTTAACTATTTCAATCTTGTCCATTTCTTTTAGGCCATAAAAGTTAAAAAGAAGATAGATCTATAATCTTCTGCTTCCTTCAATGTCTTAAAAGTAGAACAGACTTAAACAGAGTCACAATCTCATCTACTCCATGAGGTAGATGTCAAACAAACTATTGGTTAACTAAGTCAAGGATACAGATTAAACTGCCTTTAGAGTTTTACAAAATGGCTGGTTTAGCTGGATGATTTGTATCACACCAAGAAGTCAGGTCTAGTTAAGACTTGCCCAGTGGTTTTGTATTATAAGAAATTCTTAAGTAAATTTTTACATTCTTATTTGGGTCTGGTTGATATTTTCTGTTTTTAGCTTTTGCACAGCAATGGGGTTAAGTGGCTTGCCCAAGGCCACACAGCTAGGTCATTATTAAGTGTCTGAGGCGGGATTTGCACTCAGGTCCTCCTGACTCCAGGGCCGGTGCTTTATCCACTGTACCACCTAGCTGCCCCGGGTTTGGTTGATATTAAAACAGATTTTAGTTAACCAAAAATTTGTAGGAAAATTGGCCCTAAGACCCAAATAGTAAAGGGATGGAGTTGTAGAAGTGCAGACCCCTGAGAGATGAGGTGAGCTGTCCAAGGTCACATAACCAGCATGTGACAGAGGAGATACTGAACCCAGCTCTTCATGGTTCCAAGATCATCTCTCTTTCACTAGGACACATAGCTTCTCAGGGTAGCACATAATAGATTCCCAGGCTTTTTGTTTCAAAAATCACTTGAACAAGTTCAGAGAGTTAAAAAATAACGTATGACTTGAATACATCTTCACCTTCTCTTGATCTATGGATTTCCTTCATAACTCAGACAGCAAAATAAAATGCTTTGGCCTGGCATGAACCTATCTTGGAGCCCATGAATCACTTCATTCTTATTTTCTTGATTCTCTATCTAAATATTAATAACCTGTTCAATGGTTTTCCTGTCATTATATGATACACCTACTTTCCTGTGTTATCTGGGGAATACCCTCTCTCCTATAACTGAAAATCAGAACAGCATTTGTCTTTCTAATCCTTCTGCTTTTCCCCAAGATCCTTCTAAGATTTCTGACATTGTACCTGTGCTGAACATCTGTTATTTCCTTCTGAGACCTGGTACAGAATTCATTTAAGTTTGCTTAAAGAGCAACCTGGTTAGCTCCTTTCTTAGGCTATCATGGTATCTTTTTTACATTGCTTATTCTATTTTCTACAGTGTTTTTCTGACATGACAAACAAAAAGGATAAGCAATTTCCTTTCTTAAAACATGAGGTTAATGTAATGTTGCTTTATCAGCTTAAATGATTTCACTCTAAGGTATATTTTTATAATCTGCTAGCAAATCCTCTGGGGGTGGTAATTGCCAAGTTTGGCTTTGGTTGATATTTTCTTTTTTTCAGTTTTTGCAAGGCAATGGGGTTAAGTGGCTTGCCCAAGGTCACACAGCTAGGTGATTATTAAGTGTCTGAGACTGGATTTGACAAATAGGTGAGCATCTTGGAGACAGTTGCCCCTACAGAACCACCAGTGGTTGGGACCAGAATTAAAAATCTGGTCTTGGAGAATTGCCGAGTGGTTCATAAAAAGGGCATGAATACCCTGTGTTATTCCTTCTGTTTTCTCCAGATGAATCTACTTCACAAGGCAAGTCTGCCTTTTGGTTACTTCTCTATTAACTTTAGTCATTTCTCTTGTCTCAGGCAGGGTTTGCTGTATGGTGAACTCAGTCCTCATCTGATTTGATAGTTTTGAACTGTTCATAGAACCTTGTGAACATTATTCCTTAATCCTATCTTAGCACTAACTTCTGTTTTCCCAACCCTATACTAAGTTTGGCACAAGATTTCTTTAGCATTTTTTTCTTCTTTTTTGTTTTTTGCAAGGCACTGGGATTAAGTGACTTGCTAAAGATAACACAGCTAGGTCATTATTAAGTGTCTGAGGCCAGATTTGAACTCAGGGCCTCCTGATTCCAGGGCTGGTGCTTTATCCACGGCACCACTTAGCTGTCCCCTGGCACAAGATTTTTTTGAGGGACAATTGGTTTCCATCCTATTCCTTTTTAAAGGATATGAGTAAATGAATGCAATATTGTTCAGGTTCACTTGAAAAGGTAAACGCAAATTCAATAATGTGATTTCTGGGTCATGTCAGCAGCAAGATTGAGGACCAAACATTTTTTTTTAGTTTTTTTTTTTTGCAAGGCAAATGGAGTTAAGTGGCTTGCCCAAGGCCACACAGCTAGGTAATTATTAAATGTCTGAGACTGGATTTGAACCCAAGTACTCCAGACTCCAAGGTTGGTGCTTTATCCACTACACCACCTAGCTACCCCAGGACCAAACATTTTCTTTGATCTCTATGACCTCTTGAATCTCTACAAAACAGAAATTTGGCACCAAAGATGAAGCAGCTTTAGAAATTTCCTTGGTCTAAATCACTAAAGATGGTTAAACTTCCAGAAACTGATATTTGCTAACCCAAACTCATGTAGGATGCCCCTCCCCATACCTCTCATTGAGGCCTCATTAGCAGACCCTATGAAAAAAACACAAGTTTATATCAAAATGCACCCCAACACCCCATCCCTTGCCCTTTTCCAGGGCCATAAGGGACCCTACTCCAGACTATGGAAGTTTTCTCAGAGGTTTGCAGTTAGCTTGGCTATCGCGCTTTATGAGTAAAAGTCTACTGGGTGCTGCAACCTGGCAGCACCAATGTTATAAAACTGAATTGCTGGTCGTTTTGAACTGCTAGTGCCAAGGCAGAGAACTGAAAAACATAGACAGCTAATCAAGCCACCAGGGCAAAACACTATCCATGGAGGGTGGGGGAAGGCGCTGTTAAGAACTCCAGTGAACCTGAAGTAAAGAGCTCAGCAACCAATTGAGATCACATTCAAACACCCCAAAGTTAGCTGTGAACCCACGTCCAATGGGAAAGGAGGGTGATACTTTGAGATCCAGTCTCTAAAAAATTTATGATCAGACAGGACAGAATCAGAAAATGAGCAATATGTGGGAAATAAGGGGGGACCTTGAAATGACCAAAGGTCTCAAGTAGAAAACTTCTTACATCTTGAAAATGAACAGAAAAATCAAAAGGAAAAAACAGAAGGAAATATGGCCTCCAGCTACAGTAAATTAATGCAGTCACCTATAAATAAATACTGCAAAGCAAAGGGAAATGATCTGACATTTGAGGAAACAGAAGACCTTGTGGAATAGAACACAAAACCACACACACTGTTCTTGAGTAATTTAAGATAGAAATGAGAGCCATGATACCAGAATTTATGGCCTGCAGAGCAAAAATAATGAGCCAAAAAGAAATACTTGAATTTTCAATGTCAAGCCTGAACAAAGAAAGAAGAGAGAGAACTATAGACTGACAATGCAAATATACAGAAAGACACACTTAGAATAAAAACCAAGCCCCAAACCATTATGCACATACATTCATAAATATATATACACACACACACACACATATATATATGTCTAAAGCAAAACCATACAAACAAAATATCATGATTTCAAAAACAGAATATATAGAGACAAGCAAAAGATCATAGCTCTCCAAGAAGAACATGCCAGAACAAAGACAAACAAAAAACTCAAGCCATAGCATCATAATAAAGTAAATAATATTAGAGAACTAACCAGACATCCTGAATACAGAAAAATGGAATTTTAATTGAAGGAATCCACAGATTACCTCCAGAAGAAGAAGGAAAAAAAAGATTTCAAACTCCAAGGCTCATAGTGGTTAAATTTAATGATTTAAATCAGAAATAACAACTTCTGCAAGTCATCAGGAGAAATTCCTTCAGATATAAAGGAAATGACATTCAAATAAGGCAAGACCATTCTGTTCCCATTAGAAAAGGGAGGAGGAAATGGCCTAATGTGTTTGGAAGAACCTTGGCACCCAAGATGCATCCCAGAGTGACCTACCCTGTAAATTTGACCTTTACCATAGAAGATAAAAGATAGATGTGCAATAAAGAAGAATTTGAAACGCTATTAGAAAGAAAACCAAAACTGAAAGCTTATTTGCTTCCTAAGCACCCCAAATGTACAGATGGCAATAGCAACAGAGTGAAAAGAGAAAGACCAGAAAGAGACTTCTTTCCTAAAGTACCAAATAAGACAGGAGGGGAGACAGAAATTATGAAGCAGCAAGAGTGAAGAGGTAGGCAGGAAGTCTTCTGGTCAGAGCATGGCAGAAGTCAGGTGTGGGTGCCCCAGCATGGACCTCTAGGAGCTGACGGAGCAAAGTGAGCAGATTCAAGCAAACATTGTACATTGCAAGTACAACAATACAAATGGGGAAAAAACAAAACAAAGGAACAACCAAAAGACCACACATACACATATAAAATAAAAGTAGATGTCACAAAATTGTGAAGATTGAGTAGAATTTGGGTGGAGAGCTAAGAGAAGAAAGCCCCAACCTATCCTTCATGGAGGGGAAGGGCTGTAGGTACCACATATTGCATATCATTTTGGATTGTTCCAATGTAGCCATCACTTGTGCTGATTTTTTTCCCTCTCTAAAATTATACTATTTGCCATATGGAATTATTCTTGAGGAGGGGGAAGAGAAGGGTGAGATACCTGGAATGTTATGCAGATGTCAAAAAGGAAAATATCAATAAAAACTTAAAAAAATTAATAAACTTTAATTAAATTTAAAAATTAAATTAAAAAATTTTTAAAAATTAATACTACTTCAAAACTCTTGTAGCATGAGTGACAACAGTCCCCCCAGAACCCTGAAGCCTAACATTTTCCCCCAGGAAACTCAGGCCTCTACTGATTTGTCCATTCTTTCAGATTTTCTAACTTCTATTTTATAGGGTAGAACAAGCCTTGGCTATGGAGGTAGAGAACCTGGGTTCAAATCCCATTTACTCAGTGTTAGACTTTAGTCAAGTCATGCAGACTTCCTGGTCCCTGGGCCTTAGGCTACTCTTCTGTAGAAGGAGGAAAGATGTGGTAAGATGACCACTGAGGAGCTTTCCAGTTCTGTATCTGAATCTCCCACTTTCTGGGGTTTTCTACTGCTGGGGTCCTAAAACAGTTTCTTAGGTGATCTTTAGTCAGAAAGAACTCCAGGGGAGCCTACAGAAGGGGTAAACTGTGTGTGTGGGGGGGTTAGGTAACCAAAATAGAGGAAGAGATTATGAGCCTTACAAACCACAAAGATCTCCATACTTAATCTGGGTCATCAGAACCAACTGTAGGCTTTCTTAGCTCGCTTCTGGTCATTCATCTGTCTCACTGTTTGGTACCTTAATTCTCTGTCCCACCCCCCACCCCCCAATCATCTTGTATCCCATTGACCAGGGCTGCTGGTCTCAGATCTTCAGATTCCCCCCTTTTTTTTGCAAGGCAATATAGTTAAGTGACTTGCCCAAGGTCACACAGCTAGGTAATGATTAAATATCTGAGGCTGGATTTGAACTCATGTCCTCCTGACTCCAGGGCCAGTGCTCTATCCACTTTGCCACCTAGCTGCCCCAAATAATTATTAGTGTTCCCTTTTTTTTTAAGTTTTTTTTTTTGCAAGGCAAATGGGGTTAAGTGGCTTGCCCAAGGCCACACAGCTAGGTAATTATTAAGTGTCTGAGACCAGATTTGAACCCAGGTACTTCTGACTCCAAGGCCAGTGCTTTATCCACTACACAACCTAGCCACCCCCCAGATTCCCTTTTTGACTTTGACCCTTGACCCCTTTGTCTTTGCTAGAAGGCAGGATAGAAAAACCAAGAAAACCTAGGGAATAGAGTCAGGATGACCTAGATTCATTTCATGCTGAGGGAAATTAATAGCTATTCAACCCAGGGCCTCTCTAAGCCTCAGTTTTCCCCTTTGTAAAATGTGGATAAAAATAGTACCTACCTCACAGGTTGGCTGTGGGACCCAAATGAATTGTCTGTTAAATACTTTCAAGTCAAATGAAAATATGTTATTATTATTATCATTCTTTTTTCTAAAGTTTTTTTCTTTCCACTTAGCCATGGTGAGGTTAGCAGCATGGCATTGGATGTAAAGGAAGAAGAAACTGTAGAATGAGGTAGAGTTGGGTTCCAGTCCTGTTTCTTCTGTGTCCTGTGGGCTGGGTGATTCCAGGGTAGCAATTCAGTGAACTTCTCTGGTCCCTATAACACACAAAACGGGAGTCAACTTGTCTTAGTAGAAAGCATTCTCGCCATCATTGGGATCAGAAGTCTGCCCAGTCTCATCTTTTTCCAACTTAAGTGGCACCTCTTATGTTCTTTATTTAATTACAGATTAATATTACAAAAACAAAGACAATGAAAACAGCAAAACCCCAACAATTAAGTCTCAAAGACTATCAGAGGGATTGCAGAGCCCTAAGAATGAAAACCACTGACCCTTCATGAAAGAGAGATAAAGGAGTGAGGGTTCATGAGATTCCCTTTTGGGGATACAGCCAATAGGAGGATTTGTTTCACTTGACCAGGTTTACTTAGTACATCTCCAAACCCAGGAGGAGAAATGAGGGAGAAAAAAATAAATCATTTGATAATTGAAGAAAGTCAATAAGCAAATATTCTCTCATTTCAAAAGGCGCTAGAAGTTATGCTGCCGTCCCATAATCCCTGCTAAGATGCAAGTTCACATTGATTCGTGAATGAGACTTAAGCCAACTCTAATTTTGGAGGAAGTGAGAGGAGGGCAACCTGGTCAGGTGTTGCCACGGTTCTGGGGCCTGAAACTGAGTGGACGGCCCCCGCTGGGCCCTACATCCTGAAGGGGTCTCCTGGGATCAGGAAATGGTCCTGTGCAGATATTCCTCAACAAGGAGAGGATGTGAGGAGACTCATGGGCACTCACATAGGATTCCTCTTTTTAGTACCAAAGATAATAGAGCTAAACCACACAAGGCAAAGGGAAAGGACCCTTTTATTCTGGAACAGCCTCAGCTGCATAAGGGTTGAGCTGCTTGCCCAGGTAAGCTCAGCTCTGGACAGGAGATCTGTGCTCACTTTCCATTCTTCTCACTCCTCCCTGAAAGTCTTCTGTTTTTGGAGGCCATCCCTGAACACCACCTGGGTTAATATGCTGTGACAGGATAAGAAAGGGAGGCTGAGAGAGAGCAGGCTGGACCCCTACCCCCAACCCACCCCCTTCCTCCCCTTTGAATCTCTCCTCCCTTGGTGGTCCCTGAGATCAATCTCTTTTTCTAGGTGAAGTTAAGATAGAAAAAAAGTATACAAGTTAACATAGTACCTCAAATACATGTTGACTTCTGCTGTAGGAGGCCATCCAACCCAGCCCCATCATTGTACAAGGGAAGAAAGTGAAGCCAAGTAAGATAAAGTCACTTGCCCAAGGCCATACACATGAATGTCAGAAATGATAAGAGTAAATAATTTGCTGTTTTTCAGTCATTTTCAGCTGTGTTCAACTTTTTTGTGACCTCATTTGGGATTTTCTTGGTAAAGACACTGGAGTGGTTTGCCATTTCCTTTTCCAATTCATTTTATAGATGAAGAGACTGTGACAGAGTGAAGTGACTTGCCCAGGGTCACACAGCTGGTCAGTGACTGAGGCCAGATTTAACTCAAGGGAGATGAGTGCTACCGACTCCAACCTAGAAGTCTGTGCACTATGGTGCACCTTAACTGCCCTATAAACTCTTCTGCATTTAATTAAAAATATGATGGGTGGCTAGGTGTTGCACTGGATAGAGTACTGGCTCAGGAGTCAGGAGGACCTGAGTTCAAATGTGACCTCAGACACTTAATAATTCCCTTGCTGTGGCAAGTCACTTAACCCCATTGCCTTGCAAAAAAAACCAACCCACAATAAAATGAAGTGCCTACTATGTATCAGACATGCTGCTAAGCACTGAATTAGACTTAGCCTCTCTGGGCTTCAGTTTCTTAAAGTCTCTTTGTTCATCAAGCCTCCATTGTACATCTCCATAAAGGAAAAAAAAATACCAAACAGATGGTCCTCTGACAATCACAGGGGGTATTTCTCTCTTAGTCATTGCTCATAAGATTCTTTCCAGAGTCTGCCTAATAGGCTGATCCTTCACCTGGAAGATAGTCATCTACCCAAGACTCAGTTTTCAGAAAGGGCCAAGGAAGGGTTGATATGATGTTTGGTGCCCTAAGCTTCAGGAGAAATGCAGAAGTAGAACAAAGGTACTGTCAACCTTGAGGGTTTATAGAAAATCATGGAAATATTGTCAGATACTTCAATGAGGATGAAAACAGTATCAAAATCAGGTGCCAGTCAATAAATCATTTAGTTTGAAAAGGCTGCAAGCCAAGACTAAAGTAGAGGCAGAGTTGGTATTTGACTTTTTATTTGCATATGATGGGGTACTCAATGCAGTCTCTGAAGCTGAGATTCAACAATGTATGGATCATTTCTCTGATGTTTGTGCTCATTTTGGCCTAACAATACCAAGAAAACACAGGTTCTCCATAAGCCATCACCATATCATCAATCCATGGTTACAGCAAAGGGAGAAATTTTGAATGTGGTGAATAAGTTCTCTTACCCTGGTAGAATTTCTAGTATAATTTACCAAACTGAAGGTCTACAGAGCCCTTCTTGATCTCATTGTCATATGCCTATGAAACCTGGACAGTCTACCATTGCCCTGTCAGGAAACTGAATTGCTTCCATTTAAATTGTTTTAGGAAGATTCTGAAGATCACCTGGAAAGATAAAGTACAGACACTGAGGTCCCTTTTTGAGATAAACTGACAAGCATTTAAACATTGCTGCAGAGAGGCAACTACAATGGGCTGGACAGGTTGTCTGAATGCCAAATGAACATATGCCTTAATTCACAAAAGGCAATTGCTCACGCAGACGTCAGAAGAAATGTTACAAAAACAGTCTTAAGGCCTCTCTGAAGAACTCTGGAACTGATTGTGAGACATGGGAGACAATGACACTCAGCACAGCATGCCCAAATGAAGTATCAAAAGAAGTTCTGTGTTAAAAGAATTGCAATAGTACAAAAGAAATGTGAGATATGCAAATTTATAGACATGTCCACTCCAAATATTCATATGGACTATTTGTTCTGACCAATGATAGAACCTGCTAAGCTTGTATGGTCACATCATTCATATCATCACACCAGACCTTGATCCTGGCATAATGATGTCATTTTGGTCATCTTCAAGCATGAAGAACAATGACTAAATGTTTAAAAAGTCCTCTAAGAAATGAATATTTCTCTCTTATATTTACTAGCTAATTATTCCATTAGATCCAAGGTTTTCCCCTTTTCTACTTCCTCAATCAGAAGCCAACTAGTGTGTGAAATCTCTCTCAGAGATTCACTCAGAACAAGATTTAATTAGGTTGCAAAAGAAAATTTAAATATGGGCTAAGCGTTGTATTTGTTTAGACAGGCCTGGGGAAAGTTTGATTCTCTCTATTTTCAAGACTGGTGATGTGAAAATGGAGGTCTCTGGCCAAGATTTGAGTGATCTAAGTCACATACTCCATGACCATCATTTTAATATAGTCCACCTCTCCCACTGTGTTAGTCTATCCAGGTTAATTTCCATCCCTCAGGAATATTTATTCTTCAAAGGGCCTATAAACTGTGAGCTTGCCACTATGATCACTTTTGGTCTAAGAGAGATGGTCAAATGATAATCCTTTTATTAATAATGTGCTGATCTTATTAATAAAAGGATTAAATTAACCAAAAACTATGTTTCTTGAACCTTCTTAATTGTTACAGTTGAACAGGATAGAACAAATATGACAATGTTTATAAAGCATTTGACACAGTGCCTGGTATATAGTAGGTGCTTAATAAATGTTTATTTTCTTCCCCTTTCTCACAGACCAAGAGAGATCCTGGAGGCACTCTATTGAAGACTTGCAGTGAATAGCTGACATCTATTGATCATTACTTTTTGGATCTGGTTGTTTAACCAATGTTGAATAGTTTGAATGTTGAATTAGGGTATCAGAAAGAACTTTCTTGAATATCATGATAAAACTCAGGAGTGTCATGACCACAGCATTCTTCTGACCTATTAGCTTAGAAAATCTGTCCAGAAGAGAAATAGGTTGTTTGGTTTGACTTTTTTCTTGTGGAGACTCTATTTCTTTTTCAATGCCAACAAATTCTGTCTTTAATAATCTTGTCTAAGAGTGAACTCCTCAATTGTGTTTTGTAAACTTTCTCTTTCCTCTTTTCTCCTAATACTTCTTTTCCTGGACTCGAGGATACTGTTGAGCTCTATTGGTTATTCAGTTCCCTAAATGAATTGGTTACTCTCCATTTACCAGATTTTGGCCTGTTCAGAATGTCTCACCTTGATCTCTGGCAATAAACAATTTGCCCACTTTTTAATGTTCGTCTCAGAAGTCTCATTCCTCAATGAAGTTTTTGCTCCTCCAATTTCAGAAGGCATTGATTCCTCTCCTCTTAGCAATGCTACTCCCCAACTTGGTTCTCGGCAATCTTTCACACTTGTAAATGATTACCTTGTATTTTTATAATGATTACCTTGTATTTTTATTGTGTACCTGCCTTGGTCCCTTCACTTGGTAATAAGATTCCTGAGAGCTGAGACAGTGATTTACTCTTGTTTGTCTTCCTTGAGCCCCACATTGAGAAAGTGCTAGCTGATTAGTTGCCAGATTAAACTGAATTGTGACAAAATGACTTTGTGTGAAAGGTTTCTGTGGGTTTTGATGGGCAACAGTGCCAATGGGAGTCAGTGGTATGACATGGAAAGTCAACTGGAAAAGTGAATACAAACTGAGGCTTTGTTAAGAAAGACCCGTGAAGTGTCAGGACTAGGCCAGTGATTGGTGCTGAGCTCCTCTGACTCAGTCAGACTGTAGCTGAAGCCTTGGGGTCATGGACATCACAATTTAGGGAACATGATGATGAGTTGAAGGGAGTAGGTTCTACAGCCAGTGAGTGGGTAAGGGCCCCTTACTTTGGACCCAACTTGGAATGGATGTCCTCTAAGGTCCCTTCCTACTCTTCATTTATGAAATTCTCTTAGATCATATGTAGTCTTCCTTTTAGGAGGTTTCCTGAAACCAACTGCTAGCAAAAAGTACAGTCCCACTTTCTACAAGAAGTTTCCCCACTCCCTCTGCCTTCTTGCTCATTTCTAGTTTGTCCTGTCTATACCTTCTTTGTCCATAGTTACTTGCATGTTGTCTCCCCCATTTGAGTGTAATCTCCTTGAGGACAGGGATTATTTTTGCCTTTTCTCTGTTTCCTCAGTGTCTAGCATAGTGCTTTGGCTAGAGTAGCTATTGCTTAAATTGCTGTTGAACCAAGCAGTGGCAAAGCCAGGTTTGTGTTCTTGTATTGGAGTTTATGCTCTGCTGCTGTCTGTCCTTGTACTTGATGCTTTTTCCATCTTTCCAAGTTTCCTTTTGTTCTTGTCCTCATTTACTCTGCTCTCTTCTCTGAGTTGAGCTGATTAACCTGGGAATGCCCCTTCCCATTGGCCTTGCAATGGAACCCACTTCAGCAGGGCCATCTGCATTTCTAAATAACATGGCTGCCTGGAGATGCAAATAAGAATTTCAAACCTGACCTGTAGTGCAATGATTCGGAAGACAAGCAACAATCCCCCCGAATGAATTGAATAAAGGGCATTAAGCAATTCCTTAGTCTTTTTTTTCCAGGTCAAACAATTTGAACTCTTTTTACCTTTCCTCAGAAGACCTCTTTCCTATCCCTTTAATCATTTTTGCTACTCCTTTTTTGGACATAGGCCAACTTCACATCCCTCCTAAAATGTGGAGACTTGATTTGACCATAATAGCCTAATAAGATCCAGATAGTTGAAAAACAGAATAAGGAAATGTCTACCCTGGTCTCATATCTTCCAGTTGGCAAAACTTAAGAGCAAACTTTTGCAAAAAATGAGAGCTCCATTTTCCATGCTTCTATTTAACTTTTTCTACCCTAGCAATCTTGGAATCTTTTTTTTATTCATATGTGGAGTTAATAAGGCTTCTATAGACTGCATTTGTAGAAATTGCATTTGTCTTTGTAACTATTTTTCACTCACCTTGAATCAGCAGGAGACTAGGACATGTCAAGTCCAAGAGAAAATTGGTCAACGAGCCCACTTTGTTTAGGCATGTACAGAATGTTTTGCTACTACAATGTCCATGTAGACTTTGGAGGAGTTATAGACATTATGTCATTGGATTAGATCTTCTAACCATGTAATGAAAAGGAGTCTCTATGATTGGCTGTAACTGTGAAGCCACTGGAGCTGCATTCATAAGGCAATTATCATCCTCATTTCCTCCCTTGGTTTCATTTCCTCCAGTCTGGCAGCATTCTGGAGAGAGACAATGCTGTGAATGGAGAATCCTTGGACCCTACTCATCTGGAACTAACATGGATCCCATAAATATAGATCTTGGTTCTTTGTCTTGGCATTTGTGCTATCTTTTTTAGGTGAAGGAGAGGAGAGTGCAGCTTACAATCTTGTATTCTGGTTGTTCAGGAGAAAGCAATGCCAAGAGGTTCAGTGATTAAGTCCACAGTCTATTTTTATAGAAGTCTAATGCAGAGGTTTCAAAAAGCAAGGACTGAACTTTGGAATCTAGTCCAGTGATGCAGATAAGCGTTTCTTCTAGGAGTGTTGCCACATTTGGACATGAACCTGATGGGATCAAGGTGACTTACCAATTGTGTTTAGTCAAAGCCCTCAGTTTCTAAAATGGTATGGGAAGAGTTTACTCTTGAGTTATTGGAAGAGAAAGAATTTTTCTAATCTTAGTTTTTGCAATGTCTGCAAAGTAAACAACATTTTGTAAAAGCCAATTAATGTTATTTAGTTAATTAGTAGAGGGAATGTAATCACTGGTGGCTAGCAATGTGTGAGGGAACATTGTCTGATGAGGGTTTATGTGTGAGACATTCTAACACTTCAGGGAAATACTGAGCAGCCTGAGAAGGGAATACGACTAACCTGGGAAAATGAGACTAGGGCACACCACATAGTCAGCTAGGTTTGTTTTGCTCTGATTTGTCTATCCCTAAATATCCAACTTTCATTCACTCTTTATAGGACTACAGAGTAGGAGTTAGAAGGGTCAGCCTTCAGTGATGATCTAGTCCTAGCCCCTCATTTTTACAAAAAGGGAAACTGAGAGCTATCCACACTGCCCTTGACTTGCTGAGAATTTAATTATCCATAAAGTAGATGAAACAAGGATGGGAGACTTGCCCTTCTATAGTATCCCCAACAAATATGCATCTACTAGGAGGGGGAGTAAGATGAGTAAATAGGTAAGTATACTAGGGAAGAAACTCTTAAGACATCAGATGAATGAAATAGTGCAGACCTTTGTTACAAAGGACTATATTTCAATAGATAGCATATGATTGGTTCCAGATACCATGGGCATTTCCAGTGAGGGTCAAAATCAGTAACAAATTAGAAGAAAAGCTAATGTTGGAAAAAAGAAAAGATAGCACCAAATGTCAGAAAAAACAGTATGTCTGGAATCAGGATACATAAAATTGAATCCTCATTTTTCTCCTTTTGACTTTTGTGACCTTTGGCAAACCATTAAACCTCATAAGGTTTCAGTTTATTCATCCATAAAATGGGATTTAAATAGATCATCTCTAAGGCACCTTCCTATTCTCAAGCCTAAGTAGATACTGAGTTCAGTTATGATGATTCCATCCAGTTCACAGATTTAAAAAAAATGGTGAATGGTCTAAGGGAGATACCAACATTGCTTTTCTCCACTTTTTAGGAAATGTATAATTGATGCAGAACAGGTGGCCCAAGGAGAGGGCCAAGAGAACCCAAAATCTTCTTACAAAAAAGAAAAAAATAAAGCAATCCCTTCTTTTCCCAAACAAATGGACACAGAAACCTAGCGCTGTTATGATTTAGTACATTATAAGCTCATTTGTAAAATATTAATGAGGATGGTGATGGGAGGATACTTTTTGAACTAGGATTATCTCATCACAATCAAAAAATCAACTGAAGGGAAAGGAATCTTATAGAGAGCTTGGCATGAGATAACAGTTAAGTGAGATAATTTTAGACTGCATTTGCAGATGTAACAAGAAGGAAGACAAGAAGAGACACAAAGCAGAACAAATTTGATGTTTCCATAAGACTGTGTTCTCATTGGTGGTAACAGTGAGACTTAGATTCTACTTATTTAGACTCCACTGTAAAGTTTTGAAAAGAGAATGTGAAGAAAAGCCAAAGGTGCCACAGAATGAGAAGATGGTTAAGGCCTCCAGATACAATCAATAATTCAATCGATAATCATTTATTAAATATTTATTTACTATGTGCTAGGGATTAAGGATATAAAAAAACAACCAAAAGACAGTCCTTGTCTTCAAAGAGTTCATGATAAAGAAAACAAGGAAACACATAAGTACAAATAAACTATATACAGGATAAGTAGGAAATAAGCAAAAGGAGGATGGTTAGGTGGCATGATGGATAGTGTTGGGCTTGGGAGACAGGAAGAGTCATCTTCTGAATCTTAAATCTGGCCTCAGACACTTACTAACTCTGTGTCTCTAGACAAATCACTTACCTTGTTTGCCTCAGTTTTGCCATCTGCAAAATGAGCTTGAGAAGGAAAAGGCAAACAACTCTAGTACCTTTGTCAAGAAAACCCCCAATAGAGTCATTAAGGGCTAGGCACAACGAAAGTCAGCTGGCCAACAACAGCAACAAATCAATAGAGGAAAAGCATTAGAATTAAGAGAGATTGGGAAAGGTTTCCAGTAGAAGGTGGAATTTTAGTCGGGCCTTCAAGGGAGTCAGTAAAGTCAGGAGGCAGAGATGAGGAAGAAAAGCATTCGAAGCATTAAGAAGAATCACAAAAATGACCAGAGGTACAAGATAAAGTGTTTGTGGACCATCCAGGAGGTTGGTGACACTGAATTGGAGAGAACGTGATGGGGAGCAAGGTAAAAGAAGATTGGAAAGCAAGGAGCAGGGTAGGTAGGCCTATGAGGGGCTATGAATGCCAGGGAGAAGGTTTTGCATTTGGCTTTGGAGGTAATAGGGAGTCATTGAAGTTTAGTGAATGGGGTATTTGTGACATTATCAAAATTAAAAAAGCTCTCCATGCCATCATCAATACAATCTGAAATGCACTGAGATTGGTTTTCAAGATTTTAAGGAGAATATTACAAAAGAATGAAAAAGCTGATAATTAGCCATTTATTCCATTAAAATACAGGATGACCAGAATGACCATTGTAAATCAGTCATTAGACTGATATCTGTCAAGAAGGAGGTCTGCTGTGAAGTGTCCCAGGAGTCAGGCTTCAACCATATCTGGTCAATATTTCTTAGATGAAAGAAGGCATAGGCAGGAATGACATCTTTATTAAAATGTTAATGCGATGGAGTTTTTAAAGAGAGAGGGAGCCGCCACACTGGATGACAGAAAAGGATGGATTTCCTGTAATTATTCTGGTGAAGAGTGGAAGATCAAATAATAGAGACAGACTCAGTGCTCAGAGGAGATCATAGATTTAGATCTAGAGACTTTTGAAGTTACAGAAGAAGAAGAAACCTTAGCAATGCTCATCTATTTCAACCATCTCAATTATGGAGAAGGAAAGTGGGTCAGTTTACCCAGGGTCAGTTCATCAATCATATTTCTTAATTGCCTACTATGTTCTAGAAGACAGTGTCTATCCTCAAGGATCTCCCAGTCTAATTGGATCCACATTGATGTAGGACTTTGCCTAAGGTCCTAAAGGCAAGTTGGACTTGGGTCTTGACTCCAGAACCAGTACTCTTCCCCCCTGGGCCATACTGGTGGGTTTTGTGTTGATGGAGAGAAGCCAAGTCTTGTAGAATGGGGCTGGTGTGGACGCAGGGAAGTCTGGAGGAGTCGACACTAACATTGCCTAGAATATTGAACCTGGTGGGGATCTGATCTAGTGATCATTCTCAAAACTTGTTAAGTGACTTCTCAGAGCCAGTCCCTGTGCTTGTTGGGTGCTGCCAAGTCCCCTCCCCCCTACTATGGGCAGGTAATCCAGGCCAGCAGGAATCTCAGTAGTGCCCAGGGCCTGCTTGATGAAACTGCCTCCTTTGCTGACCCTGCACCCTCCTCAGCATGCAGTTCTGATTCTGCATTCCACGGCCTTCCAGGAAACCTGATTTGTTTAAAGGAGGGCTTCAGCTCCAAAACATGTTTCATATTTAAGGGTCAAACAGCAAACCCTTTGATTAATGCAACACCAGGAGCTTCAAACCTCTCCCCACCCCCTTCTGGGAAGAGACCGAAAGAGCTAACTTTGAAGGCTATTCAATGTGGAGGGGAGGAAAATGGACACTAATGAGCCTCCCAAAATAGAAGGCCAAGGGGAGTGACTGCCAAGGCATGAGCCAAAAGGAAACCGAGTCCCCCTCCCCGAGTCATGGACAGATGAGTCATGAGAAGTCCACAAATGAGTTTGCTTTTTTCCCCTTCACTGAACTAATGATGATTACAAGATAAATCATGTTTGGAGGGGAATCAGGCTGATTGGACTGAAGTTTCCGCAGAGTGTTTCAGAAGGATCCTGGGCCCAGGGTGAGGCTAATTGAAAACTTGCATCTGCAGGACTCTGAGCTCCCTGACTTTTCATGAAACACTATAGCAAGGGCCCCGGGATTTCCAGAAGGCTGGTGGGTTTTCCTGAGCAGCTCTCAGGCCACAGATCTGGGGACAAGACTCTGCCCCGTGTTTTCTGCTCAAGACATCATAAGTTTCTCAATCACAGGTGGACAAACCATCATCTAGCCAGTAGATTTGTTCAGAATATTAAATAGGAGAAAGACCTAACAAGGAGAGGGAGGAAGGAAGCAAGGAAGGAAGGAAGGAAGGAAGGAAGGAGAGAGGGAGGGAGGGAAGTAGGAAGGAAGAAAAGAAGGAAGGGAGAGAGGGAAGGAGGGAGGCTGGGAGGAAGGAGGGAGGAAGGGAGAGAGGTTGGGAGGAAGGGCTCTCCCTTTTGTGAAAGGATGAAATTTGGGTGAGGTTTCATAGAATAGCCTCATAGATTAAGTTCTTCCTATTTAAGAATGGGTCACTTGGAAGAAGTCAAAAAGATTTTATTTCCACCAGAAGATCTATGAGGTAGACTCCAAGGAGACATTTCATGCTTCATTGGCAGTAAAAATGTACCAGAGTGACCTTCAGTGCTGGAAGGAACATTGGAACTTGAGTTTTCCAAACTGCATACTTCACCCTAGAGATTCTCAAGGTTCAGGCAATGGAGGGTGGGAGGTAGGTGCGGAGCCATCTAAGTTTGCAGTTAAATCCAAAAACCAGGAAGGGGACATGAGCCCTGGCTAACATCAAGCAATAGTTCACCATCTCATAAATTTAGGTGACGGAGGAGTGAGAGGTCACAGATCTCAGGGCAGAGGAAACTTTCAAGGTCATCTTGTCCAATCTTCTATTTTATAATTGTGGAGAGTGGGGCAGCCTAGAGAAAGGAGGGGGTTAGGAAAATAGAGCTGGAACCTAGTTCACCCCGCTCAATTAATAAATGAGGAAACTGGGACCTAGAATTGTTAACTGACTTCTCCAAGTCAGCTGGAGCAAGCAATGGAACAAGATTTGAACCCAGGCCTCTGCCTCCAATACCAGCTCTATTTCCACTGAACTCTTGTTCCTCTGTCCATGGATAGCAGCCAAGACACTTTTGTCAAGTTAAAGTGGAAAGTTCATTCCTGAAGTCTCATGCCCAGGCTCATTGGCTCAAAGACCCCATTACTCTCAGCTTCATCCCAGTCTTTGCTAAATGAACTCTTTCATTGCTACCCAAGCAATTTTCCTATCATCATAGAATGTTGGAATGTAGAGATCTCAAATATCCTTTTGGCAAAGACCTAGCTACCCAGAAGTGCTTCCAAGAAAGATTAGGGGACTTTAGAGGACCATAAGCTCATTCCAATTCAAAGACATTATAGTATTTGTCAAAAAAACCTAATTTAATTCCACCCTGAAAGGGAAAGGTGAGGTCCTAGCACCTTCCTTCTTGGTCATGGCTCATTGCAAGCTTCTGTTCCATTCTACAAGTCTCTCAAGACAAAGTAGAAAGTTCTCAGGGGAGAGAGATGTAAGTAGTGAAGACCCTAGAAATCACATTGTTGGCTTAGCCATTGAAGGGGGGGCATATATCTCCTGGAGAAGAGAAGACTTGAAGCACACACAAGGGTGGCCTTCAAGAATGTTAAGGGCTAAGGGCAGCTAGCAGGTGTAGTGGATAAAGCACCTGTCTTGGAATCAAGAGGACCTGAGTTCAAATCGAGCCTCAGATAGTTAATGCTCCCTTAGTTGTATGACCTTGGGCAAGTTACTTAACCCCACATACCTTGAAAAAATAAAAAAAAAACAATAAAAGAATGTTAAGGTCTGTCAGGTGTAAGAGCAAAATCAAGATTCAATGAGTCACAGACCTCAAGGATAGAAGAGGTCAGCTCAGACCTGAAAGAATTCATTGCCTTTGAAAGAGAGACAAGGACAGACAAACAGACCCAGATAGTCACAGAGGCAAAACTACACAGAAATACTCAGACATAGACAGACCAAGAGATGAACAGACAGACATGGAGAGAATAAGACAGACACCCCAAAGACACACAGAGAGAATGAGACAGAGAGACCCCAAAGACAGACATAGAGAGAATGAGACAAGACATGGTATAGGAGGTCTAAGGAGAGAACACTGGAAAATGCATCCTTTCCAGTCTCTCTGTCCCATGGATTTCTTTGTCTGGACATTTTCAGGCCATTAGGAGGACTAGGAAAGAGCATTGTCATCAAAGTGAAGGGAGGAGAGTTCACAGAAGGAGGGAAATGGAAACAGAACAAACTTCAGTGGGCAAAAGGAACAAGGCCTAATAAAAGGCTAGTGAAGTTCACAATTTAGAGATAATTGGTAACCTTGGGGAGAGGAGTTCTGGTCCAGTGGGAGAGTCCAAAGCCAGATGGAATGGGTCAAGGAGTGGGCGGGAATGGAAAGAATAAATGTAGAAAGGTCTTTTCTAAGAGTTTAGGTGCTAGAATGATTTCTATTTTACAGATGAGAAAACTGGAGTAGGAAGAAATTAAAGTGACTTGTCCTGGAATGAGAGAGAGAGAGAGAGAGAGAGAGAGAGAGAGAGAGAGAGAGAGAGAGAGAGAGAGAGAGAGACAGAGAGAGAGAGAGACAGAGAGACAGAGAGACAGAGAGACAGAGAGACAAGAGAGAGGAACAGAGTTCCTCAGATATAGAATTGCTTCTTGTACCAATCTTAAGGTCTGATTGGGTTTCTGGTCAGCATAGTCCAGGTCCTAAATTAAGGGTCTCTAAGTTACAGGGAGCTGAGGTTCAGCTTCCCAACCAAAACAGGGCTAGGTTCAAACAATACAATTCCCATGTTAGTTGACTGACCAGAGATTAACAATTGCTGGTTCTTAGATGGCTCCCAAACTGCTTGGCATTGCTTGAATTTCTCTAGGACTCTTAGGATTTTACTTGTTTGCTCCTCCCAGGGATCCTCAGGGTCAGCATTTGGGCAGGGGATTGATCCATGGCTAAGATTCCTATATTCCATCTACCCTGGCTCTGTGCTGTATAAACCAGTGTGTGTGTGATTAGTTTTAGGCTCTAGCCAGATGCACTTGGAGATTGAGTGGTTTGGGGCTGGCAGAGGAGACCAAGAAACTATCAAAAAAATTGAAATTGTTCTGTATGAAATGGAAAGAGAAAAATGTTCACTTTTCTTTAGATTTAAATTTATTCATTTATTTATTTACTTTTTTAACTACATGCAAAGATAGTTTTCAACATTGATTCTTTTGTAAGCTTTTGAGTTCCACATTTTTCTTCTTCCCTCCTTTCCCTCCCCTTTCCCTTTGACAACACCATAAGTTATATATGTATAACTCTATTAAACACATTTCCATATTAGTCACATTGTGAAAGACAATAAGAACAAAAGGGAACAAAAAGCCATGAGAGGGCAACAAAACACCCCATAAAGCATACAAGAAAATTTTAAAATAGAAAAGAGTAAGCGTTGATCTTCTTTCAGACTCCATGGTTCTTTCTCTGGTTGTGGATAATATTTCCTATCATAAGTATTTTAGATTTGTTTTTGATTATGGTATTGCTGAGAAGAGCTAAGTATATCATATTTGATCACCACACAATGTTGCTGTTAAGTTATACAATGTTGTGGTTCTGCTCACTTCACTCAGCATCAGTTCATTAAGTCTTTCCAGGCTTTTCTGAAGTCAGTCCATTTATGATTTCTTACGAAGAGAGATGTTCACTTCAAACAAAGCTTAAGTTATCCAGAATACTAGACTTTCAGTCCTGCATGGGGTTGTGAGACTCAAATGAGATAATGCTGAATGTTTTGCAAACTTTAATATGCTCCACAAATGGCAGTTACTATGGGGCAGCTGAATGCTAGCACACAAGGACATGGATTCAAATTTAACTCTGCTCCTTACAACTATGTGATCTTAATTCACATCAACAACTTGAATCCATGTCAGAACTAAAGGGGGAAAAATCATGAGAAAGGAAAAAAAAACCTATAAAGCTAGCTTTACAAAGTGAAAATAGTATGCTTTCAGAATCCATAGTTTTTTTCTCTGAATGTGTATGGTATTTTCCATATCATGTTTTAGAACTGTCCTTTATCACTGAGCTACTGAGAAGAGCTAAGTCCATCACAGTTAATCAGCACAAATATTGCTATTAATGTGTACAATTTTCTCCAGTTCTGCTCACTTCATTCAGTATCAGTATATGCAAATCTTTCCAGGTTTTTCTGACATCTGTCTATGATTTCTCACACAATAGTAATATTCCATTACATTCATATACCATAATTTGTTTAGTCATTCTCCAATTGATGGACATCCCTTAATTTTCAATTCTTTAGCACTACAAAGATAACTACTATAAATATTTTTGTACATGTGATTCTTCTCCCTCTTTTTATATCTTTGGGATACAGATCTAGTATTTATGTTTATCTTTCATTTTTACAAGATGTTGAGTTCCAAATTTTTCTTCCCTCCCCTCTTCCTGAAATGGTAGAATGGTAGGCATTTTGATATAGTATATATATATATATATATATATATATATATATATATATATATATATATACTCTCTTGTAAAATGTATTCCCATATTGATTGCTTTTGTAAAAGAAGAAACAGATTAAAAGGAGAAAAACATGAAAAACAGTAAAGAAAGTGAAAAAAGTTTCTTTCAATCTTCTTTTAGAGTCCACCAGTTCTTTATTTGGGTATGAATAGCATTTTCCTTTGTGAATCCTTTGCCCATGTTTTGGACCCATGTGTTGTTGAGAAGAGCTGAGTCATTCAGAGTTTATCAGAACACAATATTGCAGACACTGTATACAGTGTTCTTTTGGCTCTGCTTATTGACTTTGCATCAGTTCAAACAAGTCTTTCCAAGTTTTTCTGAAATCTGCCTGTTCATTTTTTTATTGTGCTGTTATATTCATATACCATAGTTCATTCAGTCATTTCCTAATCGATGGTCATTCTTTCAATTTCCAATTCTTTGTAAAAAAAAAGAGAGATGCTATAATTACTTTTCTACATGTGGGACCTTTCCTATTTTTTAATGCTCTCTTTGGGATACAGATTCAGAAGTGGTATTGCTGGATCAAAGGGTATGCAAAATATTGATTATCCTTTGGGTTCAGTTCTAAATTATTCTTCTGAATGGTGGGGGCATTAGTGTCCCAATTCCTCTCCACCATTTATCATTTTCCTTTTATTTCATATTAGGCAATTGGATAGGTTTGATGTAATACCTCAGAACTGTTTTAATTTGTATCTCTCTAATCAAAAGTGATTCAAGGCACTTCTTCATATGCCGATGTATATGCCTATATATAAAACACTAAAAACTGTCTATTCATATCTGTTGAGCACTTATCAATAGGAGAATGACTTGCATTCTTACAAATTTCACTCAGTATTCTATCTTTGAGAAATGATGTCTTTATCAGACCCTTGCTGTAAAGATACTTTCCCAGCTTTCTGCTTCCCTTCTAATCTTTTTTGCATTGATTTTGTTTGTATAAAAGATTTTTGATATAATTCAAATATCAGTTTTACATTTCCTTATGTTCTCTTTCTCTTGTTTGGTCATGAACCTATAACTGAGCTCTTCCTCTAAGAATTTGATGCATATATGTTTAGTAATGACACTACTTCATTGTCTATAATATCTTTTAGCAAGATGCAGTTTCCATTATTATCTATTTTTTAATTAATTAATTAATTTGTTTTTGAATTTTACAATTGCTCCCTAATCTCACTTCCCTCCTCTCACCTCCCCCCACCACAGAAGGCAGTCTGTTAGTCTTTACATTGATTCCATGCTAATCATTGATCTAAATTGAATGTGTTGAGAGAGAAATCATATCATTAAGGAAAAAAAAATAAGATAGCAAAATTACATAATAAGATAATTTTAAAAAAATTAAAGTTAATAGTCTTTGGTCTTTGTTCAAACTTCACAATTCTTTCTCTGGATACAGATGGCATTCTCCATCACAGATACCTCCAAACTGTCCCTGATTGTTGCACTGATGGAATGAGAAAGTCCCTTAAGATTAATCATCAACCCCATGTTGCTGTTAGGGTATACAATGTTTTTTCCGGTTCTGCTCATCTCACTCAGCATCAGTTCATGAAAATCCTTCCATGCTTCTCTGAATTCCCATCCCTCTCAGTTTCTAATAGAACAGTAGTGTTCCATAATGTACATAACCACAATCAGCCATTCCTCAATTGATGAACGTTCACTCAGTTTCCAATTCTTTGCCACCACAAACAGAGCAGCTATGAATATTTTTGTAGAAGTGATGTTTTTACCCTTCTACATGATCTCTTCAGGGTATAGACCCAATAGTGGTATTGCTGGATCAAAGGGTATGCCTATTTTTATTGCCCTTTGGATGGATTTCCAAATTGATCTCCGTAAAGGTTGGATGAGTTCACAGCTCCACCAACAATGTATTAGTGTCCCAGATTTCCTACATCCTTTCCAACAATGATCATTATCCTTTTTAGTCATATTGGCCAGCCTGAGAGGTGTGAAGTGGTACCTCAGAGATGCCTTAATTTTCATTTCTCTAATAAGTAATGATTTAGAGAAATTTTTCATATGACTATGGATTACTTTGATCTCCTCATCTGTAAATTGCTTTTGCATATCCTTTTGACCATTTGTCAATTGGGGAATTTTTTAAAAATTTGTCTCAGTTCTCTATATATTTTAGAAATGTTTCCTTTGTCAGAAATATTAGTTGTAAAAATTGTTTTCCAATTTACTATATTTCTTTTGATCTTGGTTACAGTGGTTTTGTCTGTGCAAAAGCCTTTTAATTTAATGTAATCAAAATTTTCTAGTTTGTTTTTAGTGATGTTCTCCATCTCTTCCTTGGTCACAAACTGCTTCCCTTTCTGTAGATCTGACAGATAAACTATTCCTTGATCTCCTAGTTTGCTTATAATATTGTCTTTCATGTCTAAATCCTGTATCCATATTGATCTTATCTTGGTATTTGGGTGTGAGGTGTTGCTCTAATTCACATTTCTGCCATACTAACTTCCAATTTTCCTAACATTTTTATTGAAGAGAGATTTTTTTATCCCAATAGCTGGACTCCTTGGGTTTATCAAACAGAAAATCACTATAATCATTTCCTGCTATTGCACCTAGTCTATTCCACTGGTCCACCAATCTATTTCTTAGCCAATACCAGACAGTTTTGATGACTGATACTTTATAATATAATTTTAGATATGGTAGGGCTAAGCCCCCTTCTTTTGCAATTTTTTTCATTAAATCATTGGAAATTCTAGACTTTTTATTTCTCCATATGAATGGACTTACATTTTTTCTAACTCATTAATGTAAGGTTTTGGAATTTGATTGGTAGGGCATGAAATAAATAGTTTAATTTAGGTAGACTTGTAATTTTATTATTTTATCTCAGCCTATCCTTGAGCAGTTGATATTTGCCTGGTTATTTAAATGTGATTTTATTTGTGTGAGAAGTGTTTTGTAATTGTTTTCAAAAAGTTTTTGAGTCTTCCTTGGCAGGTAGATTCCCAAGTATTTTATTTTGTCTGAAGTTACTTTGAATGGGATTTCTCTTTCTAGTGCTTTCTTCTGTATCTTGTTAGTCACATGTAGAAATGTTGAGGATTTATGAGGGTTTATTTTATATCATGTTACTTTTCTAAAGTTGCTAATTGTTTCTAGTAGTTTTTTGGATGATTTATTGGGATTCTCTACATAGACTATCATGTCATCTGCAAAGAGTGAGAGTTTTGTCTCTTCCTTCCCAATTCTAATTCCTTCAATTTGGTTTTTTTTATTGCAAAAGTTAACATTGCTAATACAATTTTAATAGTAGTGGTGATAATGGGCATCTTTGTTTCACCCCTGATCTTCCTGGGAATGCCTCTAGCTTATCCCCATTGCATATAATGCTTGTTGATGGTTTCAGATAGCTACTGCTTATTATTCTAAGGAACAATCCATTTATTCCTACACTCTCTAGTGTTTTTAGTAAGAATGGGTGCTGTATTTTGTCAAAAGCTTTTTCAGCATGTATTGATATAATCATTTGATTTCTGATAGGTTTGTTATTGATATAATTATTTATACTAACAGTGTTCCTAATATTGAACCAACCCTGCATTCCTGGGATAAATCCTACTTGGTCATAGTGTATTATCCTAGTGATAATTTGTAATCATTTTGCTAAGATTTTATTTAAGATTTTTGCATCTACATTCATCTGGGAGATAGGTCTATAATTTTCTTTTTCTCTTTTGACTGTTCCTGGTTTAGATATCAGCATCATATTGTTGTCATAGAAAGAGTCAGGCAGAGTTCCGTCTTCACTTATTTTTCCCAAGAGTTTATATAGAATTGGAACCAATTGTTCCTTAAATATTTGATAAAATTTACTTGTGAATCCATTTGGCCCTGGAGATAATTTTTCTTAGGGAGTTCAAAAATGGATTGTTGAATTTCTTTTTCTGAGATAGGGCTATTTAGATATTTAATTTCCTCTTCATTTAACCTGGGCAACTTATATTTTTGTAAATATTCATCCATCTCAATTAGATTATCAAATTTATTGGAATACAGTTGGGCAAAATAATTCCAAATAATTACTTTAATTTCCTCCTCATTGGTGGTGAGTTCACCTTTTTCATTTATGATACTAGCAATTTGATTTTCTTCTTTCTTTTTTAAAATCAAATTAAACAGAGGTTTATCAGTTTTATTGTTTTTTTCATAAAGCCAAATCTTGATTCTATTTATTAGTTCAATAATTTTCTTGTTTTTAATTTTTATTAATTTCTCCTTCAATTTTTAGAATTTCTAATTTGGTATTTAATTGGAGGTTTTTAATTTGTTCTTTTTCTAATTTTTTAATTGCATATTTAGTTCATTGATTTCTACTTTCTCTAATTTATTCATATATGAATTTAAAGATCAAATATATTTCCTGACAACTGCCTTGGCTGTGTCCCATTAGTTTTGGTATACTGTTTCATTATTGTCATTATCTAGGATGAAATCATTAATTCTTTCTATAATTTGTTGCTTGATCCATTTAAAATGAGGTTATTTAGTTTCCAATTAGTTTTAGGTCTATCTCTCCATTATTGCATATGATTTTTATAGCATTATGATCTGAGTAGGATGTATTCACTCTTTCTGCCTTTCTACATTTGATTATTAGGTGTTTATGCCCTAGGACATGGTCAGTTTTTCTGTAAGTGCCATGTACTACAGAAAAAAAGCATTTTCCTTTCTATCCCCATTAAATTTTCTCCAAATGTCTATCATGCCTAGATTTACTAACGATCTATTTACCTCCTTAACTTTCTTGCTTATTTTATGGTTAGATTTGTCTAAATATTAGAGCAGGAGGTTGAGTTCTCCCATCAGTAGAGTTCTGATGTCCATGTCTTCCTATAACTCATTCAACTTCTTCTCTAAGAATTTGGATGCTATGCCACTTGGTATGTACATATTTATTATTGAATTTGCTTCATTGTCTATGGCACATTTTAGAGGATATAGTTTCCTTCCTTATCTTTTTTAATGAGATTTTTTTTAGGTTTTTGCAAGGCAATGGGGTTAAGTGGCTTGCCCAAGGCCACACAGCTAGGTAATTATTAAGTGTCTGAGGCTGGATTTGAACTCAGGTACTCCTGACTACAGGGCTGGTGCTCTGTCCACTGTGCCACTTAGCCACCCCAATGAGATCTATTTTTGCAGCTGCTTTGTCTGAGATAAGGATTGCTACCCCTGCTTTTTTTCACATCAGCTGAAGCAAAATATATTTTGATCCAACTTTTACCTTTACTCTGTATGTATCTCTCTGCTTCAGATGAATTTCTTGTAAGCAGTATATTTTAGGATTCTGTTTTTTAATCCACTCTGCTATTTGCTTATATTTAAGGGAGAGTTCAACCCATTCACATTCAAAGTTATGATTACTAATTCTTTATTGCGCTCCATGCTATCTTCCCTTTGCTTGTATTTTTCCCCCTTCTTGAGATTTATGAGAGTCTTTCTTCCAGGTGGGGATAGAGCCAGTTTCATCTTATTGGATAGCAGTTTTTTCCTTTACCCTGTTTTTAAACCTCTTCATGTGTCTCATGTGTCTCCTGTTTGAAGTCCAAATTTTCTCTTTAGCTCTGGTCATCAGAGAGCCCAGTGATTCTTAAGTTGTCTCTCCTCAATCTATTCTCGAGGTCAGTGGGTTTTGCCGATGAGGTATTTAACATTTTCTTTGTTTTTTTTAAATTTTTTCGTTTTGTTTAACAGATTCTTGTTGTCTCATGAAGTCATTGGTTTCCACAGGCTCCATTTTTTTTTTGTAGAGAAGAATTTTCTTCATTTACCTTTTGCAACTCCTTTTCCAATAGGTCAATTCTATTTCTGAAGTTTTCCATTTAACCAACTGAGGTTTTGATTATTTACTTTTTGCATTTGTCCAATTGTATTTTCCAAGGATTTGTTTTCTTGTTGCAAGGCATTAATTTTCTCTTGGGTTTTTCCCCCAAAAAATTTCCAATTGATTTTTAAACTCCTTCCTTATTTCTTTGAGGAAGTCTTTCTGGGTTGGAGACCAAATCATATTCTCCTCAGAAGTTCTAGATCTCTCTGAGTTGGGGTCTTTACCTTCTAGGTAGTTTTCTATGTACTCCCCTTCTGCTGGCCTTTCTTCATTTTCCTAAGATTTTTGGGTTGGGGGAAGGACTGGTTCACAGAGGTTTTGGTGTTGAGATCCCTAGAGGTTTTGATCACTGGGTTTGGTAACTCCAAGTGGGCAACTCCCTGGTTGCTTTCTCTGGAGTGTCTGTGACCTTGATTTGAGGCCCTCCCCCTAGGCCTGGAGGGGGTGGGTGGCACTGTTGGATACTGTTACACTTGAACAATGTAGGCTGGGCCCTGGGGCAAGAATGCTAATTTGCCTATTCAGTTGAGGGAGCTCTGCTGCCCATACCTGAGCCTAGGGGGTGGGGAGTGGGGAAGCTATTACTGTGTTTGTCCTGGGAAGAGGACTCTGTCAAAATGAAGTATGGAGTCCTGGTCCTCCAGACCAGAGGAGCCCAGCAGATTGATGTCCAGTTGCACTCTGCAACTCTCTGCACCAGAACTCACCCTCCAGTCACTCTGGAACACCGCAGAACACAGCTCCCATAGTCAAAGCCTATGTGACTGATCCTAGGCTACTATGGTTCTCACCCCCTCCTGGCTGGCTGTCTGCTCTCTGTTCCTGGCTCACCCATGATCTTTGAAGGCAAACCTTGAGGTAGATGTTCTTCTCCTAACTTCTCTTTCTGGGTTTTGTTGATTGGATTTCTATTAAGAGGTTTATTTCATATTATATATGAGGGAAATCCAGAAGACCTTAGCATAGTGCCTGTCTTCTCTCCGCCATCTTGGTCAGAAGTCCCCATCCTTATCTCTTTTGGTAACATCTATTTTTGCCTTTGCTTTGTTAAGATAAGGATTACTGCCACAGGTCTTTTTTTTTTTTTTTACTTCAAGCATAATAAATACTGCCCCATTCTTTTACCTTTACTCTGTGTGTTCTTTCCACTTCAAATGTATTTCTTGTAAAGAACATAATTTAGAATTCTGAGTTTTTTGAGCCACTCTGGTACCCTACTCTATTTTATGGGAAAGTTCATCACATTTACATTCACAGTTATGATTACTAGCTGTATATTTTCCTTCATCTATTTTTCCTCTTGTTTGTCCTCTCTCCTTTCATGCTTTCATTCTTCAATAGTGTTTTACTTGTGTCTGCCTCCCCCAGGCTGTTCTCTCTTCTGTCAGCCCTCTATCCTTCCTTTCCCTCAACATACACTTAATCTTTTCTACTCCTATTTTTTTGGGGGGGTATATTATTCCATCTTTGAGCCAACACTGGTGAATTAGGTTCAAGAAGAAGGATGCCCAGTACCCACCCTCCCATCTTTCCCTTCTCTGTATTAACTTTTTCATGCCTCTTCATGTGAAATAATTTATCCCGTTCTGCCTCTCTATTCCTTCTTCATACAGTGTAGTCCTCTTTCTCATCCTTTAATTATTTTTAAATCATTGCTTCAAAATCACCTTATATTCATACAATACTACCTAGTTATATTCCTTTAAGCTGTACTTAGTAGTACAATTATTAAGAATTATAAGTATCATCTTTCCATGTAAGGATATAAACAGTTCAGTTCCATTGAATCTCTTATGTTGTCTTTTCCTTTCCCCCCCCTTTTTTTTAGACTTTTCTTGGACTTGATATTTGAGATGAAATTTTTTGTTCAATTCTGGTCTTCTTGTGAAAGCTTGAAATCCTTGTTTTTCACTGAATGACCATTTTCCCCTTGAAGTATTATGCTTAATTTTGCAGAATAGTGACTTTTGGTTGTCAGTCCTAGCTTCTTTGCCTTCTCAAATGTTATGTTCTATGATCTCTAATCCTTTATTATTTCAGCTGCTAAGTCTTGTGGAATTCTAATTTGTGGCTCCACAATATTTGTATTGTTTCTTTCTGGCTGCTCACAATACTTTTTCCTTTACCTGATAGTTCTGTAATTAGAGTTTTATTTTGAAATCTCTTCCCTGAGGTGATTGGGAGGTTCTTTTATTGCCTATTTGCCTTGGGAAACCAGGATGTCAACGTAATTTTTCCTTAATAATTCTTGAAAGATGTTGTTCAGGTTCTCCTTTTGATTATGACTTTCAGGAAGTCCAGTGATTTTCTCATTGTTGCTGGTGGATCCTATTTTTCCAATGAGATATTTTGCATTTTCTTCTATATTTTCATTCTTTTAAACATTTTTGACTAATTCTTGATGTCTCATAGTGTAATTAGCTTTCCCTTGCTCCATTCTAACTTTCAAGGAGTTAATGTTCCTCAACTTTTGTATTCTCTCATTTGACCAATTATATTTTTAAGGAGGTAATTTCTTCAGTGGATTTTTGTATTTTCTTTTCCATTTGACCAGTTCTACTTTCTAGTAATTGTTTTCTTTTTTTCAAGTTTTTGACTCTTTCACTCATAATTTTCTTGTATCACTCTCATTTCTTTTCCCAGTTTTTCTACCTCTCTCATATGATTTTTAGTCTCTCTTTTGAGATCATCCATGAGTTCTTTCTGGGCTTCAGATCACTTCCTGTCTTTCTTTTGGGTTTTGTCCATAGGTGTTTTAATACTATAATCCTCTTTTGAGTTTGTGTCATGATCTTCCCAAATAATTTTCTATGGTCAGATTCTTTTTTTGTTCGCTGTTTTGTTTTTTGCTCATTTTTTGATCTTTTCCTTTCTTTTAAATTTGAGGTCTTCTCTTAAGGTGGAATGGAAACTGATTCAGGCTTCTTGTGCCAGGGGTTATAAACTCTTCCTGTTTACCTAGTGATGCCCTGGTGCTGCCCAGGGGACCGTCAGACCTGTAACTGTGTTGAAGGAGTGGGGTGAAGAATGGTTGGAATTGCTGGAGGTCATAGGGGTCTTGACAGCTTACCTGGTGCTGATGCCTGGCATGTGCTAATGGTCAGTGGTCAGAAATACAGTATTTCTGTATTTCTCCATAGCTAACTGAAGCACTTGATGGTCTGGCCTCTGGAATCTCCCTATTTACCCAAGGCTATTCTAAAGCACTGGAGATTCACAGAGATGGAATTTGCCTGATCATACCAAGGCATGTTGGGGGGTACTGATGTTGATATTTACCTGCTTCACTGTACTGGGGCTCAGGCTCTCCCACTGATTTACTGAGGTGGGGCTTGTTGTTGGCTTGCTGGGATGCTTCCTGTCCTGGATTGTAGTCCCTTTTACCCAAGAGAGATAAACCTTTTTTTGCCAATCTTCCAAGTTTCTTGGACTGAAAGATTGATTCACTCCATCTCTTTTCTGGTTCTACTATGTGAAGGTTTGTTCTGGAGGGCTATTTTATAGTTCTTTGGCGATGACTATGGGAGAGAAACAGTGATTTACTCGATTATTCTGCCATCTTGACTCCCAGAAGTGATGATAGAATTTTCAAGCACTGGCTAGAAGACCTCCTGCCCGGTGTGTTAAAATTAGGATTCCTTTTATGTTGAAGATCTCTTGAAGTCTCTTCCACCTGCAAATTTTGGGTTATGAATGCATACAAAGCATTTAGTCACTTATCTGAATCAAAGGAACCAATTTCTTGTGATAGAAAAATGGAAACTTTGTGGTCAACATTGGATTTTAAAGGTAGGAAACAAAGCAATTCAGAACTTCATTTTTTTCTTCTCTCTGGACCCTATGGCTCTTCTTCAGCTAGTGCATTACAGGCAGAAAAACAAATTACGGTGAGTGAAAAACAATGAAATGTGACATACTTAGTAGCTCTGTGTACCAGATGATTCTGTTGCTGATCCTAATTTTTGTGCAGCAACAACTTCAGGAAGATTTAGGATTTTCCTAACTGCAAGCTGGAAGCAGCTGAAAATTAAGTATGAGATACCTAAATAGGGCATTTCAATGTGAAGAAACTGACCCACTTAGTAATTTAATGTTTTTATAAATATATATGATTTTATGTATAAATATACCCTGAATGATAGATGAACGTATATGTATATATGATGCATATTTGTATATGTATGTATATATATATATATATATATATATATATATATATATATATATATGATTTCATCAATGGAGGGTGAGGACATGCCCTCTGAAAATCAGGTTGGCATCTTTTTTTTTGCACTTAGAGAACTGCCTGGGGGCATTGAGGAGTGAAATGATTCTGTATAAGTAAGACTGCACTGGGTCTTCCTGCCTCTGAGGCAGCTCTCTCTCTCTCTCTCTCTCTACCATATCATATTGCCATCCAAGTATCATTATTATCCTTTCTTTTTGTTGTCCATCAGCATTCTGAGAATTTATTTAACTATCTCTAAAATTTTAGAAACCACATAATTAGTGTTATTTGGATGATTTTTTTCACATCATCTTTTGCTGTCGTTATTTTGTTGTTTGAGTCATGTCCTATTCTCTTTGAATTCACATAGGATTTTCTTGGTAGAGATACTGGAGTGGTTTGCCATTTCCTTCTCTAGCTTATTTTACACATGAGGTAAGTGAGGCAAATAGAGGGTCAAGTAACTTTCTCATTGATCACACAGCTAGAAAAAAACTGAGACTAGGTTTGCACTCAGGTTTTCCTTACTTAAAGTTGTGTTTTATTCAATTTAGGATAATAGGTTCATAGATTTAGAGTTTAAACAGACCAGAAAATCCATTTAGTCCATCCCCTTCAATTTACAGAGAACGAAGCTAAGACCTAGACATGGGAAATGACTAGCTCTAGGTTATAGTGTTGCTAGAGTCAGGGTCATATGAAATATCCCTTAATTTTCTGAGATTGAATAATGTGAAACACTACAAAATTATGGGACATGAAACCAAGAGAACATGACTTTACTGGAAACCTCATTTGGAAAACCTCCTTTTTTTCTTCTGGGCAATATTCCCAGCATCTAGAGTTATGTTCACAAGTCGAGATGAGCTCTGGAAGAAAGTCTAGGCTAAATCCCCTTACAACTTCTAAGGCAGTTTCTTTTGTTGTAATGGATTTTGTTTTCATGGAAGGTTGTTTTAGATAAGTGGGTCATTGGCTTGGCTTCAGAAATCATTTGGCTGCATGGAGAAATGAACAATAAAAGTGACAACTCAGCTTGACTCAACATTTTAAAGTTTACAAAATGTTTTTCTTGAATCTCTGAGGTTATCGTAATGGAATTTGATATATAGACTCAAGAATAATTTGTGATCTGGTTAGCATGAGAAACTCCCATAAGAAAATTCCCTTCTGACTTTAGTAATAAATCATCTGGAAGTGGCTTGAGGCACAGGGAGGTCAAGTTACCTGTCTTCTGTCACAAAAGAAGGAAATACTTGTGGTAGGATTTGAACACAGATCTCCCTGACTCCAAGTTCAGCACTCCATATAGATTGCTGAAGCCCTCTTGAGGTCTCTTCCACTTGAAAATTTTGGGATTCTTTGAATTCAGGCAAAGCAATCAAACTATTTTATTAAATGAAATGACACATGTGTCATTTCATTCCAAACATTACATTTCTGGATGTTCATTGTCTGCATTTGTCAAATAATTCCATTATATCCATTAATGACATCCATGATTGGTTTAGGAAATTCATTCTTGGTGAGGAAACTCTACAGTGCAGAGAGTTTACAAAAGTGGTGCCCAGCTCCTTCCTTGTTAAGCTTATTTCCAATTGTTCCCCCTCATACAGTGTACATTCCAACTTAACTGAATGATAAAACAACCTTGGCATTGGATAACCTGCCTTCACACTCTTGTCCGGACTGTGCTCACATATGCAACACACTCCTTCCTCCCCTCTACCTCTTAGATTCCTTGGCTTTCTTCAAGAGTCAGCTTAGGTGCTAATTGCTGGTGGGAAGACTTTCCTGAGCCCCCTTATTGTTGGTGTTCTTTTCCTCTTCAAATAAGCAAGTAAAAGCTTACAGGAAAATACAAGCTCTTAATTCAGTCTGAAGTGGTATTAGATTTCTGGCTGTCACATCCCATCTGTGGCTCCTACTGAGCTTCTAGGTCACTAACATCCCTGATCCTTTTTGAGATGCCATCTATCATGCCACTCACAATTTATACCTTGGAAGTTGACTTTGGGATCTAAGTATAACTCATTACATTTATATCCCTTGTATTTACTATTTTAAGATTTATCTCATTGTTCTGACCTGCCAAGATCTCTTTGAAACTTTAGAAAGTGGGGACAGCAGTGAAAATCAGTGTAGCAGGAACTACAAAGAGTTTTGGCATAGGATGAGGAAGATGCTGGTACAGAAGTCCCAAACCCAACAGTCTCTGAACAAAGAGTGTGGTGAAATAAAGACTTCAAGGAGAAGAAAAGGCAGAAGGGAAATGAACAGTTATATCACAATAACTTGATACCTATTTGTTGAAGAAATGCACCACAAGATGATGAGGGGCTTATATATATAAGGACCAGTTTAACGACTTGGAGAAGACTTTGGTTTAGGAGTGGGGGGGCATGATAACTGTCTCTCAGTGTTGGTAGGCAGATTAGCTTAGTTCCACTTGACCCCAGAGAGCAAAGTCAGGAGTAATGAGTCGGGGTTGTCAAGAGGAGACTTTGGTTTAGAGCAAAGACATCATCCAAATGATAACTGTCCCAGCAAGGTGTAGTTTCACCCTTGAGGGAAGTCTTCCTGAAAAAGTTGAGCTGGCTGGTTACTTCTTGGGGATATTGTAAAGGGGATACATGGGTAGCTATGGGCTGGACTAGATGCTCTCTAATGTACTTTGCAACTTTGGGATTCCAGGATGCTATGAACTAATATAGAATTAAAGACACATCTGAAGGCATGCCTAGAAAATGGCAAGCTATTGCAGAGGCAAGAGACAACCAACAAACGTTAATTAAACATTTACTATGTGCCAGCCACTGTCTTAAATTCTAGGAATAGAAAAAAAGATGAAAAAAGCCTTTAATGCCTTCCCTCAAATTATTCACATCCTGATAGGAGAGAGTATGTAAATCACTAACCCTACGCAAGCTATACTCACAGTAGATAGAAGATAATTTAAGGAGGTTAGGAAAGCAGCATGACAAGTAGTAAGAAGACACAGGGAAATGGAAAGAGGGGAGGAACAATGCAGAGGAGAGGAGAGGATTTATTTGAACAATATCTACTTCTGACTGCTTACAAAAGCCTCACAGCATAGCCTGGAATTGGAAGAAAATGAAAGAAAGGAATTTTGTTCTTAAGTGCGTAACATCCACCATCTCCCTCTTTCTATTCTTCCTTTCTCTCCCTCCTTCTTTCTTTCTTCCTTTGAATGAAATACCTTGGAGAACACCACTGGTTCTTGCCTCCCTAGTAGAGGCTAGGAAGGAACTGAAGAGCAGAAGAAAGAACCCATCAGGGAAGAAGCTCTTCAGAATCACTAAGGTGAAGGTTGAAATCCATGGGGAAGTAGAAAGGAAGAAGCTTCCAGGTCCAACTGGAAGGGGGTTCTACTTAGAAGAAAAGAAAAAAGTAGTAGAAGGAAGGAATTTTAAAAGATAAACAAAACTCCAGGCCAATGGAATTATATGACAAATGCAGACAATAAGCAGCCAGAAATGTGATGTTTGGAAATGTTCTCAATGAGAGAAAAAATATATCTCCAGTCTTTAAGCCCATTTAAACATGGTGGCAGAAACCTGCAAAGGATGCTGCATGTATGTGACAGGGAGAGGACCAACAGCCAATTTCATTTGGTGGCTTTCATTCTTAAGGGAGAACTATAATATTCCTTGGGAAATTATTTGTCTGAGTTTGGTTAGCAATAATGATGCTGAACCTACATGAACTTAATCTACGGAGTGCATAGAGCTTTGTCAGCAGAATCGTAATCCAAGGGTTTCAGTGAGATGGGAAAGAATGAAAAATAGATTTTTTTTTTCTTTGAAAAGGACCTTGAACATACATCGAAACATTTCCTCCCCAAAAATGTTAGTACCCACCAGATTGATGTGATAAGAAAATGACTAGCAGTGTCAGCACACTATCATTCAAGTCTTGACCATAAGTTTTCACTCATTGGAATGCTTTTGCTGACATCGAACCTAAATCTGTCTTCTTACAACTATCTCCCACTGCTCAGAGTTCTGCCTTTTGGAGACCAGCATGGCTAGATTAATCTAGGTGACTCTAGCCTCATAGTGTGGAAAGTTCCTGAAGTCAGAGGTTATTTCTGCTTCTTTGGTCTTAAGCATGGCCAAAACCACATTCCTTAGGCTCAGGAGTGTGACTTATAAGATCTCTTCCCCCCAGCCACTTATCTCCCATCTGATATTCAACCTCTAACATTATGTCATACATATTTTGCATTCATTTACTTGAACATTTTTTTATATCATCCCAATGGAATGCTCCTTTAAGGCAAGGGATGTTTTGTTTTTGTCTTTGTATCCCCAGTACCCAGTATAATGCCTGTTATATAGTAGGTGCTCAGTAAATACTGGCTAATTGGATTTGTTAAAACTGTCGTGATTGTTAATATTCTCACATGTTTTCCCTTTGTCCCCTCAGCTGGAGTTCAAGTTCAAGGGACCACTTTTGCCTCTGTTTCTCCATCTAGCATAGTGTCTGGCTTAATAAAGAGGACCCCAGATGCTAAAGCCCAGGATACAGAGCCTGAGAGATCTGGCTTCAATTGGATCATGTTTTTGCCAAGAGAGAAAGGAAAAAAAAAACCATATTAATGTAAAAAATGCCTCTCCTAGTTGGTCCATGAGAAAAACAACTTAGAGGGGGGTGAAAACAAGACAAGAAGATGAACAGAAAGAAATAGAAACAGGGTTAGGCATATGCCCACCACCTGCACATACACAAAAGAGAAATCTTTGGTTGGCCCAAAACAGGACAGGCCATGGCAGACAGGAAGAAATCAAAGCAATAGGGGCACTTCCTGAACTGGAGAGGGCACTATGGGAACTCAGTCCCCAAGGGATGGCTACCATTCTCCTGGGCCTTGCTTCCTAGCACACCTGCTCCCTTGAAGTGTCCAGGGGCAGATGTCAATGTGGGCCTAGAAAGGACAGTGTTGGGGGGGGGAATTGAAAGGGAAGAGAAGTTGGCATTAACATAATTCACATGGATTTCATCATTTGTGTCATTGTCACCGTTGGTCTGCATATAGGCCTGTGGGTGCACTGGAGATGGTCAGGAACTAATGAGGCAGCTCCCTTAACAAATACAGAATGGGCTTTGCTCTCTATCTTTCAGTCCTAAAGATATAACTGAACAAACTGAAGCTTTTCTTAGACACAATAGTTTTCCATTTTTCATATAGAAAATCCTGGAATTTAGGGGTGGCTAGGTGGCATAGTGGATAAAGCACCAGCCTTGGAGTCAGGAGTACCTGGGTTCAAATCCGGTCTCAGACACTTAATAATTACCTAGCTGTATGGCCTTGGGCAAGCCACTTAACCCCATTTGCCTTGCAAAAACCTAAAAATAAAATCCTGGAATTTTAGAGCTGGAAGGGATTGTCTAGACCAGGGTTAGGGATCATCTAAGCCATGGGCCATATAAGGCTCCCCAAAATCATTTGATCTGGCGCTGCCAAGCAATCATAGATGGGACTTGAAATTCAACAAATCTAGGAGTTTTAGGGGTGAATTAATTGAATGTTTGACCAAATACAGCAGCTAATTTTTAAGTTGATAATTTTGTATAGTCCAAAATCCAAATTGTCCCCACACAAAAGTTCCTATTCCTGATCTGGTCCAGCCTTTAACCGGATGCAAGACTCTGTTAATTCCCTCTACTCCATTCTATGCAAGACTGATTCGACATGATTTTAACTCAACAAATATGTTGTTGTTGAAGTCATCTACAAAGCAGTACAGAAGGTATTGGATAGGGTGCCAACATTGAAGGCAGAAGGTCTTGGATACAAATCTTACCCTTGTCATTTTAAAGCTAAGTGACCCTCTGGATTCAACAAGAGCCTCTAGGGCTTCTTAGCAAAGTCATAGACAAATTGGGGCTCTCCATATGGGTGAAACCAGAAATGCTTCCCATGTTAATCGCAAGAAACCAGGTATGGGCCTGCTGAGGGGAGAGACAAGAGAAGCTTTAAGTCTTGGAAATCTTGAAGGAGTCTTGAAGGATGAGAAATTTGTACCCTCAACTAGAAAAAATCAGAAATCTGTCTCTCAGACGTTCATCTTCACTTCCGTCCTATAGAAATATTCATTTTTAATATACATTTTAAAAAAATATACATTTTTTATAAAAGTATTATTGCTGTGCTTTATGTTTCTATGACAAACATTTCTGATAAAATAGACATCCCCAAGTATTGATGCAGCATTAACTCTACATCAGATCCTTTGCTCAGGGCTGGAGACACAAAGGCAAGCAAAAGGATGGGCCCTGCCTAAAAGTAGTTCAGGTTCTAATGGGAGAGACAATGTATGCATCATTATATACCAGCAAAGGTCATCCTAGAGGAGGAAGGTCTCAAAGTTGACCAGATGGATAGCAAACCCTTCCCTTGGTTTCCCCTGAAGATCCTTCAAGCTTGTGAGGACAGCTCTCATGGCTTCTTGAAATGTTTTCTTCTCAGTTTTAAATGTGTTTAGTTCTTTCACAGTTTCTCCTGTGATATAGTTTATGAATCTTTTAGCCTCTTTTGCATCTGCAAATCAATTCCTCCCAAATCAAATTAATCTAATTACATTCAGCAAACCTTTGTGAAGCCTCACTTAGATAGTGAGATGAATTAGAAGAGAACAGGACTAGAGAAAAAGTTATATAATAAGAACAATATTCTAGAGAAAACCCAGCCTTGAAAGACTTAAGAAGTCTGATCAACACAATGGTCAGCCACAGCTGCAGATCCCAGATGGTAAAGCATGCTACCATTTCCTGCCAGAAAAGTGATGGACTTAGGGTGCAGGCTGATTTACATACTCACACACACCCCTCTCCCATTTAGCCCCTCATACATATAACACATAACCACACACCCATATAAACATATACACACCTCCCACAGATCCATACATCATACACACACATACACACATTCACACACACACATACATCCACAACCCTCTCCACATACCCCACACACTCAAACACACAAATATACCCCCTACAGATCCATACACCACACAAACACATACACACAAATGCCCCCCCTCACATAAGCACCCATCTACCCCCTAAATATACACATTCACCACACACACATACACACATACACACACTCAAGAACACACTCATTCACACAAACATACACCCACAATCCCCTTCACACACCCATACACCCCACATTCACAATCCACACATCTCATGCCAACTCACAAACACATACACACATCTACACCCACACCCTCCCCCCCACAGAGTTTGCTTTAAACTTTCTATTATGAGCAACAAATCAACAAGCATTAATGAAGTGCTTCCCAGGTGGCAACATCAACTTGTCTTCTCTTTACTACTTGATTATAAACACCTAAAAAAGCAGAGGCCAAGACTTGTTCTCCTCAGTGATATTCTCAAGAATATGATGTCAATCCTCAGTACATATGGAAGGGATGAAGAATCAGTCAAAGGTAGAAGTTCACAAGGAGCTCCCCTCCTGGGCAAAACTCCTCCCATCCCCGAATGATGGGAAGTGGGAGCTGCCCCTCCAATTTACTTCTGAGAAGAAGGGGAGACCCAAGAATGGGTTTGGCACTGGTTCTTTGAGGAGGGAGTCAGTGAAATGGGTTGTACCATGGAAGTCACTTTGTACTAATGACATTCACTCTGAGAATGTGTTATATAAGCAATATCAACTAACATATTGAGAGAAATTCTAGGCCCCCAGTTCCCACAACAGAAGTAAATTTTTGGCCCATAGTGGGGTCTTCCCTGTGGTGATCATCTCCAATTTACCTTGTCTGTTGTCTTGTTTGTACATAGTTGGTTCAATTTTGTCTCTTCCATTGGAAGGTGAGGTCCTTGAAAACAAGGACCTCTTTTGTATTGTCAGTGCTTAGCACTTATTTCATAAATGCTCATGACTTGGATATGGGATACACATCAATAACCTCAAAGAAATAGAGGTGATGAAAATGAATATCAAGATATTGAAGGGCTTTTCCTACTCCCACAATCTTAAAATGGAGATAGGAAGTTACAACAGAAGAAACTAGAAGAATGGAATGATGGAAGTAAGACTCACCAATGCTTCATCACTTATTACATCATTTTTTTAGGAGAACCCTGTTCTTCTATCACTTATATAATTGCAGGGTGGTTCAATGGCTAAATCAAAAAGTAATCAAGGGGCATCTAGGTGGTGTAGTATATAGAGCACTAGTCCTGGAGCTGGGAGGACCTGAGTTCAAATTCAGCCTCAGACATTTAATAACTACCTAGCTGTGTGACCTTGGGCAAGTCACTTAACCCCATTGCCTTAAATAAATAAAAAAAATTTTAAAACATATTTGAAAAAATCAATCAAATCAATGGGAAAGGGAGAGATTTAGTTTGACTGCAGAATGGACTGTATGGCATAGTGGAGTGTGAACCAATTTTAGAGTCAAGAGAGACTTGGATTACAGTGCCATTCCTGGAATTTATTAGCCATGTGACCAAGATAAATTCTGGAACCTTTCTTTGTTTCCTCATGAAACAAATGGGAATAATCAGTGGATAAACATTTTAAGTGTTTTCTCTGTTCCAGTGCTGTGTTAAGTCCTAGATACAAATGCAATCAATGAAACAATGCCTGCCTTCATTAAACTGTCTTTCGAATGAGGGAGATAAAACATGTATAGAGAAAAGTACTAATAGACTCAATACAAAGTGAATAAATCCAAGAAAGGTGATGATTGAGAAAAGTTTAAATTGGGCAGTTCAGAGATTGCCAATAACGTTGGAGAAGGTAGTTGCAGATGAGTGACTTACAGCCAGATTTTAAGGGAATAAGAGGGCAGAGATTTGAGGCAGGGAGTATAGAAAAGATATTCAAATAATTTAAGAACCTGAGGAGACTTATAGGACAACAACTTGAGATGATATTGTCTCCTGAAGCTCTTGGGGGGGGAGGAGCATTTTTGAAGGGTACAGGAAAAGAAAAGTTAGTCTGAGGAATTGAAAATGTGACAGAGACAGAGACAGAGAGAAAGAGACAGAGAGACACACACGCACACAGAGACAGAGAGGAGAAGCAGAAGAAAGAAGAAGAGGAAGAAGAAGAAGAAGGAGAAGGAGAAGAAGAAAAGGAGTAGCAGCAGTAGTAGAAGAACAAGAACAAGACGAAGGAGAAAAAGGAGAAGGAGGAGGATGAGGAGACAAGGAGGAGGAGAAAAAAGAGAGGGAGGAGGAGGAAGAGGAGGAGGAGAAAGAGATGGAATCAGGTGTGTATGTAGAGGATTGAACCTAGGCAAAGAGAAAAATTGGTTCTTTGTCAGTTTGGTAGAAGGAGAACACAGTGGTAAATGACGCTAAGGAATTCTGATATGAACAGAATTATAGAAGAAAAAGATCATTTCAAATAGCCTCTTTTATTTTCCAGTAAGCTGTCCTCATTGAGTCATGTAGGAGGAGAAAGAATCAGACTTGGGGAAGGAAGAAAAAAGTTTTGAAATTGATACAGGGAATCACTGAAGGAAGAGTGAAAGGACTGACTTGTAGTCAGTTGGCCAACTGAGGGCCAAGATGAGAGCAGGCAACATGAAGGTGTACTGTCTCTAGCTTCAGGTTCATTTAGTAGCTTAGGGGAACAAGCAGAGGAAACAGAGGGTGGGAAGAATGTCAGGTTGAAGTTTGGTAAGGGATGAGCCATAAATAGAGAAGAGGGCAAGAGACTCAAGAGCCAAGATTTTGGAGAATTCAAAGGCCTCCTTAATGGGTTGAGGTTAGAGAAGGGGAATTATAACCTGAGAAAAACTGAGCAGTAAAAAAATGGCTGCAGAGAATATGCATTTAAATAATACCTTACTGTGAGCCAGACACTGTAGTAAGTCCTTTACAAACATTTTATTTGATCCTAGGAAGTAACTGCTGTGATTACTCCCATTTTAAAGTTGAGGAAATTGAGGCATTATCACAAGTTTGGGGCTTGGAAAAGCTTGGAAAGAGAATTTATGCAAAGGGTTTTGCAACTCTTCAGCTGCTTCTTAGAAGTCACTTGTTGCTTTACAGATAGTTTGTGGATGGGCCCAAGGGGCTGCCTGCTAATAAATGAGATAATTCACATACACTGCTTCCAGAACCTTAAAATGCTAAGTGAAATCTTGTTTTGTTTGCTTTTCTTTTAAATTTCATGATCTGTAGGATGATGAAAAAGGAGCTAAAATGCCTTTTTAAAAAAAATGAATAAAAGCATTGTGTTGTAAACTTCTCTGGAAACATTGCACGTGACTTTGGGATGTTTCCTCTTACCGCCATTACTACCATCAGCATGCTGGTGTATCCAATGGCAAGAGCAGAAGGTTTGGGGAGGAGGGGAGTGTTTAACAGCAATGATGAGAGAATTTTCTCTCCTGGCACCAACTTGTGGGTGCTCACCCTCTAAGTTGTTCCCCTCCCCGAAGTGAGTGACAACTGGATCCTCAGCTTCCTCTTCTTTTTTCTGTATGTTTCTCTCTCTCTCTCTCTCTCTCTCTCTCTCTCTCTCTCTCACTCTCTCTCTCTCTGTATGTGTATGTGTGTCTGTCTCTCTGTCTCTCTATCTTTGTCTTTGTCTCTGTCTCTGTCTCTCTCTCTCTGTCTCTCTCTCTCTTTCTCCTCTCTCCCCTCCCCCACTTTAAGCTTTCTGGGAAAAATTATAGACAGAACCTGATGAGAACTGACAACTCCAAATTATTAGAATCTTTCTTTTGGAGGAAACTCAGATAACCCCCACCTTTACTAGGTCATGTGTGTTTAAAACTGTTTAAACTAAGCCTCTCTCTTTCCCATTTTGATTGCAAATTTATTTAGAATAGTCAAACCTCTTTAGGAAAAAAAAGTATCTGAGGAACTTATTCAGGGTGGGCAGCTGGTCCTCTAAAACATGTTTGCACCAGCCCTGGGTGCTTCTGGCTCTGATCAGGACTAATTATAACTGGCATGTCCCACTTAGAGCTTGGGAGCTCACCCTGAGAGGAAGCTGGGTTGCCCTGGGTCAGAATAGACTTATTCACATCCTTTCCCTACCTTCTGCAGCAGAGTCTTTTCCTGGGGCCATTTGGCAAGGTTGTGGAAGAGATTCTGGACTTAATGGGGGATCTGGGGGAGAGCTGCCTGGATTTACCCAGCTGTGACTTCATTTTGGTGAAGAAGCCCAGCCTGGCAATGACAAATAGCCCACAACTTGTGATCATTTTGCTTTCCTCCCTTCTGTAGCTCATGAAATCAGAACCTGAGGCTGATCTGGCTATTTTGATTAGTTACAACTGGTCCAATTTGAGAGAAATGAGAGCTTTGTTTTGAGTGCACAAGCCCCAAGTTGGTACTAACTCATCATCTAGTGAACCACTCTGCCTTGGCCCTAGTGAGGCCTGCTTACAACTAGACATCTGAATGGCCAGTGACCCAGAGGAAGTGCCAGGAGTAGAGGAAGAAGTCCAGGAGGGATGAGAGAATGACGGAGGTGGGGGGGGGGGGCTGTTGTTGGACCTGTAAGGGGAGGGGGGATGTCTAGATTCCATCAGGACCAGCAACCCAAGGCAAACTGATAAAGAAGGCAGTCATCTTCTTCACTGCCACTTTTACTTATACCAACCTCTTAGAGACAAAGTGTTCTCAAAGTCTTTTCTCACCCTGATGAGAATCTTCTTTCAGATCCATCAATCATAGGTGATTGACATCAGTCTCATGGGTGACTTTTTGAAAAATGGTGACTGGGGGGTGGATGGGTGTGTGGGTGGTGGAGGCAAATTGCCTTGTTGTATTTCAAAGAGATAAAAGTCTTTACTTCTAAAAGGGAGGAAACCTGAAATTCTCCCCCCGCCCCCAGGGACATCATTGCATCTACACAGCTTTTCACCAGGGGACTTTCCTCATTGGGGTTGAAATGCTCTGCTCTAATTTGAGTGGTTCACTACTGTTTGAACTCATTAGTTCTCAACCTACCTTTGCAAGTATCTCCCCACTGCAGTAGAATGTGAACACAGGCCAGGAAGTGGACTATAGCCTTCAGGAACCAACAGGATAATCACTAAGTGAGAGTGTCCAATAAATCACTAGGCCCCTCAACAAATTTGGAGACAAGCAAGTGGCATATGTCAGATTTAAAATGTAGGTTGGGAAAGGCCCAGTTTATGTCACATCTAAAAACTAGAAAGGTCAGTCAGCTGAAAAACCTCAGTCAAAGAGTCCTGACCTTTGAAATAAGATAGCCATAACTTGGGGGTGATGGGCCATCACCCATGGGGGGCACAGAGAGAAGTAGTCCAAGTGATCCAAGCAGGCAAGATGGCAGCCAAAAGGAGGAAGTCTCTGGAAATGACACTTGGGAGGGGCAGTATAAAGATGGTGGTGGGAAACAAAGGAGCTGGGGGTGAGCCAGAATGAGATGGGAAAACCAGGCCAAGCTATCCTGGAGATTCAATCACTCTATTACATGGGTTTTTTTTTTTTTTGGCAAGGAAACTCTTTGACTACAGAAACCCCAGCCCTGCATACAGGAGGCATGTATTGAATGGGGATGGTTCCTTGGCTAAGCATGAGTGTGATAAATGTCCATCTTTGGGGCTCTCTCCATATTGTTACTCAGGGTAACCCGAGTGGTGGGATAGTGGCAGGAGGGACCTGCCCACTTTTGACAATGACAAATCCCACTTTTGACAATAAATGGTCTTCATTTTCCTATTTCTGTAAAGCTGTTCAAGGTTCCCTAGTAGGCCCCTGGCAAGACCAGGAAAACATCCAAGAATTCCTTCCTCTTGGAGTTCTGATGCCACATGAGGCTTGTGGTGGGCTCAGCCCTCACTTTCTGCAGGAGCTCTGCCCCCCATCCTCCACCTTCCCCACCAGCTACTAGGACCTTCTGTTCTTCCCTATTTACCTCCCTTTTGCCTACTTTCTAGAGAGCACACATTCCTGATGTTGACATAGTGGCTCCCCAGTTCAGATGGAAGCTCCTGTGGGGCTAGAACTGGGCTTTCCTTGTTTCATTTCTGGATCCCTGTGTTTAGCAGAAATTTTGGCTTAGAGTGTTTAAATGTTTGTGGTAAAGTTTGATACAGATGTAAAGAGAGGGGGGAGGAAGGAGAGAGGGAGGGAGGAAGGGAGGGAGGAAAAAAGGAGGAGGAAAGGAGTGAAAGAGGGAAATAAAAGGAAGGAAGCTAAGAAGGAAGAAAGGAAATAAGGAAGGAAGGTAAGAAAGAAGGAGGGAAGAGGAGAAAGAGGAAGGAACCAATGAAGGGAAGGTTAAAGAAAGGAAAGGAGGAAGAGAGAAAAGAAAGAAGGAAGATGTAAGTTGCTTGGTACTATAGACAAAATAACTTTTCCTTCACTGTTGAACTTAGGATTTTTATATGTGTAGACATGAGTGCTACTCCAGTTTTTGGAGGGTAGGTCACGGTGACAATGATGATGGTAGCTGTGGTGGTGGTGGTGGTGTTTACAAGGTTTAAAGAGCACTTTCTATAAATTAATTCATTGGATCATATAAACAACTCTGAAGAAGGCATAACAGTTACTATTCTCATTTTACAATGAGGAAACTGAGGTTCAGAGAGGTATTGACTTGTTCATGGGCATGAACCAGAAATAATTAGTCTTTAATTTAACATTTTAATTAATTCATATTTTGAATGATTAAGTTTAATAGTAGCACTTGAACCAGATCTTTGTAATATATACTCAGCTATGAGCCTGAAGGTAGAAAATGAAAACCTGATTAGCCAAGAACCCACTTCTCTAAAGGGCACTACAGGACAACAGGGTAGGCCTGATGGAACCATATAATAGTGATTGGATCTCCATTTCATTCTGGCTCCCCCCATCTCTGCTTCCCTCCACTAAGTGCCCTACATGCTTACACTAGTCTTCCCAAGTGTCATTTTAAGAGAATTTCTCCTATTGATTGCTATCTTGCCCGCTTGGACCACTTAGACCACTTCTCCTTATGGCGCCCATGAGTGATGGCCCATCACCTCCCAAGTGACGGCTATCTTGTCTCAATGATCAGGACAACTTGATTAAGGTTTTTTAGTTGACTGACCTTTTTTTTTTCTTTTAAATGTGATAAACTGAGCCTTTCCCAAACTCCTTTTGAACAGGACATATCCCACTTTCTTCTCCAAATTTGTTGAGGGACCTAGTGATTTATTGGAGTCACTTACTTAGTGATTATCCTGTTGGTTCCTAATGGTTATAGTTCACTTCCTGACCTGTGTTTATAAATTGGCACTCTATGCTTTAAAAATCCAGAAAGAAATGATCCCTACTGGCCTCTTAAGGAGTTTCTCAGAGTTTTTCTTTGCTTGCTGATAAACCCAGACAATCTCAGTCAAAGCTCCCTGGGCTGTATTACAGAGAAAAGGCTATTCACATGCACCTCAATCAAAAAAAAAAAGGCCCCAGATATCCTCCAACTGGAATGGGATTAGCAATAGCTTGCAACACAAAGAACAGGATTCAAGTTGTTGGATCAAAGAAAGTAAAAATAGCTGAAATCTCCTGGCTTCACCTATAGTCTGGGGCACAGCTCAAATAAGTCTGTGTTCTGAATTTTTAGGGCTTCCATAAGGCCTCCTTCATTTAAGAATAAGCTTCTTAAGGGCAAGAAATATTTGCCTTGTATTATTTGACCCCACAGCCTCCCTCATAGAACCTAGTAGATGGTAGGAGCTTAAAAAATGATACAGATTGATCAGTTGATGGTGAACTCCGGGGGGATCCTTGAGGCTAGGGATTCCTTCAACTTCTTATCTGCAAACAATTCCCCAACACTGAGGTGAAATTTGAGTTGGAAGGTTTAGGATGGAATCCTGACTCCTATAGAGGATGGTTGACTCCTGGCATCATGGTTGACTGAGTCCTTGGGTTCAAGGATTTAGGGCCAGAGGGTCCTTACAGATCATCTGTCCAATTTCTTTCTTCACAACTGAACAAACTAGCATAGATAGGAACCTAATGGGAGTTTGATCGCTAAGATATTGATTGCCTAAAGAAAGATAGAAGGATATATAGCAAAAGTGTAGTGGTCAGCAAAGGGGCCAGAATTATCAAGGAGAAGCAAGAGGTAAGAAAGTGGGGAATAACAGATCAAAGGGACCCAGATGCCCCCAGCCTTAAACTGGCATAGACTGATTAGGGAATGCTGTGTGGAGGGCAGGACAATTTGGACTCAGGCCCTGGCTCCAGACCTTGCAATGTGACTGAACATGTAAAAGCAAAAGGCCTATTTGTGCTGGGGGCTCCCTAGTTGGAGGGGCTTCAGAGCCCCACTTAGAATTACTAATGGCCTCATAAATAATGAATCATCATTAGAGGTTGCTGCCCCAGGGTCCCCATCTGCTCTTAATTGATGCCAGTGTGTGACCTTAGATCTGACATTGGAATCCTAGCAAGCCTGTGTCTTTAAAAGGCAAGAGGGAGAGAGCTGCCTCAAGTCCCTAGAAAAGAAATCACCAAGGGCTTCTTTATCTAATACCCAGATCCCCTTGTCTGCCTCCAGATTTCCAGTTTCCATCATGCCTCTTATCTTCTTGACCTTGGACATTGAGATTGTGTAGTGTGTGTGTGTGTGTGTGTGTGTGTGTGTGTGTATGTATGTGTGTGTGTCACACACATGTGTCCCCCCACCAGATGGGGGTTAGTCTGTATCTGTTCACCAATACATCCTGTCTTCGTGGCCTCCTGCATCTCTTAGCTCATCTTTAAATTACCATGCAATAGATCTAGCATCCTGAAAAGTCTTATTCCTTTCCAGGAGTTCAGTCACTGTGTCTGGCCATGAAAAAAAGAGATTTGCCTTATGTGCCATAAGTTAACTTTAAAACTAGGTCAACATTGATTTATCATCATCATTACCAATAATACTAATAATAGACCTTTATATTGTGCTAAAAACCATACAAACATTTCTCATTTGATCACAGCCATCCTGGGAGGTAGGTGCAATGATTTCCCCCATTTTACAGATGAGGAAATTGAGGCAGACAGAAGTCTGCCATAGCTTCTGGGTCATACATCTAGTAAGTGTCAGAGGGCAGATTAGAATTCAGATCTCTGGATTCCTGTGAGTCACTCTATCTACTATCCCAACTAGCTGCCCATAATCTCTACCAGGTGTGCAAACCTTAGGTTTACAAAGAAAGGCAAGAGGGAGTTGCTTGTCCTTAAGGAGGTCATAGCCTAATGGGAGGAGACACCACTGAAATAACTGTGTTACTGTGGTCCTTGCTATTGAGACTGGTTTGGTGACAATCTGAGACAAGCTGTACTAAGTCACCAGCCTCATTTTCTCCTTTGGAACCATCTGGGTCCAATGATCAGATATGAATTAGGCCAACTGGAGATGCCCTGGAGGAAAGACAATCAGGGTTAAATGACTTGCTAAAGGTCACAAGACAATTGTCAGTTTTTTGAACTCCAGTCCTCCTGACTCAAAGGCCAGTGTTCTATCCACTGTGCCACCTAGCCTACCCTATTGAAACTATGTAAGAAAAGGATGCCTACACTCACAAAGAAGAGGCACTAGAATTAAAAAGGGTGGAGAAAGGCTTCTTGCAGAAGGTAGAATTTAAGAAATTCTGGAACTTAATGGCAGCCAAGAAGGAGGCTATTACATGGGAAAGGGGACAGATGCAGAGTAAATGCTCAATGTCAGGAGATGGAGAGATCAGGAAGTCAGGGTCACTGGATCTCAGTGTAGGTGGGGAAGGAGGATTGAGGTATGAGAAGACTGGAAAGGCTGGGGAGGAGACAGATCATGGGATTTTGAACACCACCCAGAGGATTTTGTATTTCCTTCTGGAAGAGATAGGGAGTCACTGGAGTTTGTTGGGTAGAGTAGGAGGTTGATTTGGTTTTTCAAAGTAATATACCCCCTGAGGGAGGTCAGCAAACAGAATCTACATGAGGAAAAAGGTAAAAGAACATTTTTGGAACTGCAAGAAGACAACCCCAACATTTGAAATCAATTATGAATAAATTCTGAATATTAACAGAGTCCTTCCCACTAATTACAGATATCTAGGAAACATCTCAATTGGGTTATGGGAAGAGCCAATAGACTCTGGTCCCAATCCTGTCTCTGATACTGACTAGTCATATCACCCTGGTCAACTTAATCTGAGCCCCATTTTCCTTATCTGTGAAATGGGGGACTCAATTATTTTCCAGCTCTCAGTGGATGATCTCAGGATGGATCAACTTCAGTCTCTCATTAGTCATAATTGGCAATAATGGAAGGGGGTTGGACCAGATGACTCCTCCCTTCATATTTGTGTTACTGTGGTTATTGCCATTGAGTCTAGGAATCCCCTTGGGGCAAAGAGTCTGGTGACAATCTGAGATCCCACTGGAGAAGCTCATAAAGGGGCTATGGGACTCTCTATGTTTGCTTTCTCCAAATCGGGCACTTCCTCTCTCCTTGTTTATGCCAGTGCCCCTAATGCTTTTCATCTTTCCATGCTACCGAAGATCCCAGCAAATATCGTTCCCCATTAGAAAGGCTGCGAGCGAACAGGATGTGGTCTGAACAAATTCAGCAGAACAGCACCGTGACCCTCCAATTAGGATGGGTGGGTGGGTGACTGGGTGGGGGAGAGTTTCGGGTGAGGAACACAGAGTTTCTGCTCTGAATTGTATTTTAATGAGATACACTAGTTGTTCACCAAGGCCGATCTTTTAGATTCCAGACCCCAGCTTGCCCAGCCCTGCCTCCTACCCCCTCCATTCCCCTACACCCTGCATCCTTCCTCTGTTGCGTCCAATCCCTCTCCAGTCCAGGTGATGGACTCCTTAGGCACTACCCAACAAGCCGAAAGAAAGGAATGATGCTTAGCAGACTGACTTGGGACCCCGAAGTCCCCAGTAGCTTCAGGTGCATGTTTATGCTCAGGGGAATGCCAGTTTGATCTGTAGAGAATTCTTCTTGTCCTTTTCTGCTCTCCCCTCCACTATTAACATAAACCTATTATCATGAGCCCGCAGGACCAGGTTGTGTCAGTTTGAAGAAAATGGGAAAGCACCCAAGAATGATGCAGGTATAGATGTATGTTTTAATAAGGGACAAGTCAAGAAGTAAACATCCAATTAGGCTTTTTTCCCCCTTACAAAAAAGGACCATCCCAACTTCAATAGCTCATTAGTTTTATTTATTTTTTCAATTTCCAGAATTTCATCTGGGAGCACTTTGCTGTGAGGCTAATTGCTTGTGTTCCTTTTGTTGTGGAAAATCATGGGCCAGGTTTAGGGTTTTTTTCTCCCTCTTTTTCTTTTGTTGTGGTGAATGTAGTTTTGTCCAGAAAGCTTTCACAGTCCATTTGTTCCTTGGATCATGATGGCAGATCTTTTTGATCAGGAGATGGGTTTGTAGGATTACAGCTGAGGAAATAAATAACCAGGGGGTGGGTGGGAAGAGGAAGTGGTCACTGGCAGTTTATGGAAAGAGCCAGCCCCTAATTCACTGGGGAGATACTTTTTCTTTTCATTTTTTCTCTTTTCCTTAAAATTTTTATTCGTACCTACTCTGGTCTGTCTTTAATAGAGGTGATGCTCAGTCTGGGCAGGTATGGATCAAGGGAGCTCAGAGCCCATCTAGTCCAACTCACCCCTTCCTTTTATAGATGAAACGGGGGGGGGGTAACTTACATAAAAGGTCACAGAATCTCAGTGTTGAGAGCATCCTTAGAGATTTTCTAGAGTCCCCATTCAATATGTCTACCAAGGAAAAATCAGTCAGCCAGATCTTAATCGAAGACCTCCAGTGATACAGAACCTTTCACCTTTCAAAGGCTATGACTCCAATTTAAGGATATTGCTGATGGTTCTGACATCAAGTTTAAAACTATTCAGCAAATCTGCAGCTTTTTTCCTTTTCTCCTGGCTCTGCCCTTTTCCCATATGACAGGTCACACAGCTATGGTGGGGCAGAACTGAGGATGCCCATCTTGATAGCTCCTTGTTCTCAACATCTCCAACAATTGTATGTGAATAGTCATCCTATCAGAACTGGAAAGACCCTAGGAAATCATCTTGTCTAACTTTCATTTGAGAGGTGCAAACACTAAGATTAAAAGAAAAAGGGACTCACCCAAGGTCATACAAGCTACACAATCTCTATGCCCTTACTAGAATCAGTAACAGATGTTGGGGAAGGTAACTCCAAACAGAAGACTCAACCTGCACAAAACTGAGGAAGAAAAATGAGGCAGGAAATTAAGAAGAATGATCAGGGATAGTAAATATTCCAATTTTTCTGAAGCCCTGGTTGAACTGAAAAGAGTAGAAAGAATTAAAGTCTTGAAAGAGCGTTTATGGAGGATAGAGAAGAACCTTGAATGCCAAGCTCAGGAATTTAGCATTTATTTTGTGCTAGAAAAGGTTTGGGTGCCCTTTGAAATCAACATGGGACACTCATAAAATCATTTCATCCATAGTCAAAGGATCTGGATTCAAATCCTGTTGTAGGGTCCCCTTGAACAGCCACTTAATCTCTTTGACTTCTTCCTTTGTTAAATGAGAGAATGGGCCTAGATAGCTTTTGGGGAAATCAGCCAGCTCTTCTTTCTTCTGTTCTCTGAGTCAATAAGACCCTGTTTTATGTAATAAATGGCTTGGCCTCATTGGTCATCCATAGTGTTGGTCATCCAATCTTGGTGCTTTCACTCAGTCTCCCCACTCACTTCCAATAACTTTCTAGATATGATTGGAACCCCAGAGTGACTTTGCTCTTTATCAGGTTTGTTCACAATGTTGAAGAGTTATAGGACCAGGATTCAATGTATGATTAAGCTATTTACTACCTGAACCTGGGAAAAATAAGTTACTTGGATGACACCTTGGGAGGAGAGTCATCTAATTAAATAAATTCACACTAACTCCTGATTGACTAGCAGACAGTTCCATAATCCTCCAGCTCCAGAAATATTTACCAAGTCTTAAAAGAGTACTAAGCAAGACAAATTAATCTCCAGTTAGTGAGATTTCAGGTAGTGAGAGGGACACTATTTTAAGGTATTAGGGCTAAGAGGAAACTGGTTTAGTTCTGCCTGAAAATCTGCTCTCTGGTGGCAGCTCCCCTAAGTGGTTTTAAAGATTTATAGACCTTTAGTCGTTTTTTGAATTGAATTGAAATGAATAAGTAAATTTGGTCCTTCTGCCCAGTGGTCCCCACCAAGTGGCTTTCTGAAGGACCTGGAAGAGAATGAAACAGGTGATTTTAGGCTGCCCCTCTACATCTTGAATTTGTTTAATTTTTTCCATTTTCTTTGTTATTGCTTTATAATTCACCAACTTCTCCTAACTCTAAAATTCATATTTTTTTACTTCTACAAGATCAAAAAAATCTTGTTTTCCCAAAACCAAACATTTGAAGATCTCTTTTAACTAGAAAAGGCACAGAAGCTAATGGGTGGGTCGCTACAGATGTAAGAATTCAGACTTGAGCTTGAAGAAGCGGAGAGACATCAGAAAAGTCCCAGAGTATGAGCTAGGTTCTGTTTTTATACACTATTTTACAGATGAAGAAACTGAAGCTGAAAGATGTGAGAGGAGTCTGGCCCAAAGACACCATTCCTGCCTATGGCTAAGGTAGCGTAAGCTGGTGACCAATGAAGTTTAGGAAGATGAGAAACTAGAAGACTTCAGGGATTGAGCAATGTTGCCACTGGTCTTTAGATTAGGAGCTAGACTGAAGGAGAAGATGGAAGCCCTGAACTTCTTGGTAAACGATGGAAGATGGACTGGAACTCATGGGATGACTGGTAGCAAGCTTTGGAATCAGGTTAATAAAGACTAGAGTGACCCTCAAAGGAGGAAAAGTTTCAGATTAATGGTAACTGGTAAATGCTATTAAGACTTGCAAACACCTTTAAAATATGATATCATTTCATCCTCACTTGAAACTTGGGAAGCAAGTGTTATTGTGTTGAGAGGGAAATATGGAAGGGAGAGGAAGGAGCAAGGAGCAGGGCTTCTCTTCTTCACCCAGGACTTCAAGAGACCCAAAGGAAGGTCTATTAATCACCAGGGAAGGCAATCCTGGATGCATTGTCTTCTGGGAAGAGTCAGTTTCCGGGGAGCAAGAAGATGGAAAAATTATTAGTAAAGAAAGCCAGAATCAAGACAGGGGGTGTTATTAGAGGATAAGGGGAATTGTGGGATTGCATTGTGGATTGTGGAAGGGCAGGACAGAGGCAAATGAAAACAGGAGACCAAGAAGAGATAGGAGGGTGGAAGGATCGTCCCTTCAATAGACCTTGGCTCTTCCTAAGGAAAGCAGGAACTAGAGTACCAGAATGAACTAAATTGAATGAAAGAGGCAACAATTGGGAAATAATAAGGAAAACATTCTTGCTCAAATGTCACTAAGTTGCTCCAGCATTTAAACTCCTTCTAGCTTCCTTGAGGACCTCGGACCCTTCCATATGCCCATCAGTTTAACTCTGCGGTATCATAGTACTCTTCTCTGCTATGCAATAAATCAAACAGGGAAGAGTGTTTGCATACTCGAAATGGGGACCAGCACCCCTGTTTTATATGTCATCAAGTATTTCTGGAAGCAGTCTCCCCAGAGTCCATGTAGGATCCAACAGGCAGAGGATACTGAGTTTTTGAAGGATTTGGTCCCTCTTGACCAATATGTTAAGACAAGTCTCCCTTCCACGAGGGAGATCCTCAGTTGTCAGTCCTTTAACTCAAGTCCATCATTGAACTTCATCCAGTGGAGAACTTTAATCCCATGAGGCTATTATAAGGATCACATGGTTGAGATCTAGAAAGCACCTTGCAACCACAATCTGCTAGTAAAATGACAGCTAGGTTTTATGTTTAAGTCTTATGTTCCTATTTGGCCATTGAGGCACATAGAAGGGCATTGACTTGTCCAAAGTTATACAAATAGTAAACATTAGGTGGAATATTTGACCTCAAACCCTGTGACTTGAAATTCAGTACTATTATTTACATGGTCTGTTGTATAAACTCTTGTTTATATTTTGCTTTCCTCTCTCTTGATTGTGCAAACGGTGTCCATTGATAGTCACCATAATTTTTTTGGGGGGGGTCAGTTGGGGAACCAAGCCCTGGTAAATGAATTCTACCCTATCTCTGGGAAACTTGTATCATTATATTACCTGAAGATAACTGAGGAGAGAGGCAGAGGGGAAAGAGGATGACCCAATTGCCTCAGAGGAAACTCTGATTGAGCTGGCACCCATCTACCTTCAGAACATCTGTGTGTATTGGCAAGTGAGTTCAGTTCTCTTTTTAAACTCTGCTCATTTCCTCTCATTCCCACTCAATTGCCTTTTTGCTGCAGGACCATGTTGGAATTCCTGAGGGTCCCCCACATTTTTCCATTTAATGTTTAAATCTTCCCACATAGACAAAAAGAGCCAAGTCAGGAGGTAGGGTGTAAGGAAGCCACTCTGAAAGTCTGGCTAGCCCATGATATGGATGTCTGTGATATCTCTCCTGAGGACTAAGACATGAGCTTGGGGAGTCACTTCTTTTTTAGTAATTGCAGAGTTCAAGAGTCCTGATCTTTTCTTAATTTTAACCAATAGGAAAGGAATTGCCACTTATTAAAGACTTAGAAACCGAACAATGAAGTTGAGAGAAAACACCAGAATTGACAGTAGGAGATTAAAAAGTGGAGAGGAAAAAGTGAGGGGGCAGGGAAGGGAGCAGACTCGAGAAACTGAATTTTATATCAAATAGAAGAAAAACCTTATTCGCAATGATAGTTGTCTTTCAATGCAATGGGTTTTTTTTTTGTTAAATGAATTCATGAGATTCCTAGTATTAGAGGAATAATATTGGAAACTGGCTGATATCTTGTCAAGGAAGTTATAATAGAGAAAAGAGTTGTTCAGATATGGGTATGGGACCCTCCAACTGATCAGACCCTTGAATACATCTACAATGAGAGGGCTTGATATGAGTGGTGATTCAGTGAAGGAGATGAGGAAGGGGTGTTTAGATAGGAGGAAGCAGAACTTTACTCTGAGAGGAGAGATACACCAGGAGGAGAGGGCATTCAGCCACATCGAATGTGGAATAAAGGTGGAGAATGAGAACTGAGAAAAGACTATCAAATTCTTCAATTGGAGGTCATTATTCTCTTTTTGCAGAAGTAGAAACTGAGGCTCAGAGAATTGAAGTGGCTTGCCAAGAAGCATTTGTTAAGCAAATGTATAAACTGTTCCAGGCAGATGCTGAAGATGCAAATTATAGGAGAAAGCAAGACAATCTCTGCCCTCAGGGAGCTGACATTTAAATAGGAAGAGAGAAAGAAGCCTCCCTGAGTTGTGGGGGAGAATGTGTTGAGAGGGGAGGAATCAGGAGAGCATCTCAGAAAGGAGGAAAGACACAGATGGCCCGGATACTTTGCTGATATTGTAAGGTCCTGGAGGAAATGACCAATGGGAGGAAGGGCCACTAGGGTGGGAAGGCAGCTGTGGAATGGTGGAGAAGGTGAGGACAGGGTGATGCTCAGAGACAGAGGTCAGGCTCCAATCTGAGTACAGATTTCATTCATTTGATTGTGCAAAAGAGCTGTGGTACCCAATCTGTCAAAGCCATGGCTGCTCTCTTTGCTTACTAAAAAGAATACTCTCTAGTAGCTCTTGGGATTCTCACTGAGGCTAGTGATGTCTTCACTTCCTGGGCATCCTCAACCTCACTACCTTGTGAGCCTGACATTAACATGTGGACAGCTGATGAATAGGTTTCTGTTCTTTTTTCTGTCTCCTCCTTTGCCTTCTTGCCTTTAATGGTTTTATCCTTTAGAAGTCCGTTTTCTCCTCCTTCTTTCCTTTTCCTTCATTCAGGTCCTTTACTTTCTCCGCCTGAGTTCTTTATTTCCTTTCATATCAAGGACATGCCTGTATCAGAAAAAAAGATCCACACGCACAACTCAATTCACTGGTTATTTTGGATGTTGTTCATTAGTATTCAAAATCAGAAGTGGCCACAATTCCCCACCAATTTTGTTCAATCAATACAATGAAGCAACCAAATTCCATGTCGTCTAAGTATTACTGGTGAAAAATGGCTATAAAGGGATGAAAGCCGAGGAGGCAAAATGTTTGAGACATCAAGAATGATAGAGACAAGGGAGAGAAAAAGAAAGAAGAAGAAAAAGGAAGGAAAGGAAAAAGGAAAGGCAGAAGGCATGGGAGGGAGGGAATGAAGCTAGGAAGAAAAGAAGGAAGGAAGGGAGCAATGAAAGAGAGAGGAAAGTGAAGAAGACAGGAAGGGAGAGAAGGAAGAAATGATGAAAAGTAAAAGGGATAGAGAGCAGGGACAAGAAGAAAAGAAGATAGAAAGGGAGGGAGGAAGAGAAGGAAGGGAATGAAGACAAGGAAGGGAGAAAGAAAATGAGAGGGAAGGAAGGAGGGAGAGAAAGAGGAATGAGAGGAGGGAAGATGGAAGGAAATAGAAAAGGAGAAAAAGGAAGGAGGGAAGAAAAAAGGGAAAGAGGGAGGAGGGGAAGGAATAAAGAATGGAGGAAAGGAGAAAGGGAAAGAGAAAAAAGGCAGGAAGGAAGAAATGAAGGGAAAGTGGGAACAAAGGAAGGAAAGATGGAGGAAAGGAGGGAGGGAAGGAAGGCAACAGTGAAGTAGAGGGTAAAGGGAGGAAAGAAAAGGGAAGTAAAGAATGAGGGAGAGTGATAGGAGGAAAGAAGGGAATGAGGAAGGGAGGAAGAAAGGAAGAAAAAGAATGGAGGGAGGGTAGAAGAGAGGAAAGGAAGAAGGAAGGGAAGGAGAAGGAAAGGAAGAAGGAAGGGAAGGAGAAGGAAAGGAAGGAAAAGTAAGAGGGAACAAAGGGAGGAACAAAAGAAGGAAAGGTGGAAGAAAAGAAAGGAAAGAAAAGGAGAAGAAAGGAAAAAGAGAGGAGAGAAAAAGAGATGGAGGAGGAGAAGGAGTGATAAAAATTGTGGGGGGAGTAGGACAAGAAAAGAGACAGAGGGCAGAGAAAGAATGAGTAACTTTCTGAGAGAAAATATTGCTTATGTTGCATATTAGACTTTGGTTGACCTTAGCAAAAAGGACTTACCCCTTGGATCTGGGTGATGCCATTTAACCTCTCAGTGCCTGGGTTTCCTTCTGAGACAAAGACATGCTGAATCAAATGTTCTCTAAGATCACTGCCAGTTTGGAGTCATACTTATTCATAAAAAGTCACGCACAAAGAAAATATAGATGATTGGAAAGCTTAAGAGAAACACAGATAGAGGAAGTATTTGGCTGCAGATTATTTGTATTTTTATTATGTAAGGAGTGATCAAAGGAATTCCTCTGATGCTTTCAGCTTGGTGAACTTGCAGGTTGATGAATTTTTGCTTTAAACTTTTGATCCAAAGAGAGTGTGGAGACATTCACCGCCACATTGTTTATAGGAAAAATGAGGCTGCCCAAGAGGAGACAGCCGATTTGGAGTCACTCCTTGGTGCCATCTAGTGGATGGGTTTCATTGTCTGAAACTTGATGCCAGTCATGCCAAGCTAATTTGGCTTCCTTGGGCTCTGGTCAGAGAAGTCATTACTTTCCTGGGAATGCCTCCCAAAGAGACCTAATATGACATGCTTGTGCCTTTTCCTTCTCACTTCCTTTCTTTGTGCCTTCAGTAATTCAGTAATATCTACTGGGCAGAGCATGAGAAAGCTTATTCCTCTCTTCTCTGGTAATTACTGCTTTAATGATGATGCATGCATTGCCCCCCCCCCCCCAAATATCTGGACATTTTTCCCCAGCCCCAATTCCCTGTGGAGATAGGAACTAGAGTTCCTAGGCCACATAATCATAACATTTAAGCTCTTAGGAGAAAAGAAAGACAGCTTGGATGGTACTAGCAATGAGGGATAGCTCAAGAATATTTCCAAATTTGGGCTTCTCAGAATAATACCAATGATATGGGGAAGGGTGCATTGTATGTTGTTTGTCCAATGAAGGAAGAAGAAAACTCATGTGGCCCCAGGAGAAGGATGCTAGAGGAGGGCTAAAATCACATAATGGAGGAAGTTAGAATCTTATATTATGCTATAGCTGTGGATTGTGAAGATGCTGATGCAAGCCTGGTGGACTTATTTTTGATGGTCATGATGGTCATAGAGTGCAGTATCCAAGAGTCCAACTTTCCATGTGTTGGTCCTGAATCTAAGAACATGTGGGGAAAGTGGAATCCATCTGGCAAGGAAAAGACTGATAGCAACTCACTTCGGTGCTTTTCTGACTTCTAGGAATGTTTGCTGTTTTCTGTCTTTAATTAGGAGCCATTGGGAATCACAACTTTAGCATTTTTCTCTGGTGTTAAATGTGTTATCCAGTATGTGCTTGTTTCCTTGGGAACTTACATAGGAGCTAGAGAACTACTTATCCATGTCTTTGGAAGCCTCCATTTGAGCCTATTTGGAGAAGTCCTAGTGGAATACCTGGGTTGCGGTGAGCCAATCTTTTGTTTTAGGCCTCAAGAGCAGACTCAGACGACTTGAGCAAGAGTGTTGTGGAACCTCAGGCAATGAGTTACTGATCTTTCATATACAGAACAAAAGAGAAAGAGATGAATGTCCAGAAAAGCATGGCCTAGACTGGCAGATTCATAGATAGAACCACAAATTCTGCTACAACTCTACCTCATTGCTCTTCGGACTAGGGTAGCTATGAGTAATTTTTACAACAATATAGGTATTTAAGGGCTTTGGCTTTTTGGTATTCACTCCACTGGTCTGATGAAATCAAGCTGAGAGTTGGATATGGTTCATGGGAATAGAGGTTGCCTACTTTTGGGAAAATTGGTGACAGTGCAACAATTAACCAGCAGATGCCAGCAACAGCAGTAGCAGCTTTGAAGATGTAGCTATACCACATGGTTATGAGCTAGGTCTTGGGGATGGTGGACAGTTTTGTATCTGTCAACCTATTGATCAGTGGTGGAGATGTCAAGGTAAGAGTAGGTGAACAGCTGGCTGACGGATAATGTTGGGGATGGGCATGACTATTCGATTCAATCTGTCTAATGTGGGATCTAAGCTACAGTTTAAGGCCAAATAGCATGCCTCTACTGAATTTATCTTCCATATAACCTACACAACCACAGAAGCTTTTCGGAAGCCATGTTTGGTACAATTTTGAATCCTAGCTTCTTTCTAGATACATAGAACTTGAGATATCACCATCTTAAATGTATTCACTAGGTAAATCTCTTCTGCATCATTCATAAGGAATGGCCATCCAACCTGCCCATGAGTAACTTTAGCACCAGTGAATTCATCATATCTTTCTCTTTTTTTGGTTCTTTATTTATTTTTGGTTTGGGGGTTTGGGGAGGGGAGAAGGCAATGGGGTTAAGTGACTTGCCCAAGGTCACACAGCTAGGAAATTATTAGGTGACTGAGATCAGATTTGAACTCAGGTCCTCCTGACTCCAGGACTGGTGCTCTATCCACTATGCCCCCTAGCTTCCCTGAATTTACCATCTCTCAAAAGTTTGTGCAACCTTAGGGACTGGAAGTCTGCTTTATGTTCAGGTACAGTCTGCTTCCCTGTAACATTTCCACATTTGTATAACGTTCTTCTTGCTGAATATCATAGAACTATCTGCTCTCTATAAAGCTTGACCTCTGAGGGAGACAGTGTGGTATGAAGGTGAGAACATTGACTCTGGAAACCAAGGGCCTGGGCCCTTTAAACTGTGTGGACTTAGGCAACCATTTACTATCCTTAAATGCCATTTTTTCTTATAAAATAAGGAGATTGGACTATATTAATTTTGATGTTCCTTAGATCCATAATTATAATCAAAGAATCCTTCATTTGCTAAGACATCCACATTTCTCTCTTTAATATTCTCTTTTATAAGAGCAACATCCCTGGCACTGTTAACCAGTGCTCATATGACATTGTTTCCAAGTCCCATCATCCACTCCTTTCCTCTGGATGTACGACAGCTTATTGAAATCTTGGTGCCCACATTGATAGCAGGAGCTCATGAAATCTGACTTCATTACATCAGAATTCTCCTTCTGCAGGATGCATGTCCTATATTATAACTTCCAGATGGTGACGGCAGTGGTGGCAGTGGTGACAGGCTCCAGGCCTGGGCAGGAAGCAAAGATGGGGCTCCCATCCAAGATGGCAGATTATTAAAGTATTTGTTTAGATTTATGAGTTTAGGTTTTTCAAGTAATGAAGCAACATTTAAAAATATCTTCTGACTTCTCAAATTTGGAGAAGGGCTCCCTCTTCCCCTGCCTCAATTAATACCAATGTGTGCAGCTGTTACTCCATTATTTCCTGGGTGCAGTGGGATCCCAGTCCAACTGAATTTGTTTTTCTTCATCCTTTAAAAAGATCTATGAATTCAACAGTGTGGCTTTTCCATGTGTGTATCGATGGCAACCCCAAATGTTCTCCTTTCAATAAGCCTTCCTGAATTACTTGTCCCAAAAGCTCCTCTGGTGAATCTCTGGGTTCAGATAATACGGAGGTTCATACAAAAAGGGTTTGTTGAATTAAACTGTGCTCAAAGTCTTACAATTCAGTATGACCTTCCATATTGTGGCAAACAGTCTTTGGGAAACTAAGTCATGCCAGGAGCACTAATTTAAAAACAGAGAATGATTATGGAAAGTGCTTTGTTTTGATGGAATCAAAGAAGGAATAACCACATGGCTTAGAGGGTAGAGAGTTGACCTCAGAGTCAGGGAGATCTGAGTTCAAGAGTCACCTCAGATACATCCTGGATGTGTGACTCTGGGTAAGTCACTTCATTTCTTAATGCTTCAGGCAATTCCAGGGGAGGTGCTATGTTGCAGGGATAGTAAAGTTTTCTGCATACTATACTTCATACTTCATACCATACTTCCATCCACCCCTGCCAAAAGGTCAATGACATTTTGCATATCTTCTATGATCTATTCACCCCAAAGATTCTTTAGGTCTACGCAATATTTTAGTGATCATGTTTAAGGGAGGGTGGCCATTACTTTGAAAGAAGCATTCCAGGGATGTGTTTTGACTTCCACTGGGTTAAAGAATGGGGAAATCAATGAAAATCAAGGACAAGGGTGAAAAAAAGGACTAGACTCCATCCTGAGCCTGGTCTCAATTTTCAGGCTTTGGCCATCTGCAAAGGCAAGGGTGCACCCTAGGAATGGAGCCATCCCATCACTGGGAGGAAGGAGCACAGGTGCTGGGGCAGGGCTGGGTTAGGAATGGATAGAAGACAATGTCCTACATGTTTGCTCCTCCAGCTAAAGCCAGACGGTCCCAAGAGGAGAGTGGGCAGTAGTTCTGAGTGGGTTTGAGTTATTTTGTTTAAGCAACCAAACTCAGTAGTTAATAAGCATCTGAAAAATGATCAGAGACAAGGAAGAAAATGCAGAATGACTTCTGAGGGAGAATCATGCAGATTTAGACAGGTCTAGAAGGGTTAGAAGGCAGCCCAGAGTCTGGATTGAAAGTGAGATATTGGATTAGAAAGAGCTGAGCTAAAATCCTATAGAAAAGGTAAGTGGAGAGTCAATCAGCAGCAAACATTGATTAGAGCTGATCATACAACATGAACCAGAGTCAGCCTCAGGGTCAGGGATGCCTAGGTTCATGTTCCATCTGACATATATAGTCTTAACTTCCCTGTGTTCCAGAAAGGAAGGAAGGCAGGAAAGAAAGAAGGGAAAGGAAGGAAGGAAGGAAGGAAGGAAGGAAGGAAGGAAGGAAGGAAGGAAGGAAGGAAGGAAGGAGGGAAGGAAGACAAAGGGAGGAAGGGAGGGAGGGAGGAGTGAGGGAGGGAGGGAGGGAATGAGGTGAAGGAAGGGAGGAAGGGAGGGAGGGAGGAAAGGAAGGCAAAAATAAGAAAGGAAAAGGAAGGAAGAGGAGAAAAGGAAGGGAGAGAAAGAAGGGAGGGAGGGAAGAAAGAAGAAAAGAAAGAAGGAAAGAAGGGAAAGAAAGGAAAGAAAGCAGGAAGGAAAGGGGAAGGAAGGAAGGAAGGCAGGAAGGGAGAGAGGGAGGGAGAGAAAGAAGGAGTGAGGGAGAAAGGGAGGAATCATTTAAAAACTTACCATGTCCAAAGCACTTTAAAAATCTTTCATTTGATCCTCACAACAAGCCTTGGAGGTAGATGGTGCTATTATCTCTACTATACAGTTTAGGAAATGGAGACAACCAGAAGTGAAGAGATTTACCCACAGCCACACAGCAAGGAAGTGTCTGAGGCTTCCGGTCCTTCCTGCTGCTCTCCTCAGGACCTGTGCCACCAGAGAATTTCTTTTAAAATCATGACACTTAATAAAGTTGCAGAGACTATGGACAACTCTCTGAGACTCAGTTTCAGAAAAGGTGCTGAGCTGCCTTAGGAGAGGGAATTTCCTTATCTGGAAGTTCCCTACATCTATGAAATCATCAGGATTTAGGACAGTACATATTCTCTCCCCCTTGTAGAATGAAAGTCTTTTGAGGGCAGGGACTGCTTCATTTTCTCTTTGTATTTCCAGTATCTGGGATATCTGAGGCACATGATGGGTGATTAACAAATGAACCTTGATGAATCAATTGCTCATATTGTCTCTCCAGTCAGATATAGCTCCTTAATGCAAGATGAGGTTTCAGTTTTGTTCTGATGCACTAACACCTAGCACCCAGAACAGTAGGGGTTTAGTGAATGCTTACTGACTGATTGCATTCTGCGTGGATTACCTCAAGCCAAATTTGCATTTTCAAAAAAGGAAATCTTAGGCAGGAACAGGTTGAATCTGGGGATCTGGAAAATCAGGGCCTCAGTTCTGGGCTTAATGTCGTGCATATTTGATTTCACACGTTTCTCATAAGAACTAAAGATTTCACAAGAGAGGGATAATTGTCTCCATTTTACACAGGTAGAAACTGAGGTTCAAAGCAATCAAATGATCCCTGAGCTCCAAGAGCTAGGATGGCTCCCTTCCAGGGTTATTGCTCTTGGTGGTAGAATTTCATTGACAGCAGATACTTCTCAATAAACAGAACAAAAAGAATTCCAAATAATTGTAGCTATGATTATTTATCACATTGATTTTATCGAGATGGAATCCTATTACCCTGGGACAGCCATGAGATGGATACATAAATATTTTGCCCTCCAGAACCCTCATTATATCATGACTTGCTCTAATGGGATTTTCCCTATAATATCCAATGGCTCTCCTTTTCTGTAAAACCCTCAAGATCCCTTAGGAGAATGAGACCATATAAAAGCTTGACAGTTTTATGTCTGTAAACCATAGTCTAATTACCAGTAATCGCTCACTATTTATTAAATATTCACAGTGCTGGCGGGAGCTCATGACATGCTCCTGTCCTCAGTTCTCATAGCTTAAATGAGTCTTCCCCCCAAAGGAAATTGTTCTTTAATGAAACATTTCATTTGATTTATATGCAGAAGTGGTCGTACTTTCTCTTTTGCCTCTTATTTATTTTTATTGAAGATTTCCATGGAGAGAACTCACAGCATTGGAGCAAATGTTTTTGTACTCATAGAATTCATTTTTGGTAAGCTCCAGCCAAAACTCTGCAATGAAAGATCAGCCGATAATGTGATGATCTTAGAGAGATAGAGAAGGTTGACTCTTAGAAAACAAAAATTAACTGAAAGCATAAAGAAGCTAATTTGATTTTATCCTGTTTAATTCTCTACTGAGAAGAGATTAGACCGGCATAGCAAAATGCAAATAAATTAACTACTTGGGAAGCTGAACACCTGAAGCAATTAGAAAAGACTTCTTCAGATTTGGTTCCTGAACTAAACTTTGAAGGAAGCTTGGGGTCCTCTAAAGTGGAGAGTAGGAGAGAGTTGTCTAGGCTTGAAGCAACATATGGAGGTGAATGAAGGAATGGTTTGAGTGGACACCAGCGAATTGGCCAGTTAGGATGGAATTTTGGGTGCCTCCATCATCCTAGAAAAAAGTACAGAATAAGTGTAGAACCTAAAATCACTGGTTGGAAATATGAAGGTTATAGGGCATTGGATAATTCTTCAGGTATTTTAGTACAATTTCCTAGTGCTATTTTCAATAAGTTAGATGTCCCCCCCCCCCACCCCGATCTTGTTGTTCTCAGCTGTGAAATGGGGATGATAATATTGGTACCATATTCCTCTCAGAGTCATTCTAAAAGAACACTGTGTATGTTATAAATGTAATTGTCAAAGAATTCATGAAAGAAATTAATCTGAGAAAGTGGGAAATAGAAAGGAAATCAAATGCCAGCATAAAGAATTCATGTTTTATATTAAAAGCTGTAGGGAGCCACTAATGATGTTGAGTAGGAGAGTGACTAAGACCTGAGAGGATTCAGACTGATCCTGAATCATTTTCTTATTGATCCTATTTGCAAGTCATTGATTTTATCACATAATTCCTTTCATTCTGAAACTGCTTAAGTTGTGATTCGATGTCTCTGAAATTAGTTCAGAGTTCAGCTGGCTGGGACTAGTTTAAATTTTAAAAAATCCAATTCTCTTGCTCAAGGAATTTTTGCTAACCTCAGGGAACATACAAGAAAGTAAGGGAGTTTAGGCCTGATATCCCTATACCAGCAAACCATTCTTAAAAGATGTCTGGTTTGCTGTCCAAAAGTCTGGGCTGCTATCTTGCACCTGGACTCTAAGAAAGAGCACTTTTAAGTCTCATGAGAAAAAGAAGGGGCGTCATTGTTAATCCCCAATAAATAGCTTCCAATGAATCACATGGTTCACTGCCTCAACTCTTTAACTAATCATATTACCCTTAATCCCATGATGTCATCTACCCTTCTCGTTCTTTGTTCTGTACTCCCCAAAACCTATACAAGGGGAACTGTCCTCTTGCTCAGAATCTTTGACATAAATGGAAGCAAGTCTGGATCCATTTATTGGAAGGTAGTATACCCTTGCTAATAAATGTCATCTTGTGCAGAGATCTGCCTCACTTTACCCTTTTATTAAAATTCTATTAAAACAGTACTACATCCGAGGAAAATAATTAGAATAGTTCTGTGAAGGAACTGTTGGGAAGAAGAGAATCTGGGAGTTGAGACACCAACTAGGAGTATATAAAGTTAGGAGCGGGGCAGAGATAATGGGGGCATGAGTTAGGGTCGTGGCCTTGTGAGTAGAAAAAGGGGGTTGGATGTGAGAATCTTTGTAGAAGGATAATCCACAACTGCTTGCATATGGAACAGTAAAGGAAAGAGAGAACATCAGAATGACTCCAGGGTTAAAAAATCTTAGATGATTGGAGAATGGTGAGGACCTCAACAGAAAGAGGGCATTTCAACAAAGTGGCTGGTTATATTTTTCAGGGGAAGGTGATGAGTTCAGTTTTGGACATGCTGAGCTTGAATTTGATCAGACTTAAAGGGGGGAATAGTTTCTGAAAACATTAGAGGTATAGGATAGAAATTGCTTAGAGGAGGGTTAGATACAGATTTGGGGATCTTCTGCCTAGATATGAGGTCACCAAGGGAAAGAAAGGAAGAGGGCTCTGAGCTCCTTTGCAGGGAGATTCCCAGCCTTGAGCTCCCTCCTTGTATTGTACTTCCCTAGGTACATGTGGCATCACTCTGGTAGAATTACTGGATGAATGGATAAAAAATAATTAATTAGACACTTACCATGTGCTAAGGATTGTGTTAAATATTGAGGAGACAAATAGAAAATGACAATCCCTGCTCTCGAGCAGCTCATACTTGACTTAAGAGAAAAGGCACAGAAAAAAAATGATTAATTCAGGGCAGATGGCAAGGCCCAGAAGTCCTGGAGGTTCAGCCCCGGATCAGAAAAAACAAGCCTTAGGAATCTTCAAGGACAGAAATTGCTTTCCATTCCAAGGTAAGACACTTAACAGTAGTCATTGAAATGGATCCTAGAAGCAAGAGCCATAGATTTAGAGTTCAAAAGGAATTTAGATGTCACTGAGTGCAACCCACTCATTTCACAGGTAAGGAAACTCAGAACAACTGTGTTGTGGTGTATTTCAGTCATATCTAAGTCTTTGTGACCCCATTTGGGGTCATCTTGGTGGAGATACTGGAAGGGTTTGTCATTTCCTTCTCAAACTCATTTGACAGGTGAGGAAATCAGCCAAATAGGGTGAAGTGATTTGCCTTGGATCACACAGTTAGTAGGAAGTGTCTTTCTGGTTCCAGGTCCAGGGTTCTATCCACTGTAGCAAGTACCTCTCACTAAGGAACCTGAGTGATTTACTCAATGTCACCTGGGTGTTGTTTATCATTCATTCGAATAGGACAATGACATCAGGGAGGTGATGCCATGACACATGTCTGAATTGGATTTGAGTGAGGGAGTGCTGTGCCAAGTCATCACCCTCATGTTCTCCTCCAGAACCATCTGACTCAGTGACCAGATATGGATCAGAATGACTGGAAATGGCCCTGGATGAGAAATAATCAGGGTTAAGTGATTTGCTCAGGGTCACATAAGTAGCAAGAATCAAATTCCTAAGGCTGGATTTGAACTCAGGTCCTCCTGACTCCTGGGTCAGAGCTTTATCCACTGTGCCACCTAGTTGTCACCTGGAATAGAGGCAAGATTTGAACTCAGATCCTCTGATTTTAAATCACTTTCTTCCCACTGTCAAAGAACTCAGAGGTCAGCATAAGCCAACAGACTCAGTATTGCCCAAGCTGCTGTCTCCGCAATTTCACTGAATTCTAAAACTATTGGCAGGCATAGAAGGTATCTTTGGAGAATTTTTGGTCCCAAACAGCTCCCTTAAGGAATGAAAGAGGACACATGCTTTGCCCCAAGGTCACCCTGCAGATTCAGGTCCAGGCCTTGACTTCCAGTCCAGGGTCTGCCACCTATACCATTTGGTGTTGAAGGTACTTCTGAATGAATAGATTGTCAGATTCCCAAGAGGCATTACTGCATCATGGATAAAGAGTTGGCCTTGGAGCCAGAAAGACGTCTGCCATGTATTGTCAGCGTGACCTTGAGAAAGTCATCTCTCAGTGCTCTAGGCAAGAATTTCCTGATCGGGATATCCCAATATCAATAAAATTACTAGTTCGGTCCCTATCCCAAAGCTCTTTAGAATCATAAGTCATTCCCAGATTTCCCAGAAAGGCTCTTTCCCCCTTTTCCATAACTTCTTTGACTACCTGCTACAAGGTGATCATTATATAATGTGTCATTCTCTGGAGTTTTCTTTCTTCTCCTTAATGAATGGACCTGCCTGCTGTATATAAGCCCAGAGTTTGCATTCCCATGGAGTCTAGTTCCATTGCCTGAACCTGGCCTACTTGAAAAGCGAAAAATCTATTCAAATAAAAGTCAGCCATCCATTGGGGGATCTCCACTAATTGGGAAAGGCTGTCAGAGTGTCTGGCTTCCAGTTAGTTGGAAACAGCATCCCACCTTGGACCGCAAGGGAAGCATCTGCCCTCAATATTGTGTGGTAATGGCCTTGTTTGTCCAGTTTTCATGAGTTAATGGAATTTCCCTTCTTTTCATGTAAAAATAAATAATGAAAAACACTAATGATATTTACTCTGTTTCTAAGTTTCCTGAAAGTGAATATGCTGACCAGATTGACACCCGGAGATGGGAATCACAAGCTACCCTTCCATAAAGTCCAGACTGGGGCTACCATCTTCATTATACAGTGCAGAATCACAACCCTATGCCTGGAAGAGACCTCAGAGGCTATTAAGTCCAATCTCCTCATTTTACAGAAGAGAAAACAGAAACACACAGAGATACAGTGACTTGTCCAAGGTGACATAGTATACATCAGAGGCAGGATTTTAACCCATATATTTTGACTCCCAATCCAGCATGATTTCTAATGGTTAACCCTGGCTGTTTTTCAAATAGTTTCTCCTTGGCTTATGTGAGCTTTTCCTGTTTCTTGTGGTCACTTATCTTAAGGTTACACATGGGAAAACTGAGGGATAGGACCAGGCAAATAAATTATCCATGGGCTAAATTATTTCTTGACCAACATCCCCCTTTCTTCCATCTTATTGTCTAATTGCCGTTATATGTTTTTACTTCAATGTCCCTAAATGCTGCATTCATTGTTAGGCTTTTCTGTTTTCAATTGTACACATGAAACATCTTTGTTGCAATTTGCTATAAAAATTCTCCCCTTGGTCAAAAGTATTCTGACATCATTGATACTATTGTTGGCTCTTGATCTCTAAACAAATGATGTCAAAATGATGCCATTTGAGATTCCTAAGAAAGCCCCCAATGGCTGGTGACTTGGGTTTCAAAAGCATCACTATAGCATCATCCCAGGTCAGAAGCCAGTTAGTCTCAACTCCAAATTTGACAAATCAGGAAATGGAGACTCAACTAATTTACCTCTGGTCACACTAGTAGAGAGAAGAAGCTCTGGATTAGAACTGAAATTTTTTGCCTTCAGAAGCAGTTCTCTATCTTCAGAAATATCATCTGTAGTTTTTTCTCCTTAATGCCAAAACAAATGGTCCCAAATTCATCTTCACTGATAAATTTGGCTTCATGGAAACTTAAAAACAAATATTGGAGATTACAAGGTTTATTTTGACAAGATTTGGCTTGTATTAATAGTAAGTTGGCTCAGCCATCATGACCATTCTGCCTGGGATGATTTTCATTTTGTGGGTGAAAATTGGGGCAATTTAGGGGTTGACCAGGCTCACAATGTATGTATGTTGAGTTTTCTACTTCCTTAGAAACTATGCACTTTCCTACACCCCAAGGGTGCCTCCTGAACTCCTTTCCTTTCCAAAGAATCAGTCTCCTGAACCAGCATTCAAGTCTCATTGCTGGTCTTAGTTTGCTTGCTCTGGGACCAATAGTAGAGCTTGGGGCTATGCACCTAGGAGCAAATGAATCCAGTGGGGCCTTTCATGTTATGAATAGAGGGGATCTACTGTCTGCATAGCCTCTGAAAAACCTTAAGGCTCATGAAAAGAGGAAGTTATTGGGGGAGTACATGTGATATGGGATAAAAGATGAAGGAAATTCTTCAAAAAAAGAAACCTCTTTCTTGGGAGCCAGAATGTATATAACTCATACAACTGATGAGAAGAAACTGGTTTTCTATGTAAACTTATGTTCTTTCTCTATGTTTATGTAAAATTGGTTATGTGATTTCATGTCTAGGGGGTTAGACTTGGGAATCAAGAGAAGTTATATTCCAACGCTACCTCCAACATTTGGTGGGGTAGTATTGTGGTGATTGAACAGACATTATCTTACTTTATGGGCCTTAACTTCCTTATCTATTAAATTGGTATAATAATAATAATGAGGAGGAGGAGGATAATAATGATTAATAATGATAATAATGATAATACCTCTCAAAGTAGCCTCAGGCAGCACAGTGGAAAGAGAGTAAAAGAGAATGTGAGTTTCAACTCTGGTTCAGTCATTGATGAGCTGTATGGATTTGTGGATAGCAATGAACCATTTTGTACTTCCATTTATTCATCTCTAAAATGAAGGGATTGACCTCTCGGTTCCTTCCCATTCTAACTTAGCCCTCATTCCCAGGAAACCTGGAAAAGGTAAGCAGAGGGCCTCCTGATAGCTTGAAGAGAAGAGCAATGGCACTGAGTTCAAAGGACTGCTTAAAATTGCAGTTCGCAATATTATAGATGATAGCTAGGTGGCAGGGGGATAAGATACTCTGCTAGGTGGCTAGGATAGGAGTCACCAAGACCTGAACTTGAATCTTTCCTCAAACATTTACGAGCTCTGTGACAAGTCACTTAACCACTTTGTGTTAACCACTTCGGTAAAATGAGGAAATTGAGCTAGTTGGCCTCCCAGATCTCTTTCAGTCTTAAGAATGATTTAGAAAGTTATTTATTGAAAAATAAGTGGAGGGGCAGTTAGGTGGTGCAGTGGCTAGAGCACCAGCTTTGGAGTCAGGAGTACCTGGGTTCAAATCTGGCCTCAGACACTTCATAATTACCTAGCTGTGTGACCTTGGGCAAGCCACTTAACCCCATTGCCTTGCAAAAACCTAAAAAAAAATACGGGGAAAAACAAACCTGGAACTTTTGAAAGAACCACAAAAGGTATAGATCCTCTCTGTCACCTACAGTCCTTATGTGAGACTGCTCTGGCCAAGGATCTCTCTCCATCAGTGCTGGCTTTGGTTCTCTACTCCTGAATGTTAGGAGGAAAGAAAGGGTGGCCTTTTGCTTCTTTCTCCTTAAAGACAGCAATCTTCTCATATATCTTACTGGTAATCTTTCCCTAGAGACTTGTCAACATGCCATGTGACTCCCTATGTATGAATTGGTTACCATGTTTTCCAGATCTGTGGTCTGACTAGAGCTGAGCACAGTATATCACCTCTGGTGTCCTAGTGTACTGGTCATAAAGACTAGGTCACTCAACAGAGGCAAAGGCAGATAGCATCGTCTCTTTTTGTGGCTGAGTCATGTTTTCCATTCATGTGTCATTCACGGTGCACTAAAAATCCTCCAATCTTTTTTTACAAGAACTACTCTGAAATCATTGATCACCCAACCTATATTTGTGCAATTTATTTTTTTCACAAAAGCATGACTTTATTTCCATTGATCTGTAATAAGTCCTATTTGATATTTGACTTATAATTTTATCCTCTCATGATTTTTCAGACTTTGACTTAATTATCAACCTCTTGACTATGCCTCTAAGCTTTACATAATCTGCAGATTTGAATCTTGTCATACATGAATTCATCCAAGTTTTTGATAAAATTGTTGAACAAAACAGAACCAAGAGGATTTCATAGGGACCTTCCAAAAGAAAGGTCTTTCTTCAAGTGGACAGTAAGTGGCTCTGGTCATTTCAGAAATTTTGAATTCCCTTCCCTTCCCTTCCCACTCCCCTACCATTTCAGATCACAACTCTGCATCTTCTTCTCAAAGTCAGTGTTGGGAATTTGGGTTGATGCTTTGCTGAAAAAATATATGAACTAGACCCATGGGATTCCTCTGAGAGATTCAGACTAGTCACTAGTCACCCTTTCAAAAAAGGAAATACGGGGCAACTTGTAAGATCTGTTCACAATCAAGGTCATTCAGTGATGGTCTCTTTTTAATTGTTCACAAAGTATTCTTTTAATAAAAGATCCTGGAAAGGTTTCAAGAATCAAAATCAAGAACCAATTCCTAAACATCAAGGAATCCACTAACATTATTATTGAAAATAGGGACTATACTGGCCTATGACCATTCCAGCAGTATATCTTTTCTTCTCTGTGATTTTTTTAGGTTTCTTGCAAGGCAAATGGGGTTAAGTGGCTTGCCCAAGACCACACAGCTAGGTCATTATTAAGTGTCTGAGACCAGATTTGAACTCAGGTACTCCTGACTCCAGGGCCAGTGCTCCATCCACTGCACCACCTAGCTGCCCCTCTCTGTGATTTTTTAAGACATTGTTGAACATATTGCAATTTATTGAAAAATGTGGCCAGGTACAGACATTGTTTCCCAATACATATTTTTCTAAATCAATGTCCTTCACCATTTTAAAGCTCAGGACATCTGTCTATCTCTCATCCTTCCAAGCTTGTTTAATATTTTTTAACTTTCTAAAGAACACACATATTCATCCCACAATAATCTGCACACATTCACCCTGAACCCCTGACGGAGCTCATCTGAACCTGTCTACTTAATTTAAACCACTTAGGCGCCATATTACCAGTTCCATATCAACCTCTGGTTTCCACACCTCTTTAACCAAGTTCATTTGCTCCTTTTGAAGGGGAAGAGAATTGTTAATGAAAGAAAAGTTGGAAGAATAATAGGAATTGTATAATCCTGCAGTCTCTGACATCTGTTACCTTAAACTATAGTACAAAGTTTTCTCTAGTTTGGAATGGAGCTTCAGTTCATTTTGGTGTCCTTAGCAATTTTTCTAAGCATTCCTGCTTCCTTGTATGCTTTCCTTTTCCCACTCTTTCTTCCTCTTCATAGTAACATTATCATTGATCATCATCATCACAATCATCTTCATCTCTCAATCAGAAGAATCAATCCTGCCTAAGCCAAAGACAGCTGGACTTATCAGCAAGCACTCATTTATGCAGAACTAACAGAGTTTCTACTATATTAACTTGCTCATATTTCCATAAAGCGTGAACCCCAATTCCCAACACTGTCTTTGACAGTGAGATGCCGAGTTGTGATCTGAAGTGCTAGGACAGCTAAGGGAATTCAGAATCGCTGAAGTGGAAAAGAATTGGTTCCTACAGTCAAGGACCATATGGTCTAAGAAGAAATGTGCTGCACACGCCCCTGCAATAGGAACTAAGTTCTAGATTATAAAGCCCTGAGCGTATATCAGTTGAAAGATCTTTACATTTCATTACCTAGCAATGACTCATCAAGGACCACTGTTGAGGTTTTCCATTCCTATCTCCCCTTGCTGGGATCAGGTCTTCTGCCCTCTCCTCTGTTAATGCTTGCTTTATCACAGAAATAGCAGTGATTTCTAAATCACTGGCATCCTGGTAGCTAGTGAAGTCATTCTGGTTGGTCTCTTCCAGACACTAAAGAATTTTCCTGTGAATTGTCATTTGGGTACATGCTTTAGTGTTCCTCAGGAATCTAAACTAGAAGGTTCCAGCAGTCAGAGACTGTTCCCTGGTGCCTAGCATGATGTCTCACATGCAATGGGAGCTCAATAAATGTTTGCCTTATTGAAGTAAGCTGGAGAGCTTTGGAGTTGTCATGAGGAGAGCAGAACTGTCCAATAGAACCCTTCTCCAGTAGCATTCCACCAGGGAAAGAATGTTGATCCAAGGAGAAGTCAAGGCTTTGAAATTTGGCAGTCACCTAGAATCCATCTCTTAACTGTCTGATCCCTTCTTAGCATTCTTGCTTATTTTATCGACTAGCTCCTATTTTCAAAGCGTGCATTGCCCGCCAAGGCACTAATCTTGGATCTCTTCCCTATATATTCAAACCCCAAAGGAGCTCCTCTGCTCTTATGGGTCCAATAATTATCTGTACCATGTAGGTGATACTAATAGGTAGCTAGGTGGTGCAGAGGATAGAGCACTGGCCTTGGAATCAGGAGGGTGGGACCTCAGACAACTTATGTGATCTTGAGCAAGTTACTTAATCCTGTTTTAGGGCATCTCTAGTTGTCCTGATAGCTGCCTTGGATCCAGATGGCTCTGGAGGAGAAAATGAGGCTGGTGACTTAGCACAGCTACCCCTCACTCAAATCCAATTCATGTGCTTGTCTTGGCATCACCTTCCTGATGTCTTGTTTTGTTTTGTTTTTAGGGGTTTTTTTACAAGGCAAATGGGGTTAAGTGGCTTGCCCAAGGCCACACAGCTAGGTCATTATTAAGTGTCTGAGACCAGATTTGAACCCAGGTCCTCCTGACTCCAGGGCCGGTGCTTTATCCACTATGCCACCTAGCCACCCCTTTTTATGTTTTGTTTTGTTTTGTTTTGTTTTGTTTTAGGAACACCTTCCTGATGTCAAGGTCTTCTTTGAGAATGAAGGAAAAAGCATCTTCAGTTGACACTAATCAATTCAACCCTAATTTCTTTATAAAATTACAGACCTGTATCCCATATCAATTGATGTAGGAGTGAATACTTCCAATTGATCGTGTCCAAAATGTCATTCATTATCCTCTCTCCAAATCATTCCCATGGCCAATTGTGCCTATTCATCTTCAATCTACCACCATTCTTTGTGCATGAGAGTATGGGTGTTCAGGGAAGACAAGTACTGGTGATGGAAAGGCTGCCCTCTATCTTTGCTGTTCACTAACCACCTAGAAGACTATCACTGTGATTCCAAAAAACTTCTAGTGTGTGTAGGAAAATATCCTACTAAACTGTTAGGGTAATTCAGATTGAGGGTATAATTGAATTTATAGTGAATTTATGGAGTCTATCTCAAGCACGGGAAGATTTACCTAGTGGAACAGCCAGATGTGAACACTTTGTGGAGGAAAAAGGAACTGTGGAATGTGCAGAGTCTGATTAGATTTCAAAGCTACCAAGCTGCATCCCATAGTGAATCATAGTGAGTCATCTTGACTTTTGTTTTGCCATTGGACACTCATGATTCTTGATGACAGCACAAGGCTGGCAAATGTGTACAACTCTGCCTCACTTAAATCCAGTTTATGGGCAAGTGACAAAATGGCAGGTAGAGATACACTGAAACCTGTAGTCATAACCCTGCCCACAAATAGCTCAAGCAATAGGACCATCATCTCACTAGACAGAAACAGCAGTGGGATTTGAAAGCCTCTGAATGTCTGAATAGCCTTCTTGAAGGACTATATTTTTCAGTTCTTGGAATGAAGAAGGGGCTAAAAAAAGGTGGTTTCAAATGTGTTTCAAATAATCTTTGCTGGCTTGCTATGATTGACAGGTATCCCATCTTGCAGTTAAAACCACAAATAATTTACAAAAACTTTTGTGAAGATGACTTATCTCACCATTGGTCCATGGACACCCCTATGGAAAACAAGAAATCCAGTTGATCTAAAAAATGTACAGCTCTTTTGTAAGAGAACTCAGCAGGTACTGCTTCCAAATACAGCCCTTATTGAAACAAGGTGGGCAAATGAAAGCCAGCTTATCAAAGCTGGAGCTGACTAATGTGAGCTAAAGCTGAGTTAAAGTGATGGGGAGCACCCATGAATCTGGCACAGGTTTCACAATCAAAACCAGTCCAATCAACAAGCTTGGATGTCTACCAAAAGGAGTGAGCAATGAACTCATGACAATGCAATTGCCACTTGCAAGAAAACATTAGCAGTGCCTATGCTGTTGGAAGGTCTGAGAGGAAAGACCATACATATGATTAACTCATTGAGAGGCATTAGGATGAGATTAGGACATTGAGAGAGATTAGGATATAAGATTCATATAAGATTTAAAGATGATCAGATACCATCATAGTTCTGACCATCACAACCCAACGATGGTTGGTCTGTGAGGAGAGACCATGCTGACAATTAACTTTTGAGGGACAGGTTAGGATGTTCTAAGTTGTCATATATTATCATTATCATTGGATAGCATAAACTAGCTTTTCCTGGAATTGTTGATGTGCCTCACTGAGAAAGGAGAAATCAAAACCATTTAAGACCAAGACTCCTCCAGTAGCCAGATCGTCTCCAATAGTCCTCTTTCCTAAAGCTCAGACCCTGGAATGGAGTGTTTCTGGTAAAGGCAACTGAGAATGATGTCTTACAAAGCATATCCCTTTCTATTAGAAACATATTTCTGCAACTCATGCCTCCAATCCTTTGGTTGGTTGGTGTGATCTTTTTCATTCCTCAAAGGATCTGATGAGGTCAAAGAAAAATTCTATAAAGGCCTGGAGATCCTCATTATCAATATGCCCACAGAGGTTGAGTAATTGACCTTTTCAGGACAAATTTGGAATTTATTCAAAGAAATATTCCATTTCCTCAAATAGAGTTTAGCTCATTCTCCCTCACCTATTCAATTTTGAGTCCACTTCAATGTCCATCTTCAATGTTTAAACTAGATATAGGTTGGTTGGTTGGTTCTTGTTATTTCTTATCAAAGAAGATCAAAATGACATCACTGTGTTTGAGACAAATGACAATGTCTCCTACTGTGGCTGATCAGACCAATATGAGCTCAAAATACTCTACCATAGGTTGGGCACAAATAGTCCATGTGAACACCTGGAGAGTACTCTAAACTTACAGACATCACATTTCCAATTCTGCCCTTCTCATAGATTGCAGCACCCTCACTGATGAGGGCATGCCATGCTGCATTGTCCTGTGCCAGTGTCTCCCATGTGCCAGTAGAACCTCTTCTCAATGTGTACCTCCTTGGAAAGGACACTACCAAGGGAAGTGAACTTATTTACTATACTCAGAACTTCTCTATTTGTTATAGTCAATGGTTCCATATATGGATGCTGTAGTGCTGACTGACAGAGCACCTGCATTTTCTTAATGTTGTTAGACCAAAATGAGCACAAGCAGCAGAGAATCGATCCAGACTTGTTGCATCTCGGCTTCAGAGGATACATTAAGTGCACAATCATCTGCAAATAGAAGTTCATGTACCATACTTCCTATACTTTGGTCTTGGCTTGGAGCCTTTTCAAGTTAAAGAATTTGCCCTAAGTGTGATAGCTGACTTTGAGGCCATGTTCGTCCTCAGTGCAGGAGTTTGATAATGTGAATAAAAACATCATGCTAAAAACTATGGGAGCAAGGGCACAGCTTTCTTTCACTCCATTGGTGATTGGGAAATCTTGAGAGCATCATCTAGTCTCCAGAACCCAAGCAAGCACACTGTCATGAAGCTGATTTACATTACTGATGAACTTCTCTGGGCAATAAAATTTTGACATAATTTTCCATAATCCCTCATGACTGACAGTAACAAAGGCCTTGGTCAAATCTATAAATGTTGCTCTATTCCTGGCATTTTTCCTGGAGTTATTGGGCATCAAACATCATGTCAACTGTTCTCTTTAGTGAGGCTACATTGGCTCTCAGGTGATCTCTCATCTTCCAGGAGAAGGATCACCCTATTGAGAAAGACTCTGGCAAGAATCTTAATAGCAATGACTCCTGTTATTGGTAACAGGACAATCTATTCCCTTAACTTTATAGAGATGGATGATGGAGGCATCCTTGAATTCTTGAGTATACAATTTTCATTCCATACAACCTAGAAAATATCATTTTATAAACAATGGATCCCACCTGCAGATAGGTACTGGCAGACCAACTCTATGGTTTGTCCAGGTCTTACTATAGTTTGGACAATAGAAATTCTTCATTGATTTGTTTTTCCTGTGTGAATGATAAATCTAAATATTTTGGGGTGAAGATGAATTTAATTGAGAAGGTTCTGGTAGGTCCCAAGAATTCATAGAAGCAGCATCTTGCCTTTGGCAAACAGGAGAGTCAGGAGAGAACCTGATGATTTAAAAGAAATTGTTTTTCCACTTGGATTTTGTACTCCATGGTGGTGGCAAACATCTCTGACAAGTATTTATTTCTTAGTGTTCTGCTTCATTGTGATGATAATAACCAGAGGATTGTTGAATAGTTCTTGTTGCTATTATATCTCTCAGGGAGTCAGCAGAGTAGTATGGCAATCAAAGAAGTTAATGCCACCCTAATGCCTGTCAAGTATCTCCTTAAAAATAGTGTCTGAGACAAAGGAAAAGATAATACTTCTCCATTCTCTCTTAAATAGACAGTATTGGATTTAGTCCCAAGTCACAGTGAAGAGTGACTAGGGGAGGACAGCCTGGTTGAGGAAGGGTCTTAGGATTATATCATAAAGGAAAATGATTGAAGGAGCTAGCAGTGCTGGTCCCAGAATCACAGGAAGATGTGGCCTCTGAGGACTTGAAGGCTGATGTGTGGAAGACAAGATTTTTTTTTTTTTGCTCAGCGTTGGAGGACAGAACTGGGGTTGTACTCTGCAGGCAGGGATTTTTGAATGTAGTGTTCTCTTGGACCAGGTTCCAAATCCAATGCTCCTTCTATGAGACAAGGAAGTCGTATCTTCTCCATGTCACCATACCATGTTACCCTTAAATCTATGGTGTCATCTATCTTCCTCTGTACTTTCTTCTGTTCCCCCCAAACCTATGTACAGGGAGCTATCCTCTTTGGCAGACAATCTGGTGAAGCCTCTGGATGGAATCTTCAAAATTATGTTTTTAACATTGAATGAAATGTTCATTTCAGTTGGAGGTAAGTAAAAATAGAGAGGTAAACTTTTTTCCATGCAAATTTATAGACCCCCCAAAATCTTTCCAGGGACCCTTACTTTACAGATGAAGAAATAAGGGAGACTCAGAGAAGATAGCATTTGGTCATAGTCTTGCAGTAGCAAAGTAGTGAAAAGACCCCAATTAAAACTCCAACCTACTGAACGCCTGCTCCCCCTAGTGCTTGCTGACCTTACTGGTCTTGGCGGAAGCAAAGTTCAATGTTTTTGAAAGCATACCAGGCTGATTCTCTTATTTGTGCCTAAAGTGGGATTTGGTTGGCAATGCTTTTCTGGAAAATCTGTTTTAAGTTGAGGGAATCAGGATATTGTTTAACCAGGATTGCAGCCCTTGGACAGATCATTAAATAGATGAAATTTGCGTGCAAAAGTCCTCATCTTCAACTTTTGAGACCTGTACCCTCATCCCTATTGATGCTTGCTCCCCAAGTGTCCAGTGCCTTACTGCCGCCGCCCCTGGAGGCAGACCCCTTATTGAGAAGAAAGTAGAGCTATGAACCTCTTCAATGAATGGGATGGTGTTATAGGGAATTGCTTTGGGAGAGGTGTATTTATGTTTCAAAAGAAAGGTGATGTTCAACAAAGATTAAACACTATCAAGGAAATCACATTCAAGGTGGGGTGCTGGGATAGGAAACATCATTCCCTAAAGCTTCATCTTGAACATAATACTCAGGTGCTCAAAGGATGGGACCCCCAATCCCCCTTATCCACAATACCCTGATTTTGAAAGGGTAGAGTCATGTATCTCCAATTCGAATGATCATCAAAGTCCAACCTTCCCTTTGCTTCAGTCCCTCTCAATGATTCATGCTTGTCTTCCTTTTGATTTCCTCTTCCACCTGTAAGATTCCTGGTGGGAAATGTTGCCAATGGGCCATGAAAAACTCAACTACCAGATAAAGGTAGATGTCTTTGGTTGCTGTTCTTCAATTCACTGGCACTCTGCTTGGTAATGTTTCCTGACTTCTCTTAAGTACCAGATGAAAACTGGCCAGAGGCACTTAGTAATTACATACTGAAATGGCTGCCCCAGTAAGATGTTAGGAGGTCAGATTTATCTGGGGAAATTTGGTTTGTCTTTCTTTTTTTAAAAAACAGATTTTGATAGGGCACAAATTCCTCATACTGTTGTGGTACAATTCAACCTTCATCACTCATGGAGAGTTTCAAGTCTGGAATTTTTCTCTAGTGAATACTTAGTGGCCTTTTCTTCCCTCTTTGAAGTGGTTCACACATGACCCAACATTAACTAATGAGTCAGATTGCTTTAGATTGAGGGGGGAAATATGGCAAGAAAATGGAATCAAATTCCAACTTCTGAAAAGGAAATAACCAAGAATTGGGGTGTGGGAATCACCCAAAGGCTATGTTTGTTTTTTAAATCAATATGACAGCCCTTAATATACACAAATGTGAGCACTGGTGAATTGAAAATTAAGACTATTTGTGGCTAATTTTTTAGTAATTTTAGTCATATGAAAATAAAAAAAAACAGCTGAATGAGTTCTATTGTTTCCTTGTATTCAAAGGAAAATATCCCAGGTACAAAGATGAAAACCACAAAACCCCTTTGGGGACCCAGTAAGACCTTGTTCTCAGAGAGTTAATAGTCTAGCATAGAAGTGAAGAGATACATAAGTATTTTTCTGTGATCAGTGCCAGCTTTGTTGAAGAGATTCCACCAAATTAGGTTTTCTTACTAGAAGAAAACCAAGTCAAGGTCAAAGCAATAAAGGTGAATGAAGGAGATTACCAAAAATTTGATGGAGAGGAGAGGTGAGGTTAAGGGAATTGAGGGAAAGGAAGAAGAGAAGATACAGGGGAAGGGAAAGAGAAGGGAAAGGACAGAAGGAATGGAAAGGAAGGGAGGGAAGGCATCAAGTTCAATTCTCTGATTTTACGGATGAAGAAATTCAGGTCCAAAAAAAAGTTGAGTGCTGGGCATCAGAATTTTGTTTTAGGTTTTTGCAAGGCAATGGGGTTAAGTGGCTCACCCAAGGTCACACAGCTAGATAATTATTAAGTGTCTGAGGTCGGATTTGAACTCAGGTACTTTTGACTCCAGGGCCATCACTCTATCCACTGTGCCACCTAGGCACTCCTGGGCTTCAGAATTTTGATAGTAAGTGAAAGCAAGGTTTGAACCCAGATCCATTTACTCTAACTGTAGCATTCTTTCCATTGCACTAAACTCCTTTATTTGAGGATTTGTTGGAGGAATTCAGATTGTTTAACTACATAAGAAGAGAGTTAGGGAACAAATGACTAATGTCTTAGAATGTATGGATGGTTGTCCTGCAAGAGGGAATAGTTATATTCTTTTGGGCTCAGAGGACAGATGTAGGAACAATGAAGGGAGGAAATTATATGAAAAGAGGTTGGGAATGAATAAGCCCCCAAAGTGATTCCCAAGTCTCTTCCTATGCTTTCCCTAGGAACCCAGGAACCCAGTTTCTTGACCATTGCTGAATGAGGCCAGAGTAGCTAAGTGACTCCATGTGTACCTCAGTCAAGACATTCTACTACTCAATGACTCAATTTCCTTATCTCTAAAATGAGAGGGATCAGTTTTGATCGGCTAAAGTCCTTTCCAACTCTTAATCTAAGAAGGCAGGAAAGACTAATTCTCCCTTTTTTATAGATGAGGATACTAGAGTTGCAAGAGTAACTCATCCCAAGTGGCATTGCAAGAATGTGAATGAGGCAGGAGCAGACCCTATTTGTTGCATCCTAGCCCAGTACTCCTCCCACCACACTGCACTGCCTTCTTCACATGGTGATGGATGTGACCCATATGTTGAATCTATTTTCCTGAAGTGATGAGGTATCTGACACCTGAGGAATTGCTGCTGGTGGGTGAATTGATTTTATATTTCACTTTAAAAGTGTGTTGGCTACTTCCAGGTGTGCTTGTTCAGATAGGACACCTGGTTTCTCCACTGGGGACCCCTTAGATATCAGCAAATGGAAAACATGTCTTTTGGAGGGGGCAGAGGGAAATGGAGGGGGGGGTCTGAAAGCCATTGGGATCTAAAAACTTACTAATCATAGATTTTAAAAACAACCACTATAAACCCACACAGGATCTGAGAGACATGTGAAGATGTGAAATACTAGGCAAAGAGGGAAATGGTTCTGGGAAAATAAAGCCAGAAGCAACCTCTCTGGATCTTTAAGTTCACATTTATTGCAGGGTTGGAAGTCTGGAGGGAAAAGCATGCAAGGAAATCTGTTTTGTAGCTTTTTCTTAATTGTTTCCTTTACATAGAAGATGCCTAGCTGGCTCATTATGGTATTTTTTTTGAGGCATTTTCATTCTGTCTCTTAATTAAGCTGTCCCTGGTCATTTCTGTTTCCAGGAAGCCTGGTTTCAGGGTCTGTATTCTGCAGAATCTTCCCTTCAACCAGGTTCTAGGCTCTGTGTTAGGTCAAAAGAGAAGATAGAGAGTAACTTAATTTCCATTTCCTCTTGAGTTTCTGTTGTCCACAATAGGAACAGCATCTCAGAAATGAGTGAGAAAGAAGAACACCTTTGGTTCTTATAACAATATATTTCTAAACAATCTAGTTTCCTTAAATATCCAATGAAGGATTGAGCTCAATGGACTCTACAATTCCTTCCAATACCCTCTGATCCTATGAGCTCTACCTCAAGGGTATGTATGTAGTGACTAGAGATCTGAACCTGGAATTGAGAAGACCTCTGACACTGACTTGCTATGGGCCATAGGCAAACCACTTTGCCTCAGTGAATCTCAGTTTCTTCATCTGTAAAAATCAGGGGATTGGATTAGATCACCTCTGAGATTTATGTCTAGCTCTAATACATCTCTGACTCTAAGTAAAAATAGGATAGACTGATATTTTACAGGTTGGGAGAAAGGTCCCCGAAGATGATCAAAGAATCTGGATATGTGATTCCCTCAAATATTTCCTGTTTAGGCATTCGGAGTTGAGAAGAACTAAGGCTCACCCTGGAACCAAGGAAAATCTGCATATCTGACAATACCAAATCTAAAGCTGTTTGGGGGGTGGAGGAGGGAGGAAGGAAAGCTAAACCAAGACAAAACCCCAACTATTTCAGAGCAGTATCGATGATCTTGGGGAAGGGGTGAGGGAATGGGGAGGACTACACAGACAAGGTCATCCACATAACTGCCAAATGTTCTTTTAGTTTTCTGCTATGGGCCTGCACACTGGAAATCTATGATCACACTATTACTGTTAGCCCTTAACATATGTGAAATTTATTTAATCTCTGGTGGTGATAAGGCAACAGAATGTATGCTACTTTTGAAATTTGTGATGATAAGACTGTGGAAAGAATATTAACTTTTGAGTTTGAAGATATGGGTTCAAATTCTGCATTGGAGGTTTACCAGTTATGAGACATTGGGGAAGTCAGGTCCTCTTTCCTGAGCATCAGTTCCTCATCCATAAAATATAAGGTTTGAGCTAGTTGACCTCTCTAGTCTCTTTGGTTTCAGTTCCTAAGTCTTTACCACAAGGAAGAACATTTGTTGTTGTTGTTATTATTATTATTATTATTATTATTAGTAGTAGTAGTAGTAGTAGTGGTAGTAGTAGTAGTAGTAGTAGTAGTAGTAGCAGCAGTAGTAGTAGTAGAAGTTAGTGGGCAGAGCCAAGATGGCAAAACACAGAAATACTCAACAGAGCTTTACCAACATTCCCTCCACAACAGTTTTAAAATAAAACCTCAAACTGAAATCTGATAGCAGTGCTAACAAAAGGTCTACAGAGTAAGACATTATTCCAACCCAAGACAACTTAGAAGTTTGGAAAGTAAGGTCTGTGATCCACATGGCAGCAAAACCAATATTAGGTTTTAGAGACACTGGAGTAGCTTTGGAAGTTCTTAAATCAGAAATGGTAGGGGGATAGAGTAACTAGTCAGAAAGAAATTTTTAATACAACCTAGTGCTGGAACTGGGAGCAGGACCAGGCTTTGTTTGGCAACTCCATTGTTTATACCCATTTCTGGGTTATAATTCCAGTGCAAAGAGGAATCCTCTTGATCCCAAGGAAGCAAGGGTCATGAGGACGATTTAACACTTTAAGTCAGTGACAGAGGAACAAGGACCCTAAGGAGCATCAGCACTTGTTACTGCAAAGGATTAGAAGCAAAGGGATCCTGGGCAAAGACCAGAGTACATACCAGAAAAGCAATGATAGAACATCTCCCTGGACAGTGCCACATTAGAAGCACTGAAAACTTCCAAATCCCCAGAATCAGCTCTGAAAATGGCAACACAAAAATAAATGTTTGAGGCTTGCAACAGTGTCCATACACATATCCCCTCCCCCTACATCTGGAAACAAAGCCCAGAGTTAACCTAAGTTCAATGACAAAAAATAGGCTCAAAAATGAGCAAATAACAAAAAAGAATCAGACAATAAAAACTACTATGATGATATGCTAGATGAAGACACAAACTCAAAAGACAACATTAAATCAATTACAAGCAAAGCTTCAGAGAAAAAAGTGAATTAAATACAAGGCCCACAAAAATTGCTGGAAGAGTTAAAGAGGGAGACGAATAGAGGGAAAACTGGAAAAACATCAGAATGATGCAAGAAAATTATGAAAAGACAATAAATAGCTTGTAAAAGAAGCACAAAAAGTGAAGAAAATAAAATGTGAAAAATCCAATTGGTCAAGTAGTTAAAGAGGACAAAACTTCATTGATAAAAAAAATAAAGCACAAAAACTCACTGAACAAAATAATCTTAAAAATTAGGATTGGGAATGTGGAAGCTAATGACTGCATGAGACATTAAGAACCAACAAAACAAAGTCAAAAAAAATGAAAAAGAAGAAATTATAAAATATCTCATTGAAAAAACAACTAACCTGGAAACTGTATTGAGGAGAGTTAATTTAAGAATTACTAAACTGTAAGAAAGTCATGATGAAAAAGAGTCTAAATAGCATATTTAAAGAAATTAAAAATAAAAGCCGTCCTGATATTCTAGAACCAGAGGGTAAAATAAAAATTGAAAAAAAATCAATCAATTACCCTATGAAATAGATCCTCAACAAAAGTTTCTGGGAACATCCTAGTGAAATTATAGAGGTCTCAAGTCAAAGAGAGACAGACTTCAAGCAGTCAGAAAAAAAAAACAATTTAAATATAGTTCATTTAAAGACAGTATCATGCAAGATTTAGCAATTACCACATTAAGGGAGTACAAAGCTTGGAATATGATATTCTGAAAGACAAAATAGCTGAATTATAAGCTTGGTTACAGGAATAATCTACAGAGCAAAATTGAGTATAATCTTTCAAGATAATAAAAGACTTTCAAGCATTCCTGGTGAAAAGAGCAGAGATTAAATACAGGATTCAAAAAAACCATAAAAAGGTAAACATGAAAGAGAAATGATAAGGCACAATAAGGTAAAATTGTTTATGTTCTTAGGTGGGAAGATGAAATATGTAAATCCTAAGAAGTTTATCATTCTGGCAGTTAGAAAAACTTTGCATCGTCAAAGGGCATGAGTATGTACTGATTGTTTTGACCTGATTTCAAAATAAATGCATGGGTAAGAAAGAGGGATGCATTGAAAGAAAGGGGAAGAGAGAGGGGAAAAAATGGAGAAAAATTATCTCCTATAAAAGAGGTGTTCAAGGAAAGGCTCTTATAATGAAGTAGAAAGGGCAGGCGAAATCACCACTAGAACCTCACTCTGATCTTAATTGATTCAAAGAATGGAGTAAATGTACTCCTATTAAGATAAGAATACACACACAAACACACACACACACACACAAACACACAAAATTTAGTGATAGAAAATAGATCATATCCAACAAGAAAGGAGGAGGAGTAAAGCTTAAGAGAAAGAGAGGGGTGATAAAAGAGAAGGCAGATTAAGGCAGGCAGTGATCAGAAGCAACATAGACTCTTAGGAAGGAAAGGGTAATAAGAGGGCAAAAGATCAACAAAAGCAAATAGGATGGAGAGAAATGCACAGTAATCATAAGAGAATGTGAATGGGATGAACTTCCTCATAAAACAGAAGTGCCTAGCAAAATGAAATACAAACCAGAATACAACAATATGTTTGTTCAAAAGACTCATGAAATAGAAAGACACTTACACAGGGCTGGAACAAAATTTATTATGTTTCTGCTGAAGTAAAAAACAAAAATGGGGACAGCAATAATGATCTCAGACAAAACAAAAGCTAAAACTTACCTGATTAAAAGAGACAGGCAGGGAAACATTATGTTGCTAAAAGATATTATAAACAATGAAGTAGTATCAATACTAAACATATATTTACCAGATGATACAGTATCTAAATTATTTTAAAAAGTTTAAATGTGTTACTGGAGGAAGTAGACAGTAAAACTATGCTAAGACTTACACTTTTCCCCTCTGAGAGCTGGAAAAATCTAAACATAAAGTAGATAAAAAAGAAGTTAAGGAGAGAAATAGAATATTAGAAAGAAATTAGATATGATAGACCTCTGGAGAAAATAGAATGGAAATAGAAATGAGTATATATATTTTTCTCACATAAACATTCACCAAAATCTGATCATGTTTTAGCACATTCACAAAGAACTGATCATGGGGCTGCTAGGTGGCACAGTGGATAGAGCACCCGCCCTGGAGTCAAGAGGATCTGAATTTAAATCTGGCCACTTAATAATGATCTAGTTGTGTGACCTTGGGCAAGTCACTTAACCCATTGCCTTGCAAAACACACACACACACACACACACACACACACACACACACACACACACATACACACAAACCAAAGAACTGATCATGTTTTATCACATAAATCCTCACAAATGAATGCAGAAAGACAGAAATATTAAATGTACCCTTTTCAAACCACAATTTTATTCAATAAAAAACTTGGAAAGTATAGATAAAATCCTAAATAATAGGTGATCAAAGGAGAAATCAGAGAATCAATCAATAATTTCCTTAAAGATGACTGCAATAAGTTAACATACCCAAATTGATGGGATGTAGTCAAACTACTTAGAGGGAATTTTTTATCTCTATATGTGGACACCAATAAAAGAGAGGAAAGTCTATCAATGTTTTTGGGGGTTTTTTTGTTTTTGCTAATAATAACAGGCAGATAAAATGTTTGTAATTGCAGTTTTTTTAAAGAAGAAAAATTATTGAATCAAAAAGTGAAAGTATGAATGTACCACCCACAATGTTGAAATTAAAACAATTAGGAGCTGTTTTGTCCAATTACATGCAAATAAAACTGATAGTCTAAGTGACATAGATAAATATTTTCAAAAATGTATATTAGCCAGGTAATCTGAAGAAGAAAGAGAATGCTTAAAAAGCTGTATCTTAGGAAAAGAAATTTTACAAGTCAAAAATGAGCTCCCTAAGAAAACAGCCACAGGATCAGATGAAATTTTAATTGAATTCCATGGAACATTTAAGAAGTAATTAATCCCAATAGAACATAAATTTGATAATTAGGTAAAGAAATCCTACCAAATTATTTTTATTAAATAAGGAAAAGCAAAGCCCAAAGAGCAAAAATAGAGAAAGAAAACTATAGCTCAATCGCCTTGATGAATGCCAATGAAAAAACTTTAAATACTTTTCCTCACAAGAAAATGACAGCCATATACCACAGAGATCATGCAGGTTAGATTATATAGCAGGATTGCAAGGTGAGTTAAATATTAAGAAAACTTAATCATAATTTCTCCTATCAAAATAACAAGAAGATTTGCAGAAAAATTTTTACAAAATAAAACATCCATTTTTATTAAAATGTCTTGAAAACAGAGGAATAAATGGAACTTTTTTCTTTAAGAAGGATAAGTAGGTAGTTAGCCATCAAAACCAAGAAAAAAAATTGCCCATAATGGAGATAAACTAGAAGCTTTTCCAATAAGATCAGGGGTGAAGCAAGCAAGGTTGCACATTCTCATCACTGTTATTCAATATTTTATTAGAAATTAAATATATATATATACATATATATATATATATATATATATATATATATATATATATATATATGGAGGGAGAGAGAAAGCAATAACATTTAAAAAAATTTGAAGTAGAAACAGGTAATGAGGAAACAAAAACTCTTTGAAATGCTATGATGGTATACTTAGAAAACTCTAGAGAATCAACTTAAAAACCTAGTTGAACTAATAAACAACTTTAGTCAAGTTTCAGGATATTAAATAAGCCCAAGTAAATTATTGATATTTCTATATCTTACAAATAAAACCCATCAGGAAGAGATAGAAAGGGAAAATCCAATTAAAATGCTTGCAAACATTATAAAATAATTGGAAGTTTTTCTTTCAAGACAAATATAGATTCCATATGAACATAATTACAAAACAATTTTCAAATAAAGACAAATCAAAACAATTAGAGAAATAATACATTTATTTAAAATTTTATTTCATTTTTCCAATTGCCTATTATGGTAGTTTTTAAACATTCATCTATTTACAAATTTATGAGTTAAACATTTTTCTACTCCCTCCCTTCCCTCCGCCTTCCCCATGATGACATAATCTGATAAAAGCTGTACATGTACATTTGTGTTTAACATATTTGCATATTAGTTATTTTGTGTAAGCGGAATTAGAACTATGGGGGGAAAAAAGAAAACCATGAGAGAGGAAGGAAAAAACACAGGAGAAGTTTTTGAAAAGTGGACATAGCATACCTTCAAAGTTCTGTGACTTTTTTCTCTGTATATGGATGGCAGTGCCCATAGCAGGTCTCTCAGGGATGTCCTTGATCTTTAAACTGTTGACAGGAGCTACACCCATTGTAGTTGATAAATCTCCCAATGCTATTGCTAATGTCGTCAATGTTCTTTTGGTCCTTCTGTCTTCACTCAACATTGGTTCATGTAATTCTTTCCATGCTTCTCTAAAGTCTGACCACTAATGATTTCTTATAGAGCATTAGGACTACATAGTATTCATATACCATAACTTATTCAGCCATTCACCAACTGATGGGTGTCCCCTCAATTGCCACTTCAAAAAAATCTGCTGTAAATATTTTCAAACATGTTAGAATTTTCCCATTTTTTTATGATTCTTTTGGAATTAGACCTAATATTGGTTTTGATGAGTCGAAGAATATGATCAGTTTTATTACTCTTTGGTCATAGTCCCAGATTGCTCACCAACAGTACATTAATCCCATTTTTCCTATATTCTCTCCAACAGTGATCATTTACAATCTTTTTGTCATCTTAACCAATTTGATAGGTGTGAGGTGCTATCTCATAGTTTTAATTTGCATTTATCTAATCAATAATGATTTGAAGTATTTTATAAATCACTATATAGTTTTAATTTTTTCTTCTGAAAATTGTTCATATCATTTGTCCATTTATCGATTGAGAGATGACTTGTAATCTTATAAATTTGATTCAGTTCTCTATTTATTTTAAAAATGAGTCCTTTATCAGAAATACTAGCTGTGAAAATTATTTCCTAGCTTTCTATTTTCCTTCTAATCTTAGCAGTATTGGTTTTATTAGTGCAAACTTTTTAAAATTTAATATATTCAGGGGTGGCTAAGTGGTGCAGTGGATAGAGCACCAGCCCTGGAGTCAGGAGTACCTGAGTTCAAATCCTGCCTCAGACACTTAGTAATTACCTAGCTGTGTGGCCTTGGGCAAGCCACTTAACCCCGTTTGCCTTGCAAAAAAAATAAATTTAACATAGTTAAAATTATCCATTTTGTAATTTATAAGGTTCTCTGTTTTTGTTTGATCATAAATTTCTTCCTTTTCCATAGATCTCTCAATTAGAATATTTTTTAATCTCTTAATTGGTCCATGATATCACCTTTTGTGTCTATATCCTGTACCTATTTTGACCTTATTTTGGCATAGAGAAAATATTAAATTTCTTATGGGTAGGTTAAACTAGTTTATTAATCATAGTAAATCCTGTGTCATGCCAGTCAAATGATCAACATTTATTTTATAGAACTAAAAAAAATAATGAAATTTACCTGAAAACAAAAGGTTAAGAAAAACGAGAGAATCAATATTAAAAAGTATGAAAAACCAGATGTCAAACTACATTACAAAGTGATAATCATGAAAACAATCTGGTAATGGCTAAGAAATGGAATGCAAGTAATGATGGTATAGGTGATAGTGAGTTAAAATCCAGTCAAAGACATTTGCTAAATGTATGACTCTGGGCAAGTCACTTGAATCTTTCATGCCTCAGTTTTCTCATCTATAAAATGAACTTGAAAGGGAAATGGCAAACTATTCCAGTATCTTTGTAAAGAAAATCCCAAATAAGGAGACTAAGAGTAAGACATAACTGAAAACTGGTTATAAAACAAAAAAGAAATAGAGTGATTTATCAATGGAATAGATTAAGCACACAATACACCATAGTATGGTAAACAGACATAGTAATGGTTTGGTAACTCAAAGATCCAAGCCCTGGGGATAAGAACTCAACAATTGATAAAAATTTCTGAAAAAGGAGACAGAGCCAAGATGTCAGTGGAAAAACAGGAACTTGCCTGAGCCCCCACTCCAAACACTTCAAAAACTTTAAATAATGATTCTTAAAAAATTCCCGAGTGGCAGAAGTCACAAGACAACAGGATGAAACAATTTTCCAGTCTATGACAAGTTGTAAGATTGGTGGGAAAGGTCTGTTGCACCTGGGGGTAAAAGAGGAGCACAGCATAGAGGAGGTCATGCCAAAACAGAGTGGACGAAGCAATCTAAGAACAGGCAGCAGGGTAAATAACAACAGTGGTGGTTTCCAGAACTCTCAGTTCAAGGTCATCAAATACAGCTTGGAAGGTGAGCAGGAAAAATCTTTTGCATCAGGGTAAGAATGGAATACAATCCAACTCAAGTCTTAGCAGCCAGATCTGCTCCCAGGAACAATTCTTGGGAGTCACTGAATTAGCAGAGAAGGCAGCTGATTCCTAAACTCTCAATCCACAGACAGTTAAGGGCCCAAATGGAGATTACAGAGTTTTTCTATCACTAAGGCTGGACTCTGTTATTTTGTCCATACTCAGATATGGGTCACTTTCTGTGTCACCAGTTCAAGGAAGAAGAGGAACAGTAGCACACCACAGAGTTTATAGTACGGGGGAGTAGGGACCCTTCCCACAGTTCCAGGGCAGAAAGAAGTGCCTGTGGTCATCCATAGACTAGAGCACAGGCCAAGAGTGTATTAAAAACATCTTCATAAGTCATACCATCTTGGAAGAACTGGAAACTTGTAGGTACTTAGAAATATTTCTGAAAACAGCTGCTCCAAAAGCTTGGGACAGTGAACCCTCTATTATGGAAGTTGAGTCCTAACTTAACAAAACTTTAAAGTCAAGTCATCAGCTGGTGAAATGAGCAAATAATGGAAGAGATAAAAAATCTGATGCTATGGTGATAAGGAAGCTCAAAACAATCAGAAGAAGATAACAAAGTCAAACCTCCTACATCCAAGGTCTCCAAGAAAAATATAAATTGATCTCAGGCCATGGAAGTGGTCATAAACTCTTTTGAAAAAGAAAGTATTTCCTTAAAATTTAGAATTGAACAAAGGGAACATAATTACTTTGTGTGAAATAAAGAAACAGGAAAACAAAAACAAAAGAATGAAAAGCTAGAAAACAATGTGAAATATCTCTTTGAAAAAACTGGGGAGAATAAAAATAAAATACTTAATTTAAAAAATTTCTGAGAAAACTGAAAAGCAATCTGACAGAAACTAAGAATAGACCAATACCTTCTATAACGTACCAAGAGATGGTAAAAATGGATAAACAATTTAGACATAAAGGGTGTTATAAGAAAATTAGAGAAACATGGAAAAACTTACCTGCCTCATCTATGGATAAGGAAATAGTTTATTATCAAACTTGGAGAGGATCCAAGGAAGTAAAATACATACTTTTGATTATATGAATTTAAAAAAAGGTTTTACACAAACAAATGCAATGTAGCCAAAACTATATTATATGTGAGTGTGTGTGTGTGTGTGTGTGTGTGTGTGTGTGTGTGTGTCTCTGTGTGTGTGTGTGTGTGGTTGGTTTTTGTCCTTTATTATCAAAGAGAACCAAAATGACATCACTATGTTTGAGACAAGTTACAGTGGGTCTAATTGTAGCTGATCAGCCTAATACCAGCTCAGAAAGCTCTATCACAGGTCAGGCACAACCAAAACCAAAATGTGCATACATACATACATACATACATACCAAAAGAAACTGGGAGGAAATTTATGGCAAATTTCTCTGATGAAGGCATCATTTCTCAAATTTATAGGGAACTGAGTCAAATTTATATAAAATAAGTCATTCCCCAAATGATAAATGGCTAAAGGATATGAACAGCTAGGTTTCAGAAAAAACAAATCAAAGTTATTAATAGTCACATGACAAATTAACTCACTACTCATTGGAGAAGCACAAATTAACACAACCATGTGGTAGCACCTCACACTTATCAGATAGGCTAACATGACCGACAAGGCAAGTGACTATTACTGGTGGACAGGGGCTAATGCATTGATTAAGTCTGAATGCAAATTAAAACATCTTCTTCCACTTTATTTTTTTCCCTTTTCCCATATTTGATAATATGAAAATATATTTTGCATGACTCTACAAGTATAAGTGATAGAATATTGCTGGCCTCAATGGATATGGAAGGAGTAGAAGGGAGAGAAATTATAACTAAATTTTTTAAATGAATGTTAAAAATGAATAAATAAAAAATTTAAAAGAGTTAACTTTAATTGGTGCTCTAAGGTTTATGTAGTTATTTACATATGTTATTTTGTTTGATCCTCAAAACAACCCTAGAAATTAGGTTCTATTCATGTACCCATTCTACAAATGTTCTGTGTTAATAAAACGAAATCAGTATTTATGTTCATGATTAATTAAACTAATTTTTAATTAATTAATCTAAGAGAATCTTAGTTTCAGGGCGTTGAAGATTGCTGTTATGTACCCCATCTCCTCTAACTCATGCATGAAAATATGGTTTCACATCTATATCACTGTGGACTATTCATTATCTGTCTAAAGATCTCCTATGATGGGTGTTTCATACCCTTACTGGAGCAGTTTACTTTCTTCCCATATTCTTTCTTGCTATCATATCAGCATCCAAGGCCTCTGAATTGTCAGGAGATTTGGGAAGCAAAGAAGTCCAAGAGATGGAGAATTACTGATGTCTCAGGAATGGCAGAAATTAAGGCATATGTGATTATAAACATACAACATTGTTATAGGCTAAGACTAGCTGGTCCCTTGGCCACTAGAAGTGGTCTTGACCTGGCATTTTACCTAATTTGGTTTGCATATTCTCTTCTCACAAATAAGGGAATACAATTGAATGATGCCTCAAGTTTCCTTCCTATGGCATTGTATGATCTATTCAATATTAAAGAATGCTTGCTAATTATAATGCACAACTGAAGCAGGAGCTGCATATTAATGAACACCAATCATTTGGTTGGAGGTGACAAATGTTTTTATTTGTTTAACTATTGAGAGTTAAAATGAAAATTTTCCTCTTCTTGCCATGGGATGATTCAGGAAAAGTAAAGGTCTTCCAAGGTTCTTAACATATTAGAACATCTGTTCTGGGGAGAATGCAGAGGTGGGGGGGGTGAAGGTGCCCTTGTGGGAAAAGAGAATCTAAAATTGCTCAGAATCAATGCCGATAAGATGCAACAGAAGAAAGGTCAATTGCAGTGAAAAATATAACTATATATACATATATCTCCATATCTCCATATATGAACATATATACATATACAGATGCATTAAGTTTCAGTTTGGTTCTTGTCCTTCATTATTGAAGAACAACAAAGTGACATCATTATGTTGAGATAAATGACAGTGTGTCCTACTGTGGCTGATCAGACCAATATGAGATTGGAATGCTCTACCACAGGTTGGGCATGAATAGTCCAAGTGAACACCTGGTGTGGGGACTCTCAACTTAGGGATGTTTTGTTTCCTCTGAGCTGCTTCCATTCTGCCTTCCTCATGGAGCACAGCCCCCTCCCTGAGGAGGGCACGCCATGCTGGGCGGACCTATGCCAGGGTCTCCCATGCTGTATAATCAATTCTAAAGTTCTTCAATGAGACCTTCAGAGTTTCATTATCTCTTCTTGGTTACACTTCTTATGACCCACCTTGTGAGCTCTTGCCCTGTGGGAGTTCTCCATAAAATAGGGTTTTTTGTATACATGTATGTATGTATGTATGTATGTATGTATGTATGTCTGGCATTCTAACAACATGTCCAGCCCTTTGTAGTTGCACTCTCTATAGTAATGTCGAAATGCTAGGCACTTTAACTCAAGAAAGTCCCTCAGTGTCTGGTATCTTCTCCCACCAGGTGATTTTCAGAATCTTCCTAAGATAATTTAGATGGAAGTGATTCATTTTCCTGATGTGGTGCTGGTAGACTGTCCAGGTTTTGCAGGCATATAACAATGAGGTCAGCATAACAGCTCTGTAGACCTTCAGTTTGGAATACATCTTCTATCAACCTCATTGTCAATGTGAACCTCCTTGGAAAGAACACTGCCAAGGGAAGTGAACTTGTCCATAGTACTCAAAACTTATCCATTTGCTGTAATCAGTGGTTCCACATATGGAAGGTGTGATGCTGGCTGATGGATCACCTGAGTTTTCTTGGTGTTCATCATTGGACCAAAATGAAAAACAGGTAGTAGAGAATGATCCATACTTTGTTGCATCTCACCTTCAGAAGCTGAGTGTACACATTGGCTCTCAGGAAGGTAAACAACTTCCAGGAGAAGGGTCACCCTATTGATTAGAACTCTGCGAAGTTTCTTACCAGCATTGAGTAAAAGAGAAATACTCCTGTGTCATAGGGCAATCTGTTCCTTTTACTTTTATAGATGGACGATAGAGACATCCTTGAATTCTTGGGGGATAAACTCTTCATGCCCTATGACCTGGAAAATGTCAGCGTGTATTCAAGGAAGACTAGTACCTTTGGTGTGAGGGCTGCTTTCCACCTTTGATGTGCACCTGAGCCACATAACTCTCACCTGTGACTCCAAGAAGCTGTACATAAATGGCACAACAGCTACATTCATCAGGTGGGCTAAACCAGGTTGAGGGTAACCAAGAGAGTCTCAAACTCATTGGTGAGTAGTAGGGTTTGTCTACCCCAAGCATGTGAAGTCTTCTGCTGGTGGAATGGGTGGAGGAGAACAATTCAATCCAATAGCCATGAAGTCAGTTCAAGCAGGTACTGTGGAGTGCTTAGAGCTTGGTTAGACATCGAAGATGCCAAGGTCATCCACTGCATCTAGAGCCATCATCAAGTTTTCTTGACTCTTTCTTCCTATGCTGAATCATGATGGCTTTGGAAAAGAGAGTGAGACCAATGACTTAATGCAGCTCTACCTCACTTAAATCCAATTTCATGCATACAACAAAAGACATCACTCATAACCACTCCTTAAAGTCCTGTGGTGACAGGCAAGTGACAAAGCAGAAGGTGTGGATACACTGGGAGCTGTAGACACAACCCTACACACAGACGGCTCATGGTCATAGGGTTCTTTCAACACTGAAAGCAACAATGGGATTCATCAACCCCCTGGGTGACTGAGCAACCCTTGTAAGGGTCACACTGCTCACTCCTGATGCAAGGAAGGAGCTAGAAAAGGTGCCCTAAAATTTGTCTGCTTACCCAACCCTGGTCTAATTATCACAGGGTGGGGAATTCCATAGTGTAGTCGAAACACACAAAAAATCTACAAAAACTTCTTCAAAGAAGATTCCACTCACTACCAGTTCATGGAACATGTACACACTCATAGTTAACACAAGATCCAACAGACCTGAAAGATGAGCAGCTCTTGTTGGGAGAGAACTCAGCAGGTATAGTATCCAAATAGCATCCAAATCCATTGTTTCCTGAGGGAAACAAGGCTGGCAAATGGAGACCATTTTACTGAAATCAGAGCTGGATACACATCTTTTTGGAGTGGTCACAGTGAAAGGAAACTCTGTCAAGCTGGGGAAGGTTTTGCAATCAAAACTAATTTAGTCAACATTTTTGTATGCCTACCAAAAGGAATGAATGACAGGCTCATGACAATGAGATTTCCACTTTCAGGATTGCCACCATCGGTACCTAAGCTCCTACCATGATAAACACTGATGAAGTTAAAGAATTTTTTTATGAAGACCTGAAGATACTGTTTATCAATGTACCAAAAGAGGACAACTTTATAATTCTGGGTGACTTTAATGCTAGAGGAGGCTCAGATTACCAGGCATGGCAGGGAGTCCTTGGGAGGACTGGAGTTGGAAACAGTAACAGTAATGGTCACCTACTACTGAAGACTTGCACATCTCTTGACCTTCTCATCACAAGCACTGTCTTCCATTTATCTAAATGCAATAAAACTTCCTGGATGCACCCTTATAGCAAACATTGACATCTATTGGACTATGTGATTGTAGGGAGAAGATACAGGATGTGTGTGTGTGTGTGTGTGTGTGTGTGTGTGTGTGTGTGTGTGTGTGTGTGTGTGACAAAGGCAATGTGTTGTGCAAAATGCTGGACTGATCATACTCATCCTATCTAAGCTAAGTGTTCATATTCAATCAAAGTGTAGACTCCAAGGGAAATGAATACTAGAAGAATTAATGTCAAGAGATTAGAGTGTCTCTCTATGAGCAGGAACAATTTGCTTTTAAATTGGAGGGAAAACTGAGCCAACACACAGTTGACAACAGCGGAGCAGAAAAAGAGTGGGCAGTTTTCAGAGATTTGGCATACAGCACTGCATTTGCTCACCTGGGGCAAAACACTCACAAACACCAAGATTAGTTTGATGAAAATGATGAGGAAATACAGAAGCTGATAGGTGAAAAATGTGAACTCCACAGCGTTTACCAGGATAGTCCATACATTTCTAAGAAGACAGAATTTAATTCCATTAAAAGTAAACTGCAAGCAAAGCTTAGAGAGATGCAGGACTCTTGATTCAGTTAGACAGTAGATGAAATTCAATTTTATGCAGATAGTAGCAATCCAAAATGCTTTTATGATACCCTGAAGGTTATTCATGGGCCAAAGACATACACCAACTACTCAGTGCAGATGGATCCACAATGATTAGCAAAAGGTACATGATCCTAGAGAGATATGTTTAACACTCCCATTGTGTTCTTAACTGACCAATCAATGCAGAAGTCACTGACTGTTTACCTCAGGTTGAACATAGTCCCTAGTTGAAGTTCCAATTGAAGAAATTTTGAATATTATTAGACTCCTTTAAAGTGGCATAACGTCTGGTGCTGATTCTATTCCATTTGAGATCTCCAAGGTGAGGGGTCCATTGCTCATCCAAATCTATATCTATATCTATATCTATATCTATATCTATATCTATATCTATATCTATATCTATATCTATATCTATATCTATATCTATATCTATATCTATATCTATATCTATATCTATATCTATATCTATATCATCATCTATATCATCATCTATATCATCATCTATATCATCTATCTATCTCTATCTCTATCTCTATCTCTACCTCTGTCGCTGTCTCTGTCTCTATCTATCTAAACTATATCTATCTATCTATCTATCTATCTATCTATCTATCTATCTATCTATCTATCTATCTATTTATCTAGTTTGTAAGTCAGAACACATGGAATCCAGAAATCCAAACTGGAACAGACATAAATAGAAATCAGTAACTTACAAAACATTCAAGATATAGGCTCTGGTTTTGACACTAATGACCAGTTTATGTGGTCTATGTCTCTTTGCATATTCTTCTTAATGAATTTTCAAATCTAAGCTCCTATGACTCTTTCTATAAATAGTAGAGCCCAGCAACTATCCCTTATTCTACAGGGTAGAATTGGCTATAACATCTGTAGGAGGAACCTTTCTTTTATGTTCCCTAGTAGGATCTTCAGTTCTAAAGCCTTCCCATTCTATAGGGGATGAAAGTTCAAATTAATGCTATTAAACAATCATGTGATAAACTTGTATATGTTCAAGATACCCTTTTGATGTCAGAAATCAAAAACTCATATTCTCCTCTTGCTCCTCACCAATCTGGAGGAAATTGTAAGGACTAGAGAGTGTAGACCGTATTCTTTGTGAGCCTCCTGGATCAGAAACTAACAGAAAATTGTGTGGATTCTCATGGTATCAAAAGGTTTTCCTTGACACCATGGCACTTTATATTTATACTAATAGGAAAAGTCCTCCTCTTTCTGGTCACATGCCAAAATCAATTGTCAATCAACTGCAGTTAGCTAGGAACTTGGTTTTGTTGTCATGGTTAAACTATTCTTGGTTTCTTTTTATGGTGAAAGGGGGTTAAGTGATTGACTAAGGTCACAAAGTAAGTATCAAGATGTGAGGCCAGATTTGAAGTCAAGTCCTCCTGACTCCAGGTCCTATGTTCTATCCACTGCACCATCTAGTTGCCCCCTGAGATGCTTAAACATAATGCATCCTTAGAGGGTGGATTGAGAAACCATTGCAACCATTTCCTCCATCAGTGGATAGGAGGAGTGGTGATGTAAAACATGAGGGATGGAAATAAACACAAAACTGGAAACAATTGTTTTGGGAAGGAAGTAGTCTGGGTGGAGAGTGAAAAAAAATCTGAGGCAGATTTTGGTAGTGGCAAGTGGGAAAGAGATACTATCTTAATGCATAGTGATGTTTCTACCTTATTCCTGGTGTGTTTTAAATGTGTCTTTAAATAAGTCTCTCTAGTAACCTTGCCAAAAAGTGAGCAAACAGCTAATGTATATACTGTGCTATTTCTGTATTTCTTTTTGAAAGAAAGGTCCCTCCTTTACTGTTCCAGTCTTCTTCTTCTGATGGCATTATATAACAAGGAGGTATGGAACACCATAGTCTCAAAGAAAATAAAGTTAATAATTTCTCCTTGGACAGATGCATGTTGAATGGGACAAGGTTGGATCACAGAGAGAATGACAAATCTTGGAAAAAGTAAAGGTATCAGGATTAAAAATTAATTAAATTAAGAATCAGATGCAATCAATGAAATTTATGACAGGTCAAGATATACTAGTCAAAATTTACTCATGAAGCCTACTACTCCATTCAGATCATAGTAACATCAAAAGAGAATGCTGGAGGGGAAGCGGGGATTCACCAGTCAAGAGGCTTCCCATGATGAAATTTAGGGAAGCCCAGGGAAAAATATGAAAACAATAATACAGAAATGGGTGAGCTTCATTCTACATAGATGGAGGGAATATTGACATTGAACCCATCTATGAGTTCGTTCATCCATTGATTCACTAGAGTATTGACATATTATGTGGCCATAAGAACAAAAGTTCCAAATTGCAGTAATCAGTCAATCAATAAGAATTTTTAAATTAGCTACTATATGCCAAGCCACAAGGGTGCACAACCCTTGTTCTTGAGGGGTTTATATTTTAACAGAGAGAAACATATTCATAGGACAAGTCACAGAACTTTTTCATGAATCCTTTCATTACAACTATGTTGTACTATGAAAGTCAATAAAAACATTACTATCCCCATTTTATAGATGAAAAATTGAGGCCAACTGAGAGAGGGAAAAACCTGCCTAAGTTGCATAACTTGAAGAAGAAACACTGGGAAATGGATGAAATAGCCCCTGTTGACAGCAGATTCCATGGCCAACACAACAAAGCTTCTTGGTTCCATCTGAAAGAACACGTTGAATTCAATTAAACAAAATAAATATTGATCCTTCCCTGTGAATCATATCATGAAAGTGCTGAAAGAAATAAAAAAATGGATGAGATCAACTGGATTCCATCAAACAAACCTTTATTAAGCCCCTTTTCTAGGGAAGCACTGTCCTAAGTGCTGAAATCCTAGACAGAGTTGCTGTTTTTAGAGCACATACCTTATAGTATTTTAGATCTAAATCTGGAAGGGACCCCAGAGGTAATCCATTTCAGTCCCTTTATCCTACAGATAAGGAAACTGAGCACCACAAAGATAAAATCTCATGCCCAATATTTCATAAATTCAAAGCAGAGGATGCATGATTTGAATGCTCTACCATGTTCCTTCATCACAGTAGACCTGGGAAATGGACAATGAATGAGAGAAAGACTCAAAACTGATAAGAACCTATTAGATCTCAATTCCAATGACTTATCTGAACTATCATATCTATGTATTGAGCATCATTTCTTGAGGAATTCACAGTCTGATGGGGGGTGGGTGAGGTAGGAGATGCATGAAAAGATATCTGGAATACATGCATTAAAACTCATAAAGAACTTTGAAGTATTATTCAGTTACAGAGAAAGGATAGATTGCTTTTGGAGGAGGAGGTGTTTACTGAATAAGGATGCTCATTTAGAGTTAAGATTATTTGTCCTGGTTTGAATTCATAAAAAGGCAACATGACAACTAGAAAGCTGACACTGAAGTCAAGAAAACTTCAATCCAAGCATCACTTCTTCCAAATTTGGACTGTGTGCCCTTCGGAAAGTCTTATTACCTCTCAGTGTTTTAAGTTAAGGCATTTGAATAGTCATTTTCTGACTTCACATCCCACACTGCACAACCTGGCTGCTTCTAACAAGATACTAGAATGAAAGATCAGCCTCACCATAATAATCATTCCTTCACTCATTTGAAAACCACTAGAGGAAGTATCCCTATGGACAGTTTCCTGTGCCAGTGAAATAACAGGTAGAAGACATGTTCAAAGCCACAAAATTATCTTCTCTCTATTCCCCACAGTTTATCCTTGCTTAAAATCCCATTCCATCCAAATAAACATGAAACAAAGTTTCCTCTCCAGTCCCTTCCTCAGATCACCTGTAAGGCACTACAAATCATTGCATTCAAATACATTTCCCTGTTCATCCTTGAACATGTCTTTTCAGACTCTTTCAGCTGGTCCTACTTAGCTCCCTAATGACTATATATGGTCACCCATTTGACCAGCTCAGGATTCTTCTCACTTAGGGATCATTTTCTTTCTGAAGTAAAATAGAGGTTGATATACAGAGTAGAAAGTTCACAGGATCAGGAAACATCTTCAATGAATTAGATGGTCACTTGGTTCTAGCCACTTCCTCTATGGAGGTATAAAAAGGTTATTCATGAGACTGAAGTTTAGTTGACTGCAGTTAGGGAGATGAAGAGAAAGTAGGGAAGAATGGCAAGTTTGGCAACTGGAGATTTAGGTTCAAGACGTGGTTTTATCAGATACCATTTGTATGATATTGGACAAGTCGCGTCTCCAAGTGGGCCTCAGTTTCAACACTTGTCAAAAGAAGAATTAGGTGTAGATAATCATGAAGATCCCTTCCTCCACTCAATTCTGTGATCCTAAGTCTATGGGAGTTTTTAAAAATACAGATTTAACTGTATGCTATGTCAGAGTTCTTTCTGAAACTGTACAAGGCTTCCGGGGAGATTCTTACCACTCAGAGGCAGGCCTATGACTCCCATTAACACTAATGAGTGTTTCCTGTCTCCATTCCCCCAGCCCCAACCCAGTGTGATTATTTCTGGCAGATCCTAATTTCCTCCATGTGGATTTTCATTTGGTCCAACTTTTAAACTAAAAATAAAACCTATTCATCAATAAAGTCTTAAATATTGTCTTTGTTGCCTGAGCTTTGGCTAGTTACCAGAGCACAGGCAGGCAGTGTATTGAAATGCCATTTCTAATGAAGTATTAAATCATAGAACACTTTGGAACAGGCTTCTTTCTGAAGTTTCTTCATGTGTGAAACATGTTTGATGGGAGAGCCAAGTGGTTAGAGTCCCAGATTTGGAACTGCAAACCAAATGCAGTGTATGCCCAAGGGGGAGTTATCTGCCTTGATATTTTCCCTCTTCTATAAAACATCAATGATAAAACCATAATTTCAATTCTATAGAACACACCCATGCCTGCCATATACTTCTAAGAATATTTTGTGAGTTTTATAATCCCATATGCTATTCACCCACTAATAGCATGCAGTGAGTGTGATTAAAAAGGATTTTTTTTAAGGCAATGACTTGGCTTTGCTCCTTTTCCCTCTAACCCCTCCTCCATTGCTTCATGGTTGCTTTGGAAGGCTGTTCTTAAAGCTGGAACTGTACTCAACATAATGCCTAGAACATAGGAAGCAGTTAATAATGTTTCTTGAATGAATGAATGATTTCTATTGAGAGGCTGATCTTTCCATTCCAGTATCTTGTTAGAGGTAGCTAGGTGGTGCATTGTGGATTTAGATTCAGAAAAATAGTCATTTAAATCTGGCCTCAGGCACTTAGAAAGCCTATAATATGAGCAAGTGATTCAACTTCTTTCAAGCTCAATTTCCTTATCTGCAAAATAGAGATAGTAATAGGTGTGTGAGGAGACAGCATGTAAAATGGTTGGCAAACCTTCAAATATTATGTCAAAGTTAGCTATTATTTCTTGTCAGTAGTTGTGCATACTTGATAAATTGTGACTTGATGGCACAATGGATAGAGCATTGGCCTTGGAATCAGGAGAACAGGAGTTTGAATCCAGCCTCTGACTCTTATTAGCTGTGTGACCTCGGGCAAGTCACTTAACCCTGATTGCCTCGCATCCAGGGCCATCTTCAGTCATCCTGATTCATATCTGGTCACTGGACCCAGATGACTCTGGAGGAGAAAGTGAGGCTGGCGACTTAGCCTAGTCCTGCTCACTCAAATTCAGTTCATGTGCTTGTCATGGCATGACCTCCTTGATGTCATAGTCTTCTTTGAGAATGAAGGACAAACATTCCATTATAAACTGAGACAGCACCAAGATCAAACAGTAAACATTTATTAAGCACCTACTATATATTGAATATGTGCTAAATTTGGGGGATATAAAAGGAGGCCCTCGAGAAGTTCCCAATCTAATAAGAGACAACTTGCAAAAATGTCTATACAGATAAACCAAGCTATCTAACTCTTCTATGATCAAATGACAGACTCATGGACTATGTTGGCCAATGAACGATTGATAGATGGATAACTAATTAGTGCTGGATTTGGAGTCTGGAAGACCTAGGTTTGAATCCTACCTTGGACTTAGCTTCTCTGTGGAACTAAGATCAATTCCCTTCACTTCTCCATACTTCTATTTCTTCATCTGTTACATGAGGGATTTGTTGACCACGATTATCACTTTCAGCTCTAACTCTGTAACTTAATGTGTCTTCTCAGAGTCCCATAAAGATCATTTGCTGCTTACTGGCATTGCTGTGGACATGGGGAGGCCCCTTCTTCTTGCCTGATTCTCTTCCATGAACTGTTCTCTTTGAAGGACAATAATTGACCACCCCCTCCTTCTTATTCAACTGTGGTACAAAGAACAAGTCCAGGCAGTGTCTCAACCATTACCTCAACCGCACCTTACCCAACTTCACCTTCCCCCCACAATGACTGTCTTCCTCATGCTTCTCTTTTGGGGAATTTCATTTTAAGTTTTAAATCTTTCCTTTGTGAGTTCAGACTTGTGCTAATAAAGGCCTGTAGTTTTATTGTTGTTTGCTTTTCAGGTTTTTCCTTTGTGAAAGACTCTCTAACTCCCAGAGCTGCTTTTAAGGACCAGGACAATTTGAATGGAAATAGACAGTGTTCTTCCCTAAGGTATAGGATCCTGTGTTTGGCCCTGGGCTGTTGACATGTTTCTCAGTGTCTTGGATAAAGATTTAGGACACAGGGTTAAGACATTTACAGATGACACAAACCTCACCGAAAAAAAAGAACACCATTTTGGGGGGAGTGGGGGGAGGCCTAGTTATTCAAATAGTTCCAATCACATGCTCTCCTTCCTCTTTTGAGCATTGCACCTCATTCGTGTCTCTGGATTATGTGAGCTAGTAACACCGACCTCTCAGGAGGCAAGCCACCTACTGATGTGGGACATGGCACTGGCTTCCCCCATGCCTCCATCCCTCTCCTTTATCTCCTTCAAGTCCCTGCTACAATCTCACCTCCACAAGAACTTAGTGTCTTCCTCTAATGCAATTTTCAATTTGCTCTCTATAACTTTATTATGTGCAGTGGCTTACATATTATCTCTCCTGTTAGACTGAGAACTCAAGAGGAGGGATTATCTTTTGACTTTCTTTATATTCCTATCCTCAGCAGAAGGCCCAAATGCAGGTGCTTAGTAAAAATTTATGACTATAATCATTTAGCTCGCATCTCTTTATCTTTTCTCCAAGAAAAGTATGAGGCTATTCAATGCCATGCTAATAGCTAGGTCAACTCCATCTGTAGCATTCTCCTAATATGCCAGTCTAGTAATGTTGCCAACAAAGGATAGGCTTGTCCAGCTTGCTCTCTTTTTGATTAGCCCATGCTGAATCTTTGGATTCCCTGTTTTTCTTTTTCAATAGTACCAACATTAGAGTAAATAATAGAAACCTGAACTTTGGGAAAAAACATCACTAGAATTTAATAGACAAGAATACTGGGAAGGAACCAAAGTCAAAATCACTGACTCCCAGACTCCATTTTTTTACCCTTTTTAAATATTGTGGTGATGTTTTTTTTTCTAATTCCTTGCCACCGTGCTCATTCTGCAAAACTTTCAGTTTCTTTTAGCACCTGAGAAAGTAGTTCCTTGTGGCTGGGCATCAGTAACTGATGGAACAATTTAACAGTCTTGTGACTGCTATAGACTGAGTAATGGCCTAGGGTATTGGGATAAACATTTTGACCGCCTGTTTGCTGTTTTATTGAGATAGAATTCTTCAATGAAGGTGCATATTTTCTGTAGAACTTCCCATTCTTTTAGATATTTTCACATATGGCATAGTATTTGCACAATAGAGTGGAGGTAGAGAAATCTTAAGGATCTACAATATTAATAAAGAATAATTTGACGGAGAAAACTTTTCTAAATAAAAGGAAGTTTATAAACTTAAAATATGTCGAAATGAAGATTCATTGAAGATTGTGACTACAGAATAGATTTCTGAGAATTTATGTTTGGGGTCTACTGTGAACCCCACCTCAAATAGTTAAGTAAATGTTTAAAATGTGCTTGCTTTATTAAATGAAAAGGCAGAGGATGAATAGTACTTGTGTGTGTGTGTGTGTGTGTGTGTGTGTGTGTGTGTGTGTGTGTGTAGTCACACACACTTTCAGGCTGACAGAATGGCAGGACTTAGGAGGCGGTCTACCTTTCAGGTGGGTTGTCATAAATATTGCCAAACACAGGGAGCACATTTCTCTTTATAATCATCCTACTAATTAGAGGAACTCAGTGCACCGAATTCCAGGGTTTTCACTTGAAAAACAGCAGCCAGTTATTTGTACTGATGGGAAAGACAGGCTCCTCCTGTCGCTCTGGAAAGAAATAGTGCCTCGAAATAAGCTATTCTCCAAATAAATAAAACTCACAGACAAAGACACTGGGAAGGTGCCAGCTTCCATTAGGAAAGGAATTCTAATTGAAAACATACAAACAATAAAGTCTCCTTTGACCAGAACTGTAGGGACTCTACTCAACACCTGAGCCCCAGATCGAGCTGTTTCTCAGTATTCCCTTCAAAGACCCAAGGGGAACAGGAAGGAGAAAAGGAAATAAATGATTTCTATTGGGCAAGGCCAGTTGTTTACACTGATGTGAAATTTTCATTCAACAAGAATAGACTTCTTGCCCCCTCGCTTCTGCATGAAGGGATGTTCTGACAATGAATCCATTGTTGGGGGATCTTAACCATTTTCACATCTTAAGGTTCATTCCTCCCTCCGCTCAAGGCTGTGAAGAGAACTTAGTTACACTTTAGATTCTGACTTCTGTTTCGGGCCCTTCCAAAATGGAAGAAGCAAAGGTCGTCCAAGTACAACATGAGTTATGTCTAAGACGGTTATCTCTTTGCTGCTCACAAGAAATGGTAAATACAGACTCCTCAGAAGCATATCGGTGATGGAAAGAAACTTCAACCAGAGGAAAAATAGCAGAGACACTTTAACTTCAACATACTAAAGCAGCTTTGGGAAATTGTTGTATGGATTTTCGACACTGGATATTGGCTTAGTACTTTCTTCATGACAGCAGAGATTTTTTGGCTTTCTGGGTTGGGGATTGAGTTGTGCTTTATGCCAGTGACTCTCTTTTCCTAGAAAGCTGTCTTAGTGGCAGTGGATTCCTACTCTTGCCAACTGTCAACCTCTACCAAAAGACCCTAGAAAGTCTGGAACTCCCAGGTGCTCATTACACTCCGATATGTCCATCATTAGATTGGTACACTAAAATGAGTAAAGAACATAACCAGAAGAGCCATCCTAGAACATGAGGTTTAGCTGCCCTGTATTCATGACTACCATTTTTTGCTGAAGTAGAGGAAAAAGAAATTCTTTGAAATGTCTCTCATAAAAAAGTAACTTGCCACATGAAGGTTCCAAGGAAAAGGAGATTAATAAGCATATTCCCTTTGCAAAGATTTGTGTCACAAACTTAATGATTGGTCATTTTAACTAGTGACCAATAATGAATTGTCATGTTATCTTAAAGTGCCCAAACCCTTAGATCCTGAATCATTTGAATGGGGAGAGTCAGCATTGGAAAGGGCAACTTTGAGCATGCTCTGTTCAACTTCTGGTTAAATTGTGTGTATTCATTTCCCTATACAAGAGCAGCTAGGTGGCACAGTGGATAGAGCACTGGCCTTGTATTCAGAAGGATGGGAGTTCCTATCTGGCCTCAGACACTTGCCATTTATTAGGTGTGTGACCTTGGGCAAGTCACTTAACTCTGGTTTCCCTGCATCTGGGGCTATCTCCAATCATTCTGATTCCCATCTGGTCACTGGACCTAGTTGACTCTGGAGAAAAAAGTGAGGCTGGTGACTTAGCACAGCAGCCTCTCACTCAAATCAATTCATGTGCTTGTCATGGTTTCACCTCCCTGATGTCATGGTCTTCTTTAAAAATGAAGGACAAGGGGGTGGCTAGGTGGCACACTGGATAGAGCCTCAGCCCTGGAGTCAGGAGGACCTGAGTTCAAATTTGGCCTCAGACACTTAATAATTACCTAGCTGTGTGGCCTTGGGCAAGCCACTTAACCTTGCAAAAAAAATGAAGGACAAGCATTATACATTTACACACACACACACATATATAAACTATATGTGACATTAAAAAGAGAGAAAAATAACATTTCTAATCAGACTCTGAATCATACCTAAAAACTACCACAACCAAATTTGATGTTTTCTCCTTATCTAGTCATGCTCTGCATCAAACCAAATTTATTCATTAGAGACTCTGCCCCCCCAAAAACTGAAAAAAAGCATATCAGGGTGAGAAAAATGAAAATAAAAATTAGAGTTGCAAGTTATGCTTAGTCACACAAAGGAAAGGAAGAAGCAACACAGAAATTATTTCCATCTTCCTTATATATCCTATTCTCTATTTTCCAGTCATCTCATTTATTATTTCTCCTCAATCCTTTGTGATAGAAGAAAAGAGAAATTGCAGAAACCATCCTACCTGCCATCACCACCTGCCAGCTCTACAGGGGCCTGAAGGATGGGTCTAAAGATGCCTTTTTCAGATCATGGTAGAGCTGGAGAGGCATCTATGCCTGCATCTGACAGCCCCAGATTGACTCTGACAGAGCTAAAATGGATCAGTCTTCTTAGGGTAAAGGGAGGAGAGACTGAAATAGGTGGCACCATTCTGAGACTTTTGCATCGATTCCTCCCTTTGCTTCCTGAGATTTTCTTCACACATTTCAATAATGCCAAAAGAAACTTTGGAAAATCATAATTTAATCTTTAATGTCTAATATCAAACAAGAAAATTTGGTGGCCAGCTAGTCAAACCTGAGCTGGGATAGGATGTCCTCTGTGACCAGCCTTTGTTTTAAGTTCTTCAAGTGAGGAAGCCGCTCACTCTCAAGTTGGTCCAATGTATTTGGGATGAGCCCTGATTCTTTGAAAGCATTTCCTATCATTGAATTGAAATACGCCCCTGTGCAACTGGCGTGCCTTTATCCTGATCTAGTTCTCTAGGACCAAGGAGAACAAGGCTAACCTCTCATCCACAAAACAGTCCTTGCAATAAATGCTTGAAGAGAGGTAGCCCACTCCCTGCCTCAGTCCTAACACTTCTCAAGCTTCCAGTATTTTGAAATAATAGCCACATGGCATGGTGGAAAAGCACCATCTAGTAGCAAAGACTCCAGACTTGGAGCCATGAGAGCTTCTAACTCAACTGTATGGAGGCATTTGGGAACATCATACCATAAGGCTAGGTGGTACAGTGGATAGAGCACCAGTCCTGGAATCAGGAGAACTGAATTCAAATCTGAACTCAGAAACTTAACACTTACTGACTGTGTGACCTTGGGCAAGTCACTTAGCCCTGATTGCCTCATATCTTAGTTCCATCTCCAGTTGTTCTGTTTCATATCTGCCCACTGGACCCAGATGGTTCTGAAGGAGAAAGGAAGGCTGGTGACTTAGCACATCATCCCCTCACTCCAATCCAATTTATGTACTTTTCATGGCAACATTTCCCTGATATGAATAAAGTGAATAAAGGACAAATATCATCATCATCATCATTGGCATAGAAATGAAAATCTTACCTGTTTTCCTAAGATATTCAGATAGAATCACACAATAATATATACTGTAAAGGATATCAGATCTCTTTTAGCCCAATTTTATACCTCAACAAGATTTCCCTCTCATATATACTTACAAAGATATCCAGCATTTTATTTCTTTCCTAGACTTCATAATAGCTCACAATGCTTTCTAGGACCCTACATTCATTCACACTTAAATAAGTAATCATCACTCATAATGTGTTAGACTCTAGTCTAGATGAGGATACAAAGAAATATCAAAATCAAAAAGAGGTCCTACTCCCAAAATCATAGTCTATTGGAGGAGATACAGCTAGATCCAGACTTGATACCTAGAAAGAAAAATGGAAGCCCATTGATTCCAGAAGTCTTTAGAAGCTGGGAAGTCCAGGAAAGGCCTTTCTTCTACAGAATACATAATAGGGGATGAGTTTTGGAGGAAGGAAATGTTCTAAGAGGTGGAGGTGAATAATCATTGAATTTATGGTTTGGGGGAATTCCAGTCATTGCAAAGGGACAGAGATGAGGATAAAACATTGTATTAATTGTAAAAGAAACAGCCAGTAGGCTAGATTAGCTACACCATAGAATTCATGGAGGGGAATGAAATGAAAGAAAAATAGAAGGGTACAAAGGGACCAAGTTAATGGAAATGTTTAAAAGTCAAATCAAGGAGTTTGTCTTTTCTTTAACTCTTGGAAATAATGAGTCACTAAAGATGCTGAGCATGTATAAGGGAAAGGTGATATAGTCAGACCTGCACTTGAGGAAAATCACATTGGCTGCTGAGAGGAGAAAGGAGTGGATTTTTGGTGAGACAATCTGTTCCCATATAAACCAGCAAAACATTGGAGGAAACATTTTCAACCTAAGACAATTTAGGAGGTTAACACGAGAGGTGTGCGACATCAGGGTTAGGGTTGATCCAGTAGTAGTATCAGTGCAGGACCTTGGAGGAGGATATCAGAAACTTGGGGACATCTCAGGTCAGAGATAGTAAAGGGACCAGACACCTGACCAGGAAGAGACTAAAGGTGATCCAGAGCTGATACTAGGTTCAAGATTTCCTTGCAGTTTTAGATCACATTTCCAGGACAAAGATGAAGGTTTGTAATTAGTTACAAAGGAATACTAGCCCTAGTCACAGTTCCAGGGCAGAGAAGAGTGCTAGTACTTGTGGCTGCAGAGAATCAGGGGTCTTTCCTGAATAAAGACCAGAGTACACACTAGGAAAGAGTGAAAACACCTTTCCCTGGATCATACCCTTTTGGAAGTATCAAAAGCATTCAGACCTCAGAACTGAAAACAGCAGCATGAAAATTCCCAAAGCTTGGGGCAGTGTCTCCCCTTCCTCAGATGAGCAGAACCAAACTTTAATATAAAGTTCAAAGTCAAAAAATAGGTTGGAAAAATAAGCAAACAAAAAAAAAGGATTTGACTATTAAAAGCCACTACAATGCTAGGAAAGAGCACCACACAAAGTCAGAAGAAGACAACGATATGAAAATAGCTACAAACAAAGCCTCAAAGAAAAAAATGTAAATCGGACAAATGTAATTAAACTTACATTTTTCTATATAGTTGAGAAATAAGGCATTTATCACAGAAACTTGTCATGAAAAATTTTCTCACAATGATGACTATATATTTCACCCATCCTAATTCCCCCATGTTTTCTTCTTCATCTCCTTTTCTTCTTTTATTTTTTCTCCTCTCCTTTCCCCCCCTTTTTCTTTTTTCTCTTTATCTCTGTCTCTGATTCTTTCTGTCTCTTTTTGTCTCTCTGTCTCTGTCTCTATCTCCCTTCCTCCCTCTCTCTCTCCTTTCAGCCTATCCATTCTCAAAAGGGTTTTACTTCTGACTTTTAACAACTGCCCTCTTTTCTACCAGTTCCATTTTCTTTGATCCCCTTCCCCTCCTATTACCCATATAGTGAGATTGGTTTCTATACCCAACTGTATGTTTTGAACTTGATAAGTCAGTTCCAATGAGAGTAAGATTTATGTATTCCCTGCCACTTACCCCATCTTCCCTATCAGCGTAAAACTTCTTTTGTTCTTTTATGTCAAATAATTTTTCATTCTCATCTCTTAATTTTATTTTCTAGGTAATCATCTCATCATATTCAACTCATGCCAATGCCCTCAGTCTAAGTATACTCCTTCTAACTGCCCTAATAATGAAAAATGTATAACGATCACTTTCCCAAGTGGGGAATTGAATTCCTTATGATTTCTCATTCCTGATTATCTTTTTATATTTTTCTTGAATCTTATATTTGAAAGTTGAATTTGCTATTCAATTCTGGTCCTTTTTTTCCTAATCAGAAATGTTTGAAAGTTCTGTATTTTGTAGAATGCTCATATCCCATTTTGCTGGATAGTTGATTCTTGGGAGTGTTGGGAATCTTCATTCTTTTGTCCTCTGGAATCTCATATTTCAAGCCCTTCAAAGCTTTAATGTAAAAACTGCTAAATCTTGGTTATTCTGACTACAGCTCCATGATATTTGAATTGTTTCTTTTAGGTTGCTTTCAATATATTCTCATTGGCTTGGGAGACCTGAAATTTGACTAATATATTCCTGGGAATTTTCATTTGGAATTCTCTTTCAGGAGGAGATTGGTGGATTCTTTCAATTTTCTTTTACCTTCTGCTTCTAGAATATCAGGGACATTTTTCTTGATAACGTCTTGAAAGATCATGTCTAGTTTCTTTTTTTTGACATAGCTTTCACATAGTCCAACAATTGTTGAATTGTCTCTTCTGGATCTCTTTTATTGGTTAGGTATTTTTCCAATGTGATATTTTACATTTTCTTCCATTTTTTCATTCTTTTGATTTTGTTTTATTGTTTCTTGATGTCTCTTAAAGACATTAACTTCCACATGTTCAGGTTTAATTTTAAGTGATTTAAATTTGTTAGTGAGCTTTTGTACCCTGCTTTCCATTTAACCAGTTCTACCTTTTAAAGAATTCTTTTCTTCATTGAATTTTTGTACCTCTTTTTCTATTTGACCAAATATGTTTTTCACAGCATTGTTTTCTTCATTGGATTTTTTGCCTATTTTGGTACCATTTATTCTATTGTGTTTTTTAAGTCTTTTTTCCCCTTTGGGTTTTTTGGGCCTCCTTTCCCAAGTTCTTGACTCTTTCTCCATAATTTCCTTGCATTGCTCTTACTTCCCTTCCCAGTTTTTCTTCTACCTCTTTTATTTGATTTTTAAAATATCCTTTAAGTTCTTCTCTGGCCTGGGGTTAATTCATAATTTTCTCTGACATTTTGAATGTAAGAGTTTTGACTTTGTTTTTTTCTTCTGAGTTTGTGTTTTGATCTTTCCTTTCACCATGGTTACTTCCCACAATCAAATACTTTTCCTCTTGTTATCTAATTTTTCCAGTCTATTTCTTGACTTTTAACCCTATGATGGATTGGACTTTACTTCCAGAATGGAGGGCCAAAGATTTTTTTGTGCAGCTATTTTTAGAGGTAATTCTGAGGATCTGTAAGTTTTCAGTTCTTCCAAGGTGGGTATGAAGTAGAAAGAAGAGGTACTCTCCTATTCCGTGTTCTTGTCTGTGACTGACCACAAGCACTCTTTACCACCCTACACTTGTGACCAGGGTCTCCAGCTCTTTTGTGGCCTCAAATTCTGGTGTGCTAGTGTTTCTCCTTGCTGGAACGTAGACCCAGGATTGTGACCCAGATCTGAATATGGACAATGCAACAGAGTATGTTTCTACTATGAGTAAAGGGTTCTCTGTAATTTCCTTCTGGCCAGTTATGTGACTCCCTTAATGCCCATGTACCAAGACAATCACTGCCACCATTGATTCAGTCACACCCAAAGCCTATTGCTAATTTGCTAGAGCTTGGTCTACACTGGACTACTCTCCACTCTCACCTTTGGCAACAGATCTTTCCTGCCAACATTCTAACTTGTTTTGGGTTGGTAAAATGGTTTCACTTTGTCTTTTTTGTGGTTTCTACCACACTGGAATATGTTTTGAGATATTATTTAAAGATATTTGGAGAGATTAGGGGAAAACTAAAGTGAGTCCTTAACTTTTCTCTACCATTTTGCCTCTGCCTCTGTCCTTAATTGTCAAAGAGAAACAATGACATTATGAGGCTCATTCCTTAATTTGTACATGAGGCAGAGGTACACAAGACAGCATCCTCTCTCTCTTACAGAGTCATGGGAGTCCAGGGGCAAGACAAAAGTCAAGATGATGGGATATGGATCAGAATGGAATGAATGACCTTGAACTTTCTAAATTAATATCTTACCCAGATCTCAGTTTGACTGAGGCAATAGCTATTCATTGTCTAAGGGTTAATGATGATGATGCTGGTCTTTGTTTCCAAAGAAGACATCATGCACATGAATTAGATTTGAGTGAGGGGTAGGGTTGTGCTTAGTCACCAGCCTCACTTTCTCCTCCAGAGTCATCTGAGTTCAGTGACCAGATATGAAACAAGGTGACTAGAGATAACCCTGGATGCAAAGCAATAAGGTTTAAATGTCTTGCCCAAGGTCACACAGCTGGTAAATGTTTGAGGCTGGATTTGAACTGACTTTAGGCTGGATCCTCCTGACTTTAGGCTGGCACTGGATACTTTTTGAGGTCCCTCCATTTTCTTTTCTTAATTTAATCTCTCAGGCCTAAATTGAACTTTGGAGGAAGCCCAGAATCCTGAGGAATTGAGACAATCAGGGCCTGAATAGCTTCCAAATGCAATGGACAGTTTATGCAACTGTGCGGAGGCAGGAGATGAAATCTCAAATTCAGGAGGCAACAGTTCTGCCAGTTTGGCTGTGATGTACAAAGAATGAAGGGAGAACATTTGAGGTAGAGTTTGGAAAGTACATTAGAATTTGATTGCAGATGGTCACAAATGCATTGATAAGGGGAGACAGCAAGGTAGCATCTTCAGAGGGAGGCAGAAGAGCATAAGAATGATGGGTAGTGCATGTTGAACCCCTCTATCACCCTGGAGTTGCCTAGGATGATCTTGGCCATGAATCTACAGTACAAGGCAGAAGCCTTGAACCTTGGACCTCGTCATGGTTTCTGGATGTATGCATTGATTAGTCCCCTGGCTTTTCCCTTCAGGAAGTATTTGGACTGTGAAGATGTATGCAGCACGCAGCTCACGCATGCAAACTGTTTACTTGCTAATTTGCTTCCTGTCGACCATGACAATCTGGCAAAACTGAGGCTCCCTCTGACCCAGTTCTGAACCTTTCTGTGGTTGAGACTAATCCTTAATAGAGTTGCCTTCTCTTTCACCCATACCAACCCCTAGTTCTCAAACAAGAAAGAGGCAAGAGCAAGTCTTTGTTGTAGTTGCCATCTGCCATCTTTTGCTGATGGGTATCTTTTCTTGGCTCTGATGATGTGTCACAAAACCCTTTGGACTTCGGCATTGTCCTTTCCTTCACCCCTTTCTTTTCTCATCCTCCTTTCAGCTTCTCTTTTCTTCTTTCTTTCTCTCCTCCTTTCTTTCCTTCTGCCTTAGAGATGATGATCAAAGAGTGGAGAACAGGGGCAGCTAGGTGGCAACAGTGAATAGAGCACTAACCCTGGAGTCAGGAGGACCTGAGTTTAAATCTGGCCTCAGACTTAATAATTACCTAGCTGTGTGGCCTTGGGCAAGTCACTTAACCCCATTGACATGAAAAAAAAGAATAGAGAACACTGCACAGAATATCAGTTATTTTTGATATGTTGGCTAGTTTTGATGATTCCTCCCTGCCCCTCTTCTTCTTTCTTTTTTTTTATTATAGGTGATAACTTTCTGAGAGTAGATGAATGCAGAGATGCATTGAGGAAATTAGGTGACAGAATAAAAAGAGAATAGGATAAAACTTCAGTTCAAATCTGTCCTCAGAAACTTACTAGCTGGGTGACCATGGACAAATCACCTAATACCTGTTTGCCTCAATTTCCTGATCTGTAAAATGGGGATAATAAGAATATTTACTTCCCAGGGATGTTGTGAAGATAAGATGACATCAAATTTGTAAAATGTTCAGCAGTCTTAAAGTACTTTTGGTTTTCATTGGGAAATAGAGATGATTTTAAAAAATACATATATATGACAGCATTCATGAAACTGTGACTCCTATCTCCAATTGCTGGGGATTAAAATTTTTTTAAAGATGAAAAGTCCTAAAAGAACTTCCTTTTAAAATCTTATGGGGGAAGATAAGCAAAAAAGAAGGTGAAAAAATGTGTTGGGGGGTAGGGAGACAATTTCCTGATGATGGGCTTTGCCTTGTGGGGAAGGGACTGATGATGGAGGAGATGATCTCAAGCAGAAAAATGTGACATTTTCTGGGTCTTTGAGCTCTCCATAAAGGGAGGCTCTGAGAAGAATACTTTAATCAAGCCTACTAGCAGCGGACAAAAGAAGCTGAGGGTTCAGTCTTGGTAAAAGGACTTAAGCTGATGCAATATCCTTGAAGATAAGCTTTTCTAGGGGATATGAGTCAGGGAAGAAAAAGATGATGGTAGAGTGAAATAGATGTCAGCAAAAATATATTTAAAAATAAAATTATGTTGAATTAGAACTCTGAAATATATGTCCCTATTCTCCCCCATTTGGCATCTTTCCCTGATCTGAACCTCACATTGTCTAAATGGAGAGAAAAAAGGCCATTTAGGTCATGTTGCCGTGTTCCTCTGGATCTATATCCATTAGACAGGCAGGTATCCTGGTGTCACAGGTGACCCTTGCAAGTCTGAGGCTGTCCCAGTTGTGTCCCTACGAGGAAGTGTCTCTCCCAATTTCCTCATGTGTAAAAGGGGAATAGTGGGGTTTTGTTTTTCTTCTTGTCATCCTCACAGTATAGTTATGTTTAAACAACAGCAACTTTGCAAACTTTGAAGTTATTATTCCAAGCACAAAAACAGAATAATAAGCCCTGCTATCTGCGGTGAGGTTTGGGGCAGTCAGAAAATCTGAAAACAGAAAAGGACCCAGCAAAACTTCCCACTGTCCTTTGTACCATCTCTCTTCTCCTTTAGAAGGTCTATTGAGAGTTAGATCTTAAGAAAAATGAGCATTGCAGTCTTGAGCTAAATATCGATTTTGTCTTTGATGAGACTTGCATGTCATGGAGACTACTGTCTCTTGGTCAAGGAGCATTTATTAAATGTTTAATCTTGGCCAGACATTGTGCCAAATGTTGGTAATAAAAAGAAAGGGGAAATGGGCTAGGTCTTGCCATGACCCAGGCTGCCAGAAGCACACCCTCTCCACTTATCTTCATCTGCTCACTACTTCCTCTTCTTCCTCCCCCTCCTTTCTTTCCTGCTAAAATTACTTGGAAGGAGTAAATGAATCCATGACCACTCTGCTTCTCCCATTCCCGGAGGCAGCTATAAATTTTAATGGCCTAGTGTTTTCTAAAAAATATGGAGGCCGTATGCAAACATCAGTCAGGAAATTTCACATACTCAATAGTTGAATCCCAGCATCACTGAATTGGGGGGGGATCAGCAGTATGCAGTCCAAGAAGTACCCCAACAAAGTTGCCTCTATAACAGTCTGCCAATGTGCTCCCCAAAACCTCTAATGAAATAAAGGAGGGGGAACCTTTGATGACCTAAGACAGCCTTCTCCATATGAGGGACACTTCTGAGTAATAAGGGGGTATTCCCTTGCTTTGAATTGGTTCAAAAGCCCTTCATGTTGTCCATTTCTACTCCCAGGAGTTTTCAGTGTCCCTCAGAGTCAATTTGAGCCCACGCTGCTTAAGAGCCTATAGGGTAACAGTGGTCGAATGGTCCAAATCAAAGCAGGTTGGACAAGAAAGCCAATGATAAGAGGATTGAAGGACAGAAATAATATCTTTTTTAAAAGTCTCTAATCTTGGAAGTCAAAGAATTGTGTTTTCCCTTCTCCCTTTCTCCTCCCCCTCCTTTTGATTCTAAGTGGACAGGCCTCACTTGTAAAATGTCTGGCAGGACTTGAAAGGAAGTGTGTGTGTAATGGGGGGTTGTCCCCCACCCCCAAGAAAAGGACAAAGCAAGTGACCTGGTTTTTCACTTGACTGATAGGCCAAATCCACAAGCAAATATTTAGACCCCTAAGTACTCTAACAGCTCAGGGGTCTGGTTCCTATCAAGAATGCAACTTGGTGCAGAACAATGGAAATAACACGGGCACCACATAGCCACATGGAAAGGTCAGGTCTCCTCAAATGAACGTAAGGGCCAAGAGCAGTTCTCACCTTATACTAGTTGAAAGGCAGGAAACCTGACTTGAAGAATCATAGATCTGAGCTGGGAGGGACTGTGGGGTCAGATAGACTAAGCTCCTCATTTTGCAGATGAGGAAACTGAGTCTTAGAGGAGGCACAGAGAGATCATAGATTCAGAGCTATATGTTACTTCAAGCATTTACTAGTGCAACCCCTCTTTTTCACAGGTAAAGAAACTGAGACCCAGAAAGATTTAGTGACTTGTCTAAGGTTGCTCAAGCATAGACAGGCCTTGAGCTCAGGTCCTGTGATTTTAAGTTCCACCTCTTTCCTCTTTATATTCCCCCTTAGAGTGACAACTGGATGTCAAAGTGGTTAGAGCATTGGATCTGGAATTTGGAATACCTAAATTCAAATCCTGCCTCAGATACCTACTACTAGTTGAGTGACCCTGGACAAGTCACTTAACTTTTCTCAGCCTCAGATTCTTCATCTGCAAAATGGAGATAATAATGCATCTCTTATAGAATATTATGAGACTTAAATGAGATAAAAATGTAAAGTCTTTCACAAACTTAAATTATAGAAATGCTAGTTGTTATAATTATTATTATTACTATCCACTCTGTCATGATATTCTTCTTCTCACGGTGCACCCATTGAGGATGATGGCTTCTCTGTAATTACAACCTGGAATACAGGCAAGGTCCAAAGAAAAGTGACTCTGTTGTACTAAAACATTTTGTTGGATTTTTAGTTCGGTTGTGTCTAATTCATTGGGACCCATTTTGGGGTTGTCTTGGCAATGACATTGGTACAGTTCACCATTTCCTTCTCCAGCTCATTTTAGAGATGTGAAAACTGAGACAAAGAGAGTGAAATGACTTGCCTAGGGTCACACAGAAAATGTCCAAGGTTGGATTTGAACATAAGAAGATGAGTCTTCCAGGCACATACTCTGTTCTCTTCATAACCAATATCAACCTGGCAAGCACAGAGAACCTCAGTATTTGTGAAATGCTTGACATAGAACAGCCCCAGGAGGTAGAGACTAGAGCTGTTATTTCTTAATTTTACAAATGAAGAGCCTCAGACTCAGTGGTGTAATGAGAAGAGGTCACCTAGTAAGGAACTATGAGAAACAAGGTTGAAACCCAAGTCTTTCTGCTGCCTCATCCTTCTCTCCTCACTGAGTCACTTCTAACACAGTTGGAAAGAGCCCTTAGGCTACAGGATCTATTAGAAGGGGCCTGACCTGGGAGTCAGGAAAGCCCTAGTTTCAAATTCTCCCTCTGATTTCTTTGCTCTATAACACTGGACAAGTCATTTCAATGGCCTAGATAGATGGCTGGAATATTTTTTTTTCTGAATCAGGTGATCCATGTTGGAGCTTTCCTCAATTTCACAATTTTAAATAAGTTAATTAATTCTCTGGATTTCAGGATTTAAAAAGAATCTGTTAAATGAGAATATTAATCTCTGTTTACCTTTGCACACAACAACAACAACAAAGCTAATGCAGCAGGAGATTCAGAAGGAATGGTCCTGTTATCATCTGCTCAAGACATCAGCAGCCCTGAGTTTGGTTCTGGAGGCTGCCCATTAACTGGTGACTCTCTCTAAGAAAGGAGACAACGTATGGGACAGGACAGGCATCAGGGAGATATGATGAAGGAAGTTAAGGAATTCATCTTAGCATAGAGAAAAGTTCTAGGAGGATGGTGAGATTGGCATTGAAAATCTGAAGGGCTGCCAAAGGGGATTGGCCTTTGCTTGGCCATAGAGAGCAGAACTGGAACTGTCTGATGGAAGTTACAGAGAAGTAGATTTAGACTTAATTAAAGGAAAACTTCCTAATAATTAAAAGTGAGAGGGAGTAGCTCTTTGTTATAGATTGTTTTGACTCAAATATGGCTTAGGTTACATGGCCACTAAAGATTTTCCAATTCTTTGGTTCTCTATCCAATATCTATGGTTATATAGTTCCAATTCTGGAGAATTAAATGGGTGGAAAGCATTTTGTAACCTTATTGTGTTATACACTGTGAGATTGTAGATTTAGTAATTCAAGGATATGGGAACTGATCCCTGTTGGTGCCTCCTTCAGAAGGGGGTCATCATCACTTTCTGCCCAGACTTGATAGATCTCTTCTGAATTTGAGCAGGCCAAAACAACAATCATATCGTGAAGAATCAGGAAATGAGTTTCTCTGACTGCAGTTAAACTGGTTCTGGTCTGAGAAGGGGAAGGGGAATAAACATTTATTAAGAACTTAATGACTACTAGGAGTGTCCTAGGCACATTATAAATATCTCCTTGTATCCAAGAGACTCACACTCTATAACTGGGTCTAGCTGTGATGTCTTTCCAGCTTGTTAGGACCTGACAGAATTTTGTCATAGCTTTCATGAATCGAAGGCCATATCCATAGCAAAATGAGGCATTGGAGAAGGACTTGGGGGGCCAAGGCCAGAATTCATTTCATCATTGTCATCATTAAAATTCTTCTCACTTTAAGAATGGAGTTAAAATCAAAGTGGTAAAAGGACAAGTCACTATTTTTATATTAAATATGTATCTATAAACAGATGCATATATGTGCTGTTGCAAAGGTTAATAATTTTTTTAGTAGTTACAAAAAAGTATAAGGAAATAAGGTCACTTTCTGTAGACTCATTAAAAACAACTTTCAGGCATCTCCAAATAACAGATATATCAAAACAGACAGTATGTGAATCATCCTATTCAAATCATAATAATGATTATGACCATAACCATGATAATGAATGATTTTTCTTTTGAGCAAAGTTTATGCTTTGATGCTTGGGTAAATCCATGGTTCTAAATATGGGTCCTCCTATCAAAGCAGGGCAACAGCCTTAGCTACTTGTTCATGCTCAGAACTTGTAGGAAGGAAAAACTTAACATCAAGTCATTTAGAAAAATAATCAGCATCATTATGATATATGTAATCCTTGTCTAGGGTAGCTGGGTGGCACAATGAAAATAGCTTAGAATCAGAAAGGCTCATCTAGAGTAACACATTTACTAGCTGTGTGACCCTGGGCAAGTCACTTCACTCTGTTTCCCTCCATTCCTTATCTGCAAAATGAGCTGGAAGAGGAAATGACAAATCACTCCATTATCTCTGCCAAGAAAACTCCAAATGAGGTCACGAAGAGTTGGCCACAACTGAACTGACTCAATCACCCCCAACAACAACAATTCTTACATAATATGGAAAATGAAATGTCTTACTTCTTTGGAAAGGGCTTCATAGTGTGCTTCTGGCCTTGAGACAGAAAACTTCACATGTAATTCTCCTCTCTACTCTACTGTCTCTCTTGGTCCAAAACAAAGCTCCAAGCTCCAAGTCCAGGAGGCCCCTTTCAGCTTGTCACACTCATATCCTCAAGTGCCCCATCAACTACATCGGGTCTGGTGGACACATCTGACCAAGATATGTACACATGTCCAAGATTTCATAGTACTTTGGGGACACATCTGATCAAATCATGTAAACACACATGTGCAGGATTTCACAATACCATGGAAAGGTTGTGTAATAGAAAGTCATAGAAGCTGAATCCAAATCTCAGCTCTGCTATTTAATTCCTGTGTGACCTTGGCCAAGTCATCTTCCTTCTCTAGGGCTCCGTTTCTTCCTCTAGAAAATGAAATGTTTGGATGCTAAAGTCCTTTTTCATGCTATATTCTTATGATGTTCTAGACTCGAAAGATTGACCTTGATTTTTCTACCAACTTCTTGTTGCACTGTCACAAGAGCTCACACATCTGAGATTTTGGCCCAGCGGAGGCACCTGCTTTGTCCTAAACCACAAACTCCCTTCTGACTGATTACCACTCTGGTGACTGGAATGCATTTGCAAAATAGCAACCTGGGTAATTTTAAGCCTTTGAACATATATCAAAAGTGCCTACTATGTGCTAAGAGCTAAAAACAACCTCTACCCTCAAAAAACTGCCAGGTTAATGAGGAAGAGAAGATGCCAGCAATCACTTAGCAACAAGGGAATAAAGGGGAAACTGGCGCCAGGCATAAGTTTGGGTGGCCACTTGGAAGAGCTTCTTGCAAAAACTTGAAGGAAGCCTAGACATGATGAGGGTTCCAAGCATGAGGAAGAGCCAGGGAAGATGCCCAGAGCCAAGAGAGGGAGCCTGTTGAGCAAATAACAGCAAGGATTGTCTAGTAAAACAGAAGTATGGTATAAGAAGACTGGAAAGGTAAGAAGAGGCCAGTTATAAAGAGGATTTTTAAATTTGATCCTGAAGGTAACAGGGAACAGTCTGGAGGCATGGAATGAACTTCACTCATGACCACATTTGGTAAAATGTTTAAGCCTAAGAAATACCCATAATGAACCATCTGTATTTGTTATTCAGACACAACATTTACAGTGTGCTAGACACAGGGGGGAAAAAATTATCCTTGCTTCTTCTGAAGAAATGCAAGGCAGGTCACTAGCCAACATGATGGGGAGAGAGGAGGGGTGCCGGGGTGCTTTTAAAATCTTTTCTTGAAGCATGGTGAGGGTCTTCCCCAGGGAAGGATTTTGAAGGAAATTATGAGGAAGCAAGAATATGACTTTACAACAGAACTGTCTAAGGTTACAATTGTAATGCTAGCCCTCAAGATCAAGGTGCCACAGGGGCCAGACTGAAGTTTTGCTAGAGCATAATGATGCCTAGGGTTTTTTTGGATTATTTTTAAGGATGCAACAATTTTATTTGAAACAGCATGAGAAAATGATGTCAATTTTTAAATCTTAACAAAAATATTAAGAATTATTTCACCCTGGAAAATGGAGTTCAAATTACCTGGCATGCTTTTTTTGGGGGGGGAGGGTTGCCAGGCAAATGGGCTAAGTGGCTTGCCCAAGGTCACACAGCTAGGTAATTATTAAATGTCTGAGGTTGGATTTGAACTCAGATACTCCTGACTCCAGGGCCGGTACTCTATCCATGGTGCCACCTAGCCACCCCCCATGCTTTTAAATGTAAGGAATTATTTCTCCTAACATATGAATATTAGAACTTTACATGTGATATTGTTTAGAACCACACAGACTAGGTGAAGCATAGATGCTGGTGAATTATTACATATGACTATCTGTATTAGAAAGACTTGCAGCAGATCTCTGGGTGGGCAAAATATCAATTCTGAATTTTTTCACAATGTGTACATCACTGTTTTTTTTTAGTTTTTGCAAGGAAATGGGGTTAAGTGACTTGACTAAGGTCACATAGTAATTATTAAGTGTCTGAGGCTGGATTTGAACTCAGGTCCTCCTGACTACAGGGCCGGTGCTCCATCCACTGCACCAGCTAGCTGCACCGCGTATTTATCTCTTCTAAGCAAAGATGAAATTCGCAGGGAGAGAGCAACAGACTTTATTGCTTTAAAGGTTGGTTCAATTGATCATAACGTAGTCCCAGAACAATTGATCACAGAAATACTAAATGACAGACCCAGAAGGGACACTTTCATCTGACTCAGTCCTTTCTCATTAAGAAACAGAGGCAGAAGGGATGGAGCCAAGATAATGGTGAAGCTAACATGCTCCCAGGGATTTTTCTAAAGATAAATGAAGCCTCTACACTGACATTCAAGCTATAGATCCCACCAAGAAAAAGAGAAGATCCAAAGAAGTTTTCAAAGGTAGACATCATGGAGGATCTTCAGGGAAGGTCTGTCTCTTTAAGGGGGAAAGGGAACTAACATCCAGGAGCCAGAAGAGTGGGAAAGTCAGTGGAAGTCTATTAGACACAGTGCAGCCCAGGTCCTGACAGCTTGACAAAAGCACAGGTCCTGGCAGCTAAATAACAAGCCAACAGGGAAGGCTAACAAGCAAAATCTAAACCTTGGGAACACTGGGTCAAAAGACAGGACTACACTGGGAACAAACCACTGTTAAGTCAGAACCTGGGCACAAAGGATGAAATAAATCTCTGCAAAGGCAAGGCCTGGACTACATAGGTAGCATCTTGGTCAGTGACAAGCCAGAGAATAGTCCTTAGCCCCAGCATAAAAGGCTTAGATCTTTACTCACTACACCCTGGGAAAAGAGATAAAACAACAAAGATGAGCAAAAAGGCTAAAAGAGCACTCACTATAGAAAACTATTTTGCAGATAAAGATGATAACAATGCCATGATGGAAGAAGAAATCAATGAAAAATCACTCACAGGGGAAGTCTCATAAGAGACTATGAATTGGACTCAAATCCAAATGCTTATAGAAGAGTTTAAAAAAGAATCTAAAAAGGAGAAAAAGGAGAAAAAAATGGAAAGAAATGAGAGTCATACAAGAAAAATTATGAAAAATTGACAAGAGAACTCAACACCTTTAAAAAGGAAACACAAAAGACAATTGAAGAAAATAAAAATCTAAAAATTGGAATTGAACAAATAGAAACAATGAATCTACTAAATTACCAGATTTCATCAAACAAACTAAAAAGGTTGAAAAATGTAAAGTAACTTTTTAGGAGAAACAAACAACTTGGAAAATAGATCCAGAAGAGATAATCTACAAATCATGGGACTACTAGAAAGCCTATATCAAAAAAAAAAGAACTTAGAAAACATCATGCAGGAAATATCAGGGGGAATTGTCCAAATCTGCTAGAACAAAAAGACAATATAATTGAAAGAATATATATAATCCCTGTAGAAAGGAGTCCCAGGATAAAAACTCCAAATTCCAGAACTCTCAAATAAAAGAGAAAATACTATAAGTAGAAAAAGGAATCAATTTAATCACAAAAGAAACACAACCAGACTCATGTAGGATCTATCTGTCTCAACATTGAAATACCAGAGGACCTGGAATACCATATATTAGAGGGTAAAGGACCTGGGATTACAGCCAAGAATTTACTGCACAAATTTAGTATATACTGTCCAGGGAAAAGATGGAAGTTCAATGAAATAGAGGACTTCCACAATTTCCTGACATGAAGACCAGAACTGAACAGATAATTCAATTGCCAAAAACAAGATTCCAGAGATGCATAAAAAGGTAAACTAAAAGGGGAAGGAAAAAAAAAGACAAAACACAGCAAAGGTTAGTCAAGATCATCAAATTATATAAATATATATATATATATATATATATATATATATATATAAATATATATATATATATATAAAAGGGAAGATATAACACTTCTAACTCTTGAGAATTTTACTTCTCTTAGGATTGTTGGGAACTGTGGTGTATGGGAGTATTGTGAATTGTTTTCACCTGGTGTCCTTGAACACCAGAGTCTTATGTACCAAGTGCCTTGGGAGTGGGAGCGGATTAGAGACTGGAAAGGTATTTAGGCACTAGTGTTTTAATGAATAAATGGAGCACTTGGAGATCTTGAGGGAGGAACTTGTATGGCTTGTCTTTCTTGTCTCCTGCCCCTTCAATGCTTACTTGGGGAAAGATTGAGGGAGTGCAGAAGTGGGACTCAACATAAGAGTTCAAGAAAGGGACTCTACCTATGGCATCCAACAGGGACTAAACATATGGCAGTTGTAAAAGGACAATAAAGGCAGAGTTATCTGAGGAAAGTCCAGAATAAGGACATAGCAGATACAAACAAGAGAGCCAGGTGACATCTCAGAGCGCAGGACTCAAGAAAAGAACAAGTTGATTTGTTACTTAGGGGGGTGATTTTAAACTAAGAGGAACCAACGAAAGTGAGAAAACAATAAAAAATTTAACATTGAGGAGTCAGTGGAAAGTAGAGTCTCTGAGGCAATGCCCCATAGGATGGATCGTCTTTTTCAAGCAGTGGTCTGCCCCCAGCACCAGCACCATGAACAGGATACTGAGAACCTGCTTGCTGTTCTTTTTTGGCCACAGCTGCCAGCCTGACCAGGCTGTGTGCTCTGGGCATAACCTGGATCCCTGGACCTTTGACCAGATGCAGAGGCCTTTTGTTGCTGAAGCAGACTTTGCTGAAGACCTTGACACCAATGAGGAATTTCACTCTCTTTAATGGTGTTGACTATTATTCACAGAATACAACAACTCCAGATTGTACTGTCAACATATTAAGTGGTTTCAAAGGCTTTCTCTCATTCTTTGCTACCCCTACCTTCTGCAGAGGGAAGGAGGAAGGAGAAGGGAAAGCTTTATTTTTGGAACTTTGAAACTGAAACCCATGTTTCCAAAAACTTATTTTAGAAATCGAGGGACCCCCATGCCTTCTTCCTGGTTTGGGGAGGAAGGGGGGGGGTTGGGCAATGACTGTGTTTTTCAGTAGGTTATTGATTGGGAAGCTTTGTGGTTAATTAGTTAAGAAAAAAGAGAGAAAAGATTGCTTTTCTGGGACTGGGAAATTTGAATTTTGTCTATTTTTTTAGTTTTTTTAGTTTTTGCAAGGCAATGGGGTTAAATGGTTTGCCCAAGGCCACACAACTAGGTAATTATTAAGTGTCTGAGGCCAGATCTGAACTCAAGTACTCATGACTCCAGGGCCGGTGCTCTATCCACTGCCCCACCTAGCTGCCCCTGGATTTTGTCTTTAAAGTTAAGTCTGTGCCTATGGCTTATATTTCTGTTGATTTGTCTTGATTTGTTATTTGTGTATGTGTGTATTTGAACATTTAGAGGGCATTTTACATCTCTTTCCTTGCCTGGAGAGATGGGAGAATGTTTCTATATTTTGAGATTTTGTTGTTAGTCAGGGTGTCCAACAATTTCACTTTGATAAGTTTGAAATACAAAAGAGTTGTTTTCTGTGTTTGTGTTAGTGTCTAAACTCTGAAATAGTTATGTAAAGTTAAATATTACTCCTTTTAGTTAGAATTTTGAATTTGATTGCTTTGTGAGGTTTTTTGTTGGCAAAAACAAAACTTTACAATCTTTGTAAGTTGGGATCCCAGAAGTGGGATTCAACATAAGAGTCCAGGAAAGGGACTCTACATAGGACAATTAAAGGGTCAAATATAATTGAAGAGATTGAACCTAGAGGATAGTATAGTTGGGTCTTGTTTCTCCATTGAAGATGCCCAAGATGACATCAGTATGTTTAAGACAAAAAAAGTCCTGATGAAAAGCAGGGATGTTAACTCTAAACTTAAATGTCTCAGTATCCTTTGAACCACTTTAATTCTGTTGTGTGGATAAAGCTTAGCAGTTTCACTGAGGGCATCATCAACTGGGCAGTCCTGAGTCAGTGTCTCCCATAACTCACAATCATTTCTAAAGTTCTCAAGTGAGATCTTCAGAGTCTGCCAGGATTTGGAGCCCTTTGAGATTCTTATAGTCAATTAAATCATGTTTGGAATTAATCCTTACTTTATTTAATGTAGGGTTAAATCTTTGGACGATACTTTGGCTCATGAGAATTTTGTGTCCTTGGAGAGTACTTGAAAAGGAGGTAAGGTAAAGAAAAACTAATTATAATTTTATGTAATTCAAGACTCATGAAAAGTGTTCTTCTAAGGAGACAGAGGAAGATAGGGTACTTAATATATGCTAATAAATTAGATAACCTGAGCAAAATGGCCAAATATTTACAAAAATACAAACTGCCCAGATTAACAGAAGAAGAAATTAAATGCTTGAACTCCATTTCAGAAAAAGAAATTAAAGAAACCATCAATAAACTCCCTAAGAAAAAGTCTCCAGGTCCAGATGGACTTACAAGTAAATTCTACCAAATATTTAAGGAACAATTATTTCCTATTCTACATAAACTATTTAAAAAATAGGAAAGAAGGGCGGCTAGGTGGGGCAGTGGATAGAGCACCAGCCCTGGAGTCAGGAGCATCTGGGTTCAAATCCGGCCTCAGACACTTAATAATTACCTAGCTGTGTGGCCTTGTGCAAGCCACGTTAACCCCATTTACTTTGCAAAAACCTAAAATAAAAAAATAAGAGAGGGAGTTCTTCTAAATTACTTTTATGACACCAATATGGTATTGATACTTAAGAAGAATCAAAGCAGGCAAAGAAAACTATATACCAATTTCCCTAATGAACATCGATGCAAAAATCTTAAATAAAATTTTAGCAATGAAATTCTATCAAATTATTACTAGGCTCATAAACCATGATCAGAATTTATACAAGGTAGGCAGTGATGGTCCAATTTCAGAAAAACATGCAACATAATTGAACATATCAATAGCAAAACCAAAAGAGATCATATGATTATCTCAATAGATGCTGAAAAAGTCTTTGATAAAACATAACATCCATTTCTATTAAAAACACAAGAAGGTTTAGGAATGAATGGAGTTTTCTTTAAAATAATAAATAATATCTAAAGCCATCAACAGATATTTTATGTAATAGGAATAAACTCATGTAATAGGGATAAATCAAGGGTGAAACAAGGATACCTATTATCACCATTACTATTCAATTTAGTATTAGAAATGCTAGCTTTAGCAATAAGAGAAGAAAAAGAAATTGAAGGAATCAGAATTGGCAATGAGAGAGCAAAGATTTCATTCTTTGCAGATGATATGATGGTATACTTACAGAAACTGAGAAAATCATCTTAAAAAACTCCTTGAAACAATTAACAAATATGGCAGTGTAGCAGGATATAAAATAAACCTACATAAATCATTAACAGTTCTCTATTTGAACAATAAAGCCTAAAATAAAGAGATAGAAAGAGAAATTCCAGTTAAAGCAACTATAGACAATATTAAATACCTGGGAATCTACCTCCCAAGACAAACCCAGAAACTGGATGAACACAATTAATTTTTCTTTAATTTTTTTTTGCAAGGCAGTAGGGTTAAATGGCTTGCCCAAGGCCACACAGCTAAGTCATTGTTAAATGTGTGAGGTTGGATTTGAACTCAGGTGCTCCTGACTCCAGGGCTGGTGCTTTATCTACTGCACTACCTAGCCACCCCTGGATGAACACAATTATAAAGCACTTCTCAGTCAAATAAAGTTAGATCTAAATAATTAGAAATATGTCAATTGTCCATGGTTGGGTCAAGCTAATATAATAAAAATGACAATTCTAACCAGATTAAATTACTTATTCATGGTCATACCAAACAACTATTTTACTCAGCTAGAAAAAATAGTAACAAAATTCAACCGGTAGCAACAAAATGTCAAGAATAACAAGGGAACTGATGAAAAAAAATGTAAAGAAAGTTGGCCTAGCTCTACCAGAGCTAAAACTATATTATAAAGTGGCAGTCATCACAACATCCTGATATTGGTTAAGAAATAGAGTAATGGATCAGTGAATTAATTAGGATAAGTTCAAAAGAAACAGTAGTAAATCTGCTGTTTGATAAACCCAAAGACATTAACTTCTGGTTTAAAAACTCACTATTTGACAAAATCTGTTGGGGGAAACTGGAATATAGTATGGCAAAAACTAGGCATAGACCCATCTCTCACACCCTATGCCAAAATAAGGTCAAATGGGTACAGGATTTAGACATGAAGGGTAATACCATAGCTAAAATAGACCAAGAAATAGCTCTATGGAAAGGGGACAAATTTATGACCAAACAAGAAATAGAGTACATTATAAACTGCAAAATGAATGATTTTGACTATATTAAATTAAAAAAAAATTTGTACTAATAAAATCAATGCTGCCAAAATTAGAAGGAAAGCATAAAGCTGGGAAACAATCTTCACAACTAGGAGTTCTGATAAGGGTCTCATTTCTATAATATATAGAGAAGTGCATTAAATTTATAAGATTACAAATCATTCCTCAATTGAGAAATGGTCAAAGGATATGTATAGACAGCTTTTAAATGAAGAAATGAAAGCTATAAACAATCATATAAAAATGCTCTAAATCATTTTTGATTACAGAAATGCAAATTAAAACAACTGTGAGGTATCACCTCACACCTATCAGATTGGCTAAGATGACCAGAAAATGTTCAATGATGGAGAGGTTATGGGAGGGCTGGGATATTAATTGGGGCATTGCTGGGGGAGTTGTGAAATGATCCAACCATTCTGGAGAGCAATTTGGAACTATGCCCAAAGAGCAATAAAACTATTCATTCCCCTTTACCCAGCAATTCCAATTCTAAGTCTAGCTCCAGAAGAAATCATAATAAAAGAGAAAAGTCCCACATGTTCCAAAATATTCATAACAGCAATTTTTGTAGTGGCAAAAAATTAGAAATTGAGGGGATGTCCATTCATTGGGGAATGGCTAAAACAAGTTGTGGTGCATGAATACTGTGGGATATTATTGTTTTATAAGAAACCATAAATGGTCGGACTCTACAAAAGCATGTAATGACTTACAGGATCTGATGCTTAGTGAAGGGAGCACAACCAAGAGAACATTGTACACATTAGCAACAACATAGCTCCTCTAAGCTATTCAGAGAGATAGGACAACCCTATTAGACCAACTAAGGACAATGCTATCCCCATTCACAGGAAGAAATCCTAAACAAAACAAAACCAAAGCAAATCCCTTCAGAATCTGATGAACACTTTATAATAATATTTCTTATGTATCTCCTTCCCTTAATTTTAATTCCTCATACTGAAAATGACTGATTTGTAAACATGTTTATCCAAAATATGTATGTACAATGTTAACCTGACTGATCATCACTGAGGGGAGGGGGATGGGAAGGAGGGTGGAAGGAAATTTTGTAACTTAAATATATATATATATATATATATATATATATATATATATGTGCATATGGATGATGGTGGGAAAACTTTCATAACATGAATTTGTAAAAATAAAACATCAATTTTACAAAAAAAGAAACAGAGGCAGATAGAGATCAAGAGACCCAAATCACTTGGGACTGATCAAGTGTCTTGAATCCTTGGCTTGTTTTGTGTCCATTTCACCACACTTCTTTTCAATTGCAAAATTGATTCTAGATGAAATACTATTTTTTTCCTTTTATTAAACATCTCATTTGAGTTTTACAATTTTTCCCCAATCTTACTTCCCTCCCTGCCCCCCCCAGAAAGCAATCTGTCAGTCTTTACTTTGTTTCTATGTTGTACACTGATCCAAATTGAGTGTGATGAGAGAGAAACCACATCCTTAAGGAATATACAAAAAGTTTAAGAGATAACAAGATCAGACAATAAGATATCAGGTTTTTTTTTCTAAATTAAAGGTCATAGTCATTGGTCTTTGTTCAAACTCCAGAGTTCTTTCTCTGGATCCAGATGGTATTCTCCATTGCAGACAGCCCTATATTGTCCCTGATTGTTGCGCTGATGGAATGAGCAAGTCCATCAAGGTGGATCATCGCCCCCATGTTGCTGTTAGTGTGCACAGTGCTTTTCTGGTTCTGCTCATCTCACTCAGCATCAGTTAGATGAAATCCTATTGAAGTCCTCATTGTGGACCTAGTGTGTACTGGGATTCTCAAATATTACAGCGTGTATTCTAGTACAATGTCCAAGTTAGAAAGAATGGAGGGGAGTGAATGTACACATGTGTGTATATGTCTGTTGTGTTTATGTGCATAGATGAATATGTTCAAATTTCTCCAGGCCTTGGGAATATTTGAATCTTTACCTTCTTTTCTCCTGGAACCAAGCTGGCTTTTTTATTAGCCAAAGTTTTTTCTTTTCTTAGTTCAAGAGCCTTGATTAACTCAGTAGAGTCTCACAGAGCATAGGCTTAAGGTCCTTCTGTGTCTGGGTTGCCCTCTTTCCTTTGGAAGTTCCATTGAACAATAACCTCAAGGATATGGTCTTCCCCTATTAGATTGTAAGCTCCTAGAGAGCAAGGACTTTCTTGTTTTGTCATTTTGCATTCCCAGGGCTTAATATAATGTGGGGAAACTGTGTACCTTCATTTAACCCACTTCCCAGTTCTATCCTTCCATCTCTCTGTGTCTTACTAGTCTGTACTGTCAGAGGGTAGGAAGAATTGAGAATGGTTATCTTGGTGAAGACAAGGATCATTTGGGGTCAAAGGATCATGGTAGAGTTGCCCCAGTAATAGAGATAATGAAAGGCTATTTCCCTTTAATAAGGAGCCACTTCTCTAATGAATCTTCAGTTTCACCTCACACTTAGCAGCCGAATTCACCTTTTAAGTCTTTGTCACCCTCTGTGCCTCTATTTTCTCCTCTGCTAAAGAGGAAATTGGAGGAGATGACCTTTAATTTCCATTCTAGTTCAGTCATTCTTCATTCCAGCACTTCCCAGTAGGATAAGGAGCCCCCAGCTGAACCTAGGACCTATCAAGATAGGCAAAGTGAAGAGGTGGAGACAGCTCCTGTCCTTAAGAATTGGACAATCAGATGAAAATATGCCTTAAATAAACCTTAGAAAACAGATCTCTGGCTGGGCTGGGGGGAGGGGAGAAAATAATAAAGTCTATTTTTTGAACTTGCTATTTTCTCTAGGTCTTTGGAACCTCTGGATCTGCCTCCTCCTTTCCCCTCCTCCCTCTATCTTCACGAATTGATTAAAACAATACCCTTGGAGGCATCTGTTTATTTTCTCTCCCTAGACTCTCACCAAGCCCAGAGTAGTGACTCATTCTTTCTGATGTGAAGCAAAGAGAGAGGGAAGAGGAGCCTGGCACTGCTGTTTGAATTGGGTCCTTGAACAAATATTTTAATGAGAACTAAATCTTGCTTCCCTTGCAAGAAATTTGCATGCATTTAGTGAGCAAAATAGAAACATCCTGCTGGGGAAAATCTATCCCAGAAATTTCCAACTCAAATCAAGTCCCTTCAGTCTCCATTTTGCAACCCCAAAGAACTTCAAACTAGAGAGTTATTTTCTTTAATGAGGAAGGGTGCCCCCAGGGCCCTAAGAAGCTTCAGTTAAAATGGAGGATGGACTCAGAGTCAGAGTTTTGATAACAGCCGGGAGAAAAGCCATTGGCTTCAGATTTTCACTTCTGAGAGTTAGGGATGCTTCATCTCTCTCCCCTCTCCCATTTTCTCTCAAAATCTATATTTTAGTGGCCCTGTGAAAGAAGCTGAGAAGCTCATTCTCACTAAGGTTTCTAGACTGCCCTTTGCTACCTTACCCCTCCCAAGAAAAAAACACACAGAGAAAACACTGTATGTTAAAGGCTTAGCAACAGATTAGAAGGCGAGATGAGAGATCCAGCAAATAAACCCAACCTTGCCTGTAGGCTTCAGATCAAGACATTGATTAAGGGTTGGAGGCAAGACAACACTTTTCGTAAATTAAGCACTTAGAAACTAAGAGGTGTCCAGTCTGGAGTAGAAAAGGCTCATGGCTTAGAGGGTAAACTACGTCTTCTTTGTAATCGAGAGGACCTGGGTTCAGATCCCACCCCTGATGCTTCCTGACATGGGGAAAATCCCAACTCCCCTAGGTCTCGATTTCTTTATCTGCCAAATGGAGGTTGGGTTAGATATGTCTGAAGGTTACTTTTAGCTCCTCAGGCCCTGGATTCTGAAGCTCTGTGTGGATCTGACCACGAAGGGGGTTCTGGGGAGATGAAAAAGAAAGAGTCCAGTTTAAAGGGAGAAATGTGGGTTGGGTAACTAGTAAGCTCAAGTACTTACTATGAACAATTGTCATGGAGGATGATTCCGGGTAGAGCCATGATCTGGAGAAGGCTAAGAAGGGAGCTCGAGGCCTGATTGGATGCAAGACAATGTGAAAACTCACCCAGAAATCCGGGGAGCTATTTTTTTCTTTTGTGGAGCAATAGGATTGGGGGACTTGGCCAAAATCACACAGTTACCATTTTCATATCTAGTGCCTGAGACTGGATTTGAACTCAGCTCCTCCTAATTGTAGAGCCAGTGCTCTATCCATTACACCACCAGGATAGTTGTAATAAAGCTGAAGTTGCTCTTGGTGAAGCTCAATGAGGAGTCACAGAAACAGCATGCCAACCCATTTCCTGAAGCTTTCTGAAATGAAGCCAAATTAAGGAGCGCCTCCAAACATCAACAGAAATTATATCAGAAAGGATCAACATTTGGACAAGATTTCTCTAAATTTCCTCTGCAGTCATACCCCCTCCTACACAGGGGATCAGTTTTTGCGGCTCCTCCCTTAGTCTATCTATTATTACCTCCTCAGGTTTAAGCCTCTCCCTCCCTCACTTTTTGCCAGATTATTTGAACAATATCTTACCCATCCTAGCCTGGGGTTGATAGTCTGAGAAAATAGGGGTGCCCGGGGACTGGATATTAAGGTGAGAAGTGACAAAGTACAAGGTGAGGGAGTGATTTGAAAGACAAGAGATAGTGTCTGAGCAATTTCAGAGTAAGGGAGTCAGGAAACTGGACATCCTTATGATGACAACATCAAGGGTTGACCATGACCATCCCAAGTGCGTGGTGGCAGTAGGGGAGAGGTTCAGGACCAGGGTTTCCTCCACTTTGTGCATGAGAAAACTCATACACCAACAAGAAAAGTGCCTTCCAAGCTCAGGACAGAAGCCCAATTTTCCTACTACAAACACATAATTGTTTCGGGTCCTGATGACATCCAAACTTCCTTAGGCATCCCTGGGATGCAGTTCTCTCTAAATCTGGAGCCCAAGCTCATCTGAATCCAGGCTTGGATACTGATGGGCTCTGAGACCTCATTCAATCATTGAACATTTATTGAAGTGCCTGTTGGAGGTCAGACACTTCTGAAGACTGGATAGACAAATACAACCTTAGTCAATCTTTGCCCTTAAGGAGTTCAGTCTCCTTGAGTCTCAGCCCCCCCCCCCCCCCCCGGAAAATGGAGATAAGAATAATTGACACTTAGGTGGCAGTAGATAAAGCGCTGGACCTGAAGTCAGGAGGATGGATTTCAAATCCAGTCTCAGGCATCTGCTAGCAACTGTGTGACCCTGAGCAAATTGCCTAACTGCTTCCCTCAGTTTCCTCATCTGTAAAATGGGGATAGCACCTGCCTCACGTGGATCCCACAAGATATTTGGAAAGAGTTTTGCAAACCACTCTGAAAATACGAGGTATTTTTTATTACACTTGCTACAGAGACTCTGAAGCATTCTCGTCATTATTTTTCTTTGTTATGTGTCTGCAAGCTTTGGATTTGGGGCTCATCCAGTTCTTTTTTCCCCTCGGCCCTCCCCCCAGACCATCAGAACGCCCTCCACCTATGAGCTACATTGGGGGCCCCAGGGCCCCTTGGCATGATGTCACGTGTGCACAGAGAGGGACCATTCATAGCATCCATCCAAGACTATCCTCCAAAACGAGAATATTCTCGGTGCTTTTTAAGCGGCTCAAATCCATCATTTTTCTTGTTTGGGAGCTCCCAAGCCAGGTGCTGTGATGGCCGAGTGGTTAAGGCGTTGGACTCGAAATCTAATGGGGGCTCCCTGCGCAGGTTCGAATCCTGCTCACAGCGTCGCAGTTTTTACTTTGCAGCATTATCGGAAGCTTCCCAGTCTCCTCACATCTCCCTCCAAAAATGCACCCCGGTCCTTGGGTGGTCATTATGGGTGCGGAAAAGTCAGCTTCCAGGAGAGGGAGGCTGAGAGCGGGGAGGGGAGGGGAGGCCCAGTTGGACGGATGAGCCAAAGGCGAATAGATGCAACGAGATAAGACACACAGATCTACACCAGCTCAATCCGCAGTCTTGGGGAGGGGGCCTGGGGGCTGCATTGGTTACGGTTCCAGGGACTCAAGAACCATCTAGTTCTGGGGGCGCTGCAGGCAGGCAGACGCCCACTGACTGTTGGGACAAGTCGCTTCGTCTCTCTGTGCCTTAGTTTCCTCCTCTGTAAAATGGGAGAAAGAAGAAAACGCTGTGAGACTGAGAGGTGGAGATCGAAATGGGAGCTCTGATCATTGGGGCTGGGCTGGGCTGGGGGTGGGAGGGAGCTCTCCTGATGGCCCCTAATCTGGTCCCTTAAATCGTTTGGGGAGGGGAAGAGGGGGAGAGAGAGAGAGCAGGGAGGGAGGGGACACAGGAGGAAAGAAAGAGAAGGGAAGGGGAGAAAAGGAGAAAGAGGGGGAAGGGAGGGGAAGAGGGGGCAAGAGGCCGGGGCAAGAAGCAGAGGATGCGCAGGATCTCTCCCTCCACAGCCCGCTATGGCTGCTGCTGACCTACTCGGGGGCTCTTCCAGGATGCGGGATGTGGATGTGGGTGACACACAGTCAGTCCCTTGCCCTGGCCTGGCCGCGGCTGGTGCTCGAACCTCCGCTGCCCAGCGGCCTTCCAGGCTTCTGGTGCAAGGTCCAGACGCCCACCGCCCATCAAGCTGCCTGAGAAGGCCTAGGCTCAACCCCAAGGCCGTGGCAGCCATCCCTGGACCAGTGCGAATCTCGATCTGCCAAGGTCTCTGAGGCCATCCCAGGTCAAGCTCCCCAGGTGGAGGCAAAGGTGTGATGGGAGCCGGGGCCTCGGGTCTGACAGGGGAGCTGTCCCCCCCTTCAGCTGAACATTCTCTTAAAACCTGCCTTGGGACACAAAGGCAGGCCAGAGGCAGCTCCAGGCCTCCAGGGGGCACAGAACAGGACGGCATCACAGTGTACGCACATCCCATCCCCACAAGGTCATTGTGGGGTAAGGGGTGTGGAGGGCTGCTAATGGCTGCAGGGTCAGGAAAGGTCCCAAGGTCCAAACTCCAGAGTCTCCTAGGATCGCTGGCCACCCCCCACCCCCCACCTCTCCCCACCCCAGGTAGCAATAAGCCTCTAGGAGGTCGGGAAGGATCTTGGAGAAGCTGGAGACTGCAGAGAGCCCATCACCTCCCCTCTCCTCACCCACACCTGTGACTGCCTGGGGCAAGGAGGCCGCCCCTGGGAGGGGGCTGTGTAGATGTGAAATCCTCTCCCAGGGTTGTTGCTCCTTCCAAAGCCAGACTTGAGCCTCTCCTGGTGTCCCAGTTCTTTGGCATCTTGGATTTGTATCTGTTAACCCTAAACTCAGATTTTGGTGAAAGAGACACTTTCTTGCCTCTAGCTAGGAACCCCTAGCCCTAAGAAATGACCCTAGCCACAGGGGTTAGATAAGAGTTCATTGGGTGAGATAGTTCTCAAGTGAGGGAACTCTTTGCTACAGGGCCATTTTTTACATTTCTTCACCACTCACAGTCTTGGAGACTTGCCTTATACACTGAAAGAAGTGTCTTCCGGAGGTCATAGAACCATTACGTACCAAAGGCAGGATTTGAAGTCCAGTCTTCCTGACTCTGAGACCACATCTTTACCACTCAGATGATACAGGAAAGTAAAACTCCGCAGGAGGAGAGGAAGGACAGAACTGTCAGGAGATGGCCATAGTAGGTCTGAACGATCACATTACTTTTTAAAACCCTAGAGAGTGAGGAAACACAATGAGTCCTCCACCTGTGTGCTTGGTCATTCCCACCCTGGGCCAGAAGACTTCAATTTGATTCCCAGCCTCAAATGTACTAGTCCTGAGACCTGAGGAAAGTCACTTAGACTCTGGGAGTGTCTTAGTTTCATTGTGTGCAATGAGACAAGAACACCTGCTCCTCTCTACCAGTTTCTATGCTAGCATGTATTTGTGATGGGAGGAGATGTTGACTAATGGACTGTCAGGCCACAAGGCTGCCAAGATAGTCCCTGCTTGATTTCAGACCCTGGAGCTCTCTGCCTTCTTCCAGCTACCATTTGGCTATCTAGAGAGCCTGTTTTAGGCCATGATGATTCAGGGGTTTGGGATGATGAGATGATAAAAATCATCTAATTGGATGGGGATGCAGGTATTGCTGAGTTGGAACTGAGTAGGAAGACTAAAAATTCCACCTACCCCCTTGCAATCTCATTCACTGGTAACTCTGAAGAGACAGGATTTCTTTGAGCATCCTCCTTTAAAGGCAGGTGGAGGTAGGGGTGTCTCCCACAGTTAGAGGTCACACTAAACCATCATGGCAGTGAACCCCTGACCATCTCAGTCTCTTTGGCCTTATTCTTTTCTGAATTTACATTCTGAGACAGGAGAACCCAAAGGAGTAGTAGGGATACTAGTTTCCACCCTAGGTCTCACCCTCAGAGTACAGTGTAGCCACAGAAACCAGGAGGAGATCAAACAAAAACCTTGAGATGGACATACTCACACGGCCAACCTTGTAGGTGTTGCAAAGTATGTAAAAATACATTGGATGACTCCACCAAGGCCAGCAAAGAGCCAGCATGGGAACTAGACAACAGCTGGTGTCCTTTTCTCCACCTGCATAGAGCAGAAGAGAGAGGAGTGACAATAAAATGGCCTGAGTCTAGCAGATGGATATGTACAAAGAGAACTTTATAAGCATTCAGTGATGTAAGAAAAAAGACTTTTTATCTCCAGTAGAAGGGAGTTGTCCCTTGACCACACATGTATTTCAAATGCCTCACTACGACTGAAATTTTAAGGTTGAACTCACTCTCCCAAGAGAACTTATGTGTACAAAGAGAGGGTATACCTCTGGTTTGAAGGGGAATGTTTCATACCAATTGTTCATATTGTACCTTCTCATTAAGCAACCTTTTGTAAAAGTCAATTCATGTCTAACAATATTTAATGAGGAATTCAATGGTGGGGGTTTCAGGATCTCTTAGAAGGGAAGCTCCCTCTCTCCACGAGTGATCCTTAGAACACAGAATAATAAATAGTTTAGACCTTGGGGACACCAGCTTACCAACTTGCCAATATCAGTGAACAGTTGTAAGAAAGGATGGGGTGGGTGAACTATATATATATAATATATATATATATATATATATATATATAGTACCAAATAATCTTTATTACTCGTGTTAGTGAAGATTTGAATTTATTATTTGAATTATATTATCACAGAACTAGGAGGATCTCAGAGACCATCTACTTCAATGTCAGTAAGTAAGAGTCCTTTAAGATAAAGTATACTTCCTATGTAAGCTCTAATTTTGCCAAACAAAAGGTCACCTAGCCTTTTCTTAAAGAAAACAAAGGATCTAGTGAAGCCTTATCTACTTCCTGAAGCCAGGTCTCATCAGTACTTTGGACAGCTCTCATCATTTGCTGTACTTTGTAACTTTTACCCTTTGCTCCCAGTCCTGACCCACGGGGCCAAGTTGACAGTATTTGATCCTTAGTCCAGATAACAGACCTTCCAAACCCAGAAGACAGCTATCTGCTTGCTCTTCCCCTGAGTGATGTCCCCTCCAGGTTAATATTCTCATTTCCTCCACATGATTCATGATCTGCAGACTTGACTATTATAGTTGCCCTCCTCTGAAGTCTTTCCAGCTTCTCATAGTTCTTTGTAAAGGATGGTGCCCTGTTTTATAGCAGAACTCTGCCTCCAATGGGTGAAGTGATTTGTTAGGAGACCCACAGCTATTTATTAAGTGTTTATGTCAAGATCTGAATGACAATTCTTTCTGAACCTTGGTCTGACTTTTCTCACTTTATAATATTCTGGAAGTCAGTCATATCCTCTTTAAAATAGCATGGTAGGTACAGATCTCCAACTTCTCTTCCAGAATTAATTCTGATGCACAAGTCACAGTGACACAAACTATGAGACAAACACAGGAACTGGTCAGTGCTTGAGCTCTGGTTGGGTTTGGCTAAGTGGGCAGAATTCAGCTTCCTGCCTTGGGAGTGAGAGCATTGTACTCAGGGGAAATGAAGTCAGAGTTTGATTTCTATTTTAAATTAATTGTGAACTTAAGAAACACCAAGACAATAGGCATATACATACATATGGGTGTACGTATGTATTTGCACATACATTATATAACAGGAAGAAAAGGATTACACATGAAACCACAGGCTCTCTCATGTGTGGTTCACTTTTCTTTTAAATATATAATCAATTCAGCATGTAGCTTTCAAAGCTACAATGAAATGTTTTTAAAATGCTTACCACTGTGCCTCGAATGTAGTAGGCACTTTATAAATGTTTATTCTATCTCCCACCCCCTTTTCCCCCTCCTATTTCAATCTCTTCTCCTTCCTCTTTTCCCTTATTTTCCCCCTACCCTCCCTGTTCACTATATCTTATTCTTTCTAGAATTCCCTTTGTACTTTCCTGGGCACTATTTTAAAAAGATAGCTTTTAATCATCCTCTCTTTTCCCCTTTATTTTTGTCTCCTTTTTAATTTTTGATTACTCTCTTTCTAAGGCCCTCGTCCACTCCCTCCTTTCATTGCATAAAGAAAAAGAAAACCTTTGTAACATGTATAAAAGACCCAGGCTCTGACAAACCCTAGCCCTGTGACAATGGGTGAGTCACATAACTACAGAGAACTCTAGACTATTCTCAAATATAATACAAAGACGTAGTCTGCATTGCTAAAGACAGTTTCCCTTTATGGGAAATGAAACTTCTGGTTTCATCCCTATCTATGCCTAAAGATGAATACCAGATTTTGATAATGATAAAAAGAAACCCTGGACATTAAAATCAGAAGGCTTCATAAGACTGGGGATCAATCTACCCAGGATATAAAGGACCTATGGAGGCAAACCGTAAACCTTAATATTGACAATAAAAGACAACTAGAACACCCCATGTTCAAATATGGATTGAATTAATACAATGATTATGATAGAACTTGATGCTGTGAAAATGCTAGTAGTGAGAGGTCTTATGCCAACAAATAATGAACTCACCTTCTATTTTGCCATGCTGATTTTCTGCCTTCACAAAGCTATGTGATGATTTTTTTTAACAACTCTGAGAACAAAAAAGCAAACAAACAACAATATTATTTTGTGCCTTTCTGTACTGTTCTTAGATTGATAACAACTATCTTACAAACTTTGCATCTGGTCAGAAAATTTTACAGTATATGATGCATTTCTCCCCCTACATTATGTCAAAAACTGTCATTCCCCAGATGTGGACCAGAACCATCTGGTCCCTGAAGAGGATACTGAGGGATGCACAAAGGATGTTGTGAGAACAAAATTTTTCACAGTATTGTGCTAATCATCTTTGTTTGCACAGAATCTTGCTGCTTTAGTATGTAAATCATCACTTGGTTTCCCTTTAGAAGTCTTATTGTATCTCATTCTCCTCTCTCATGTCTCTTAAAGGATCTGGCTGCTTGCTATAATTTTGCTCATGTGTAAATAAACTTAACATTCCTCATATCTCTGTGGCCCCTGTCTCATGAATTCATCTCTCCACTCAAACCGAAGCACCAGAAATTATTCACCAAATTAATGAGTAAGATATACAAAGATATTTAATTCAATGTTAATATATATTGAAGACCAAGTAGAAAGTTTTAAGTCTAGACAAGATCATAATTACATTTTCATGAAAGAACAGGTGGGAAGGATCACTCAGAAGAGATGGTCTTTTAATGTGATTTGTTAGAGCATAGGACAAAACCATCACCAACATTATGTGATCCTTGGCAAAAAGAGAGAATAATAATAATGATAATGATCATAATGATATTGATGGATGTGCATGACTAGATAAAATGTGAACAATCAAAATAATTAAAATCAAAAGGATAATAATAGACTATGGAAATTATTTACAGAAAATACGACATATAGAAGCTTGACAACTAGATATAAAAACAGACAATTTTCCATTGTGAAAACAAGTTGAAAATGCTCCACCTCGCTAGTGATAAAGGAAATAAATTCTAAAAATAAATTAAACAAGTATTAGGCATTGCTTTCCATTAACCAACTGTTTAAAAGCAATGAAAATCCAACTTGGTGGGCTTGTAGAGGAACAAGTACACTCATTCACTACAAATGAAATTGCAATCTTGGCCAATCTGTTTGGAGAGCAATCTGGTAGTATATAGAAAAGGATACAAATATAATCATATCCTTTGACCCAATGCTTACTTCCATGGGTGGAAATATACCCTGAAAATTTTATGTAAAAATAAATAAACACCAATAAAGAGTCAACTGTTCAAAGGCTTTCAGAGTTGCATCATGTGTAATTGCATCAAAACAAAACAAAACAAAAACTGGAAGTAATCTAAAAGTCCAACAGTAGGGGAATGGTTAGATAAATTGTGGTATGTCACTGTAATGGAATACTATAATGCAATTAAGACCAACAAGTATGAGGAATGCAAAGAAATCTGGAAAGACTCCTATAAAATAATGTAAATTGAAAAAAGCAGACCGAACAAAATGGGTACACACTAACTACTATCATATGTTGAACACTGAATGAGTATGAATGGAGAAAGAGGAAGTGACGGGTGACAAGTCACATGCTACACTGGAGATATTAAAGGTTCTGGAGTCAGAGGGACTGAGTTGAAATTCCATTACTGTCATATATATATATATATATATATATATATGTATATATATATATATACATATATATATATTAATTATGTGTATGTGTGTGTGTGTGTGTATGATTATGAGATTGTGTGATTGTGTGTGATACTGGGCAAGTCACCACCAGTCTCTGGACCTCAGTTCTTTATGACATTCAAGGACTGGAAAAAAATGAAGTGAGATTTTTAAAAATAAAGTCTAGTTCTAAATTTGTGATTCTTATACATTATGTATATACATCCCCCCAACTTCTACTAATTTGATTTTCTGGATACTCCCAGAGTACCTCAATCTTCTTCCCTTCAGGGTTCTAGGAACTGTGTTTATTTATTTGCTCATGAACCCCCATTGAGAGACCTTCATGAAATATATTCAGCCAATATTAATTAGCCAGTTGAAACAAATCAGCTTTAGGAAGGGATATTTGTAAAATTGTCCCCAGAGCAATGTTCACTCTCCCTTTGTGTTTGCATTTAGGGTAAATGGGGGGGAAAGGACTGAAGCTTGAAATTCCAAGGTATGAAAGTATTCATGGAAAGAATACACATATCTACCTTCTGGGCAAGTCCCCAACTGAGTTGGGCCATATACACTACCCAATGACTTCACGGGCTCCTCACTGCACTCAGTTTTTGCTGCCAATGACAGTCCATGGAATAGGGGAATAGTTTTGTGAATCTCCTAGACTTTATATCAATTGATTGCTCCCATCTTGGGATATTCATTCACCAAGATCAAGAAAGAATGAACACAAAAGGAGCAGAGGAATCACATGATCACAAGCACATGGAAGTCATTTCTTCTTCCATCACCAAAGAGATCAGAGGATAGTCAACCTTTTGGGCTCCTCGACCAACTAGAAAATGTTTTGTTTCATATCAAAGTTATTTTTGGCCCCTCCTTCATTATTTCAGAAACTGGTTTCCCTAAGTTTCATGTTCTGGGTTAGCATTCAGTAGGAAATGTTGTACACTTTCAAGTGGATTTTCATGGGGAAAAAAGGCTGTTACTTCATTATTCCTTTCCATACAGCACTGCTGCCCAGTCTTTGCAGGACTTTTTCTATCATGACACAGAAATGTTTTCACCTTGGAAGCTCCCTCTCTTCCTGGACTATATCTCACATTGGCAGTATGCTCTTCCCCTTTGGCCTCTCTCTTGGATTGGCTGGTGTCTTAAACAAGGCCATTTTTAGGAGGAGGCCCAGGGCAACCATAACTTTATTCTTACCCTGACTTCACTAAGGACTATTCTGTTATGCTTCTGCTCTTGGTCCCTTCACTTCCCACTCTTCCTCTTCTCATTTTAGTAGCCCTTTATGGGCTACCTCCCTTCCTTAGATTATAAACTCCGAAAAGACAGATACACATTTTCCAATATTCAGCAGTGCTGGCGTGACATCTTTCTTGACTTGATGCAACTTGGCTTTATTAATTAATGAGAAAATATCCAAGCATAATGATCACTAAATTGAGATTGGTGGTTTGTGTAGCCCTGTTCTCAATGTTGCTGCATAGCCACTATCTCCTCTGAGCTGAGGCAGGGAGAAGTCTACCCATTCTCCCATGATTCACAGAGTCACTTTAGCTTTTATTAAGGAGCTACTCCATCCCAGGCCTTGTCTCAGGAAATAGTATTATAAAGACAAGTTCTTCTCTCATGAAGTTTACATTCTGTAGAAGAAAAGAGCTTATATTCAGAGAAGTGGGGACAAATAGATGGCACAGTGGATAGAGTGCCTGCTGAAAGGCAGGAAGATTCATATTTCTGATTCATATCTGGTCAAAGACACTTAACTCTGTGACCGTAGGCAAGTCACTTCAGCCTTTGACCTCAGTGTCCTCATCTGTAAAGTGAACTGGAGAAGGAAATACAAACCACTCCAAATGGAGTCATGAAGACTTGAACAAGATTGAACAACAACCCAGAGAAGTAAGGGAGAAAATAACCATTGGAAGAAACAAAGTCCTTTGGGGAGGGGCAGGGAGCCACTTGTAAGTGGGAAACTCAGCAGAGGTTCCCTAGAGGGCTTGATACTTAATGATGAATCTTGAAGGAAGACAAGAATTCTAAAGGAAAATGGTGAAGAGGGCATAGTTTACAAGTTTTCAAAGTTTGTGCAAAGGCTTAAGAGCAAAATTTGAGACTTATTTGTGCAAAGAAAGACACAATTTAAAAACGTTAAATGCTGGAGGGGCTGTGGGAATCCAGGGGTTGTGGGGTACCCTTTAGCTCAATCTGATTCTGAGATTCAGAAGATGCTGGCTGCTGTGCAAAGACGAAGCCAGAAAGTCTTAGCTACAAAAGCTCGCTGTTGTCCAAAGGGTGAAATGACACAAGACCCAAGGATCATAGTCTTCCAAGGTAGCCCTTTGCATCCCCTCTGGGGGCTGAAGAGAGGAAGCTTTCAGGAGGGCAGGAGCAATGTCTTCCTTTGGATCTTTCCAGTGCTCAGTCTATGAGCTTGGAGCTTTGGAAGAGTGTGGGGAAGAGCTGAAAAGGGGAAGGCTCTGGGGCTGGAGATGATGAAGGAGAAAAGAAATGCAACAAGTGAGATTGGACATCATCTTTGGAAAGGCTTAATCCAGTGCTTGTTACCTAGTAGGTGATATCTATATCTAGCTATTTATCTATCTATACATCCATCTATTTATCTATCTATCTATCTATCTATCTATCTATCTATCTATTCATCTAAGATATCTATGATATCTATCGACTTATCTAAGATATCATATGTATCTAGCTAGATAGCTAGATATTATACACAGTATATATGTATATATATATATATATATATATATATATATATATATATATATATATCCACAAGGCAGGTGAAGGACCCTGAGAATAAGTAATAACTTGGGGAGGCTAGGTGGTGCAGTAGATAGAGCACTGACCCTGGAGTTGGGAGTACCTGAGTTCAAATCTGGCCTCAGACACTTAATAATTACCTAGCTGTGGGGCCTTGGGCAAGCCACTTAACCCTATTGCCTTGTAAAAAATCTTAAAAAAATAAAAAGAATAAGTAATATCTTCATTCTTCCATTCTAATTCCCTTATCTATGGAAGAGGATTGGATATAGTGCTAGTCCAAAACTCAGGAGGACCCGTATTCAAACTGGCTAGGAACCCTGAAAGGAGGAGGTCAAAAGACAAATTGATGTTCTGGAAGACTCAGTCTAATGGGACAGACAATACACAAACAAGTTTGTTCCAACATATTACCCAAAGTCTTCCTGTGAGAGGTGGGATTTTAGGTGGGACTTTAGGAAGTCAGGATATGGAGAGAAGGAGAGAACATTCCAGGCAGGGGCACAGCCAGAAATATCCACCCAGTGTCTAGAGATGGAGTGCTCCTCTTTTATACTGAAACTTCAAGGGGTTAGTGACACTGAATCACAGAGTTCCTGGAAGAGGAGAAAAACTGAAAAACTCAGAAGGAATTAGGTTCAGGAGGATTGTACAAGCTGTACAAAGGATTTTATGTTTAATCCTGGAGTAATAGGGGGTCAGTGGGTGAGGGGGTATCATTAGCCATGCCCTTTAGGAAAATCACTTTGGTGATTGAAGGGAGGATGGACGAGAGGAGAAAGAGACTGGAGTGGGGTGGAACAGGTCCATCTGTCTCCATGGCAGTAGTCCAGAAGTGGATTTTGAGGTCTTGTGTTAGAGGACTGTCAGTGTCAGAAGAGAGAAAAGAGAGTCAGTTATTAGGAAGATCGAAAGTTCAGACTTTGTAAACAGTTTGGATATGAGGAGAGGGGGAAAGAGTGAGACCCTGAGGAAGGAGGTCACTAAGATTTTGTGCCTGAGTGAATAGGAGAATGATGTGGCCATAGACATCTGTAAGAATGTTAGGAAGAAAGGAGACAAAAGATAAGAAGACATTAAGAGCTTTAGAATCTGTCTGAGCCTAGAACCTCTGCTGGAATTGGATTCAAGTGCAAGATCTTAACTCTGAACCCTCTACTTTGTTGGCTGGAACCCAAGAGGGAGCAGAAATTAGCACATGAGCACCTAAGGGTCCTCAAAAATTATAGCAGCAGAGGATCAGTTGGACCTTTGCCACATGGCATCCTAGAAGACAAAGGAAAATTAATGTGAATGGGAAGGATAACTCTTGAAGCATGAAAAATTATGTGAGATAATTATTATTATAATTAACAAATGCTTTAATGTTTGCAGAATACTTTCAGCATATTATTTTATCTTCACAACAACCATGGGAGGACAATGCTATGATTATTTCCATTTTACTGAAGAGGAAAATGAAGCTGAGTCAGGCAAAGTGATTTGCCTAGGGTCACATGACTCATAAGTGTCTGGGACCCGATTCAAAGAAAGGTTTTCTTGATTTCAGATCTAGTTTTTATTCTGTTATTCCCTGCTTCTTCTCAGGCCATCCCTATTACGAGCAGGATAAGAGATTAGAAAAATGTAGGACCAGAAAAGGATGTGGGCAGCTCAGGTCATAGGATCAAGGATGAGTTATGGCATAACCCTGGACTCTACCAGAGCCACAGAATGGCAAGATATACAAAGAAAACTCCCTTGCCTGTTGACTGTTTCTTCATGGTTCTTTCAGAAAAACCAGAGAAAGAATTATTTAGGATTAGGAGAGTGATCTGTGCACTCATAACTTTCTGATCACAGATCCATTTGAAATATCTAAGCACAAACCCCAGGAAATGGCAAGACAAGCAATGTTTGGCCTTTCAATGTTCTCTTTAAGAAAAATAAAGCTTTTTGAGTATGACCATATGCAGTGTTCATTAACAACAAACAGATCATCAAGATGGCTTCAGCAGTCACGGAAACTTGGACTTTCTTCATCCATGCATAATTCAACAACAGCTGAATTTGCTTTATTAAAACATTTGCCCCCAAATTGTCTCTTACTGGTTGAAACTTCCAATATGGCCATTTGTTTCATCTGCGTAGATGTATTGCCATTCCATTCTTCTTTGAAGTCTTTGATATTCTTGTATATGGGAGCAGGGACAATTCAGTGAGAAAATTCATGTGTACTTTCCTTATTGTCTGAGAATTATTGAAATATCCAAGTTGAAAGAACTTTTTGAGCTATAGGACACCTTAGCAATCACAAAACACAATCTTAGACAAAATGGAAAGTGGAGACTCAGAGAGAAGTGTCTTATCCAAAGTCACCCATTGGAATATACCATGCCATGCTACTAAAGGTGATGTAATCCACAATAATCAGGAATGTGATAATTACAGAGAAGAAGGAAAAGAGGCACAGAGGTAGAGAATGATGCTGAAAAGAGCACCAAATTGGTCATTTTAAAAAGGGTTTAAATTATTTCTACATTTTTCACACCTATGTGACCTCATTCAATTGTCTGGTCCTTGATTTCTTCATCTGAAATACAAGGGGTTGAAATATGCTCTCTAAGAACCCTGTGAAAACTATTTTCAGTTTAAATTTTATTTTCTTCTAAAGAATAACCATCTTCTTCCTGTCCTCCTCTACCCAAACACTGAGAAAGAAAGAACAAAACAGAATCCCCATTATAAACATGTATTGTCAAAACAAAACAGATTTGCTCATTTGCCATTTCCTTCAGCTCCGAAACATGTTTCAGTCTGCAGTCAAATTTCATTCCTAAGTCCATTTTAGGAGTTGGGTAACATATTTCATTCTGAGTTCTCTGATATTGTGGTTGGTCATTCTGATTATCAGAGCTCCTGAGACTTTTGAAGTTGATCATCTTTATAATATTGTTCTTAGTCTATAAATTGTTCTCCTAGTTCTACTTACTTTACTCTCTACAACAGCTCATAACTATTCCCTTCATCATTTCTCAAAACACAATAGTATTTCAACACATTCATATACCACAACTTGTTCAACAGTTCCCTGAAGAGGGACCCCTTCACTTTCCAATTCTGTACCACTAACAGCTTCTAAAATTTAGTCCACATAAATTCCTTTTCTATTTCTTTGATCTTTTTGGAGTATAGATTTAGTATTAATTTCAGTAGACCAAAGGGTATGTACAGATTAGTGACATTTGAGTTATAGTTCCAAATTTCTTTCCAGAGTTACTGGGTTGGTTCACAGCACCATCAATAAGACTTTCCTTAAAGTAACTGTTTTCTTGACTCTGCAGCATTTATCATTTTATGTTTTTTGTAATCTGAGGGGTAAGAAGTAGAACCTCAGCATTGAAATTCTCTAATAATAGTTAGATTTAGATCATTTTTATAATGGCCAGTGGTAGCATGGATTAAATTATCTGAAAGATGCTTATTCAAATGTTTTGACCATTTATCAACTGGAGAATGGCTCTGATTTTCATAACTTTTGAATCAGTTCTTTATATATCTTAAAAATGAGAGCTTTACCAGAAAAAAAACTTATAGCAAAGGTATTTTCCCATTTACCTGCTTCTATTTTAATTTTAGCTGCATTGTTTTTGTTTGTGCACAAACTTTAATTTTTATGTATTTAAAACTGTCCATTTTACCTACTACAGATTTCTCCATCTGTTGTGTATTTACAAACTCTTTCTCTAGTCATAGGACTAATTGATAATTTCTTTCTTGTTTCTCTAATTTTTTGTGATGTCCTCTTTTATATCTAAATTATATATTCATTTGGAGCTTATCTAAGTGTATTATGTAAGGTTCTAGTTCAAGTACACTGTTTATAATCCATCATTTCTTAACTTGGTGTTCCTAACAGAACAATGTAATGTAAAGGAAAGAGTGCTGAATTGAAAGTCAAAGGAGCTGGGAGTGGATCCTGCCTTACTTGGTACTAGGTGACTCAGTGGATAGAGCATTGGCCTTGGAGTCAAGTTCAAATTGAACTCCCATCCTCTGAAGTTTACTAGCTGTGTAACCTTGGGCTAGTCACTTAACCCTGATTGCCTCACATACAGGGCCATCTCCAGGTGTCTTGGTTCATATTTGTCTCCTGCACCTTTTTTGGCTCTGGATGAGAAAGTGAACCTGGTGACTTAACACATTCCCACTCCTCCTGTACTTGTCGTGATATCACTTCACTGATTTCATGATCTTTTTCAAGAATGAAAGATGAACATCATCAGATCTTAGGCAGGTCTCCTAAGTTTTTTGGGTTCTAGTGTGTGTATATATATATGCATAGAAGAGTCCTTTACTTATCAGTGTTCTATTATTTAATAGAATTAGTATAATTAATTATTTTAATTAATGAAATACAAGTGCAGGTCACAGAATCTTTTTTAAAAATTTACTGATCTATTTTGAATTTTACAGTTTTCCCCCTAATCTTGCTTCCCTCCCCCCCCCCAGGAGGCATCCTGTTAGTCTTTACATTGGTTCCATGGTATACATTGATCTCAGCTCAATGTGATGAGAGAGAAATCATATCTTATTTTTTTAGTTTTGTTTTTTTTTCGCAAGGCAAATGGGGTTAAGTGGCTTGCCCAAGACCACACAGCTAGGTAATTATTAAGTGTCTGAGGCCAGATTTGAACTCAGGTACTCCTGACTCCAGAGCTGGTGCTCTATCCACTGCACCATCTAGCTACTCCTGAGAAATCATATCCTTAAGGGAAAAAAATAAAGCATAAGAGATAGCAAAATTACATAAGATAACAGGTTTTTTGGTAAATTAAAGGTAAAAGTTTTTGATCTTTGTTTATACTCCACAATTCTTTTTCTGACTACAGATGGTATTCTCCATTGCAGATAGCCCCAAATTGAGGCCACAGAATCTTCATAATCATCTAATCTCAACCTATCAGATTGTGAATGTTTTCTACAAAGAACCTGATAAATAGTCATCCCAGACTGCTCTTGGAGCCTCCCCTCTAGTGGGGATTTTATCCATGTATGGGTGCTTCCATTTCTAGTTGGGATAACTGTAATTGTTAGGAAGTATTCACAAAAGTCTAGTCAGATGAAGTCATCCATTTAAAAAAAGCAAAAAAAAAACCATTTTGTTTCTGTCTCACTGAACACATCCTTAGGCCTTCCTAATACTGTGGTTGGTGAGAGAAAATTCCTTTCAGCTCCCATCATGTCCATAGCAGGTAGCAATGATCTTGCAGACTGTCCAGGTTTTTCATTTTAGCAAGACTGAAGGTGCAGGGTGATGCTAATACCATTTGTGGTGAATTTCATTAGTTATATAGAGAATGTCATAGCCATCTCTACAAACCAGTATCTTAATTAGAATCCTACCTACTATATCCCCCAATAAAATGTCAGTTTGTCATTGCTGAAATATTTCCATTAAAAGGGAGCCCGCTCTAGCCTGGGGCAACCACTCTAGTTTGAGCCCTATTTGTTAGGTCTCCCAAATACAGACATACAGACACAGACACAGACACAGACACAGACACAGACACAGACACAGATTCTCTCTCTCTCTCTCTCTCTCTCTCTCTCTCTCTCTCTCTCTCTCTCTCACACACACACACACACACACACACACACACACACACACCTTAGCTGAAGCTGACATTGACCACTTTTTGACTTCCACTATTATTTCTAGTTCAGCTCACTGTGATGAAGAGGCTAAATCCGTCTTCCATATGACAGCCCCTTTCAATAACTGAAGACATTTATCATGCCTCTCCTCTCTCCTTCCCCCTCAAAGGGTTACCTCTACTTTGATGAGGACCAAACCCTGGGGGGAATTCAGTACTCAGAGGTGAAGCTGATGGAGAACAGTGCATCCACAAAGATATCCTCAGCAATTACCCTCAAAAGAAAAGAGTGTTTCATTTTTATTTTCATATAACTCAATAGCAGCTGGGCATAGTTTGTTCAAACTTTCCAGAGAACTAAAGGAAATTCATCTTTGGGTTGAGACCAAATAGGAAAAAAATCAAACCTCAAAGGGGAAATTTGCAGAAATTTTTAGGCAAGTAAAACCAGACATTGCAAATTTAATTCCATTCATGTCCTTTTTGAGAGAATCTTCAATGACAAACAGTGGTCTCTTTTTCAACTGGCTTGCAGATTTCAATCTGAATCTAAAATAATGAGATTTTAAGAGTCACAAGTAGAAAGGAAGTTAATGATGATTTTATTCAACAACCTCATTTTTAGAGAAGGAAGCAGGACTCCAAAAGTTTAGGTAACTTGGCCATGATCCCATAGCTAGTAAATGTCTCAGTTAAGATTTGAACCCTAGTCTTTTTGACCCCAAGTCCAGATGTCTCTATGACCTGTTTCAAATAGAATGGAGACTTAGACTAAACAGACATGCTGGATTGACCATTGGATCAAATGAACCATCACTAATGGACACAGGTGTGGCCTTGAGGTTGTTTTAATTCAATTAGTAACTAGTTCATAAGGCATACATGCAGCTAATTAATCTGAAGCTGACTTGGACAGAACCTTCCCAAATCCCTAACCTTCTAATTATATCTTGGAGTCAAAGAGTTTTCAAGAATTTATTGTGAATGAAAAATAAATATCTATAGAATGGTTGAAAGCTGCAAGATATTTGATGTACATCATCATGCTTGAGCCTCACAGCAACTCTTAAGGCTTAACTATATAGGTATCTTATTCTCACTTTTTAGATGAGGAAAATGGAGTCCAAGAAAGACTGTCTAAGTGGCTTCTGAAGCTTAGGTAGTTAATATATCTCAGGGATGGGTTTGAATCCAAGTGTTCCTAAATGCAAACTTTTTATCAGATATTCATGACATTAAGTCACTTGGGGGGCTCTTCAGGGGTTTTCTCATTTTGCTGGGTGTTTGTTACTAGATGATCCAGAAACTTTTCCACCCTTTAGTCTAGTAGTTTGTCACTGTGTCCCTTGACACAGTTCACAAATCTCAAAGAGCTTCTCACATCAGTAAAAAAAAAAAAACTCATACCAGAGCCCATAGAAATCAAATCCTGGTTCAAATGACATGATGGACCTCCATGACAGCCATGCACTAGGTAAGTCTCTCAGTGGGGGTTCTCAGTTTCTCCCAGTGGATTCCATCCATAGTTCTTCCTCATCTTGATTCTTTAACCATCCTACAAAGAATATCCCTCTTATAGTTTCATAGTTAGAAGAAACACCAGCTTTGGAGTAAGGTTTGCTTCATCTCCTGCTTCCATTACTTACTATGACCTCTGTCAAGTGACTTTGCTTTTTGAGATTTCAATTTTCTCATTTGTAAAACCAGGGGATTGGATTTTTTGCCTTCTGAGGTTTTTCCAAATCTAATCAGAGATGTTAAGAACTCAAACTATAGGGTGAGGTCCCCAATTTCAAGTTCAATGACCTTTGAGTTTTATTGTATTGATTTAGGCCTCTGCAACTTAACCAAAATAGAAATGGGCACACCAGATGCACTTTAAAAAAATTTTAGGTCTTTTTGTTCCCTTTTCATCCCTTCCATGGCTGCAATTCCCATAGACCACTTAGGAAAGGTCACACACAGAAAAGAAACTCACAGTGGGGGAAAGATAAGCAGGAAAGACTCTTTGGTATATAAAGTGGAACTTGGGGAACATTATCTCAACTGAGGTGAAATGCTTTAAAAATCTCTCTCTCTCTCTCTCTCTCTCTCTCTCTCTCTCTCCTCTCTCTCTCTCTCTCTCTCTCTCTCTCTGCTAGTGCTTCTATTATTACCTAAATCACTGAAATAAAAAAAAACATTCAAATGCACCCAGATGGCAGCTACCTTAAAGGAAGACAGTATCTTTCCTCAGCTACACTTTATTTGTAAGGTTGCTGTCCAAAGTTATGTGCAGCCTCATCACCCTCCACATTTCTCTGGGCCATACCACTTTCTGGGGAGGTCACAGATCTGAAGGATGAGAAATATCAAAGGCAAGGAAAAGAGCCAGTGCCAGCTGGAGATGGTTGAGCCTGTCAATCAGGAGCTGGCCAGAATCACATTCATTTAAAACCAAACAAGACTGTTCCTTGTCCAAATGACAGTTGTCAGGACAAAAGAAAGGGCTGGGTTGCCATGATTTCTATTTTTTTCCATAGTTCTGGGAGACTCTCCCAGCCTCTGCATTTGAGAATCAGAAAGACGGTGGAGAGAAGTAGACTTGGTCTTGGGTCCCAGGATCAATTTGAGCATGCATCACAAAGCAGTGGAGACAGGAGACAGGAGACAGAGGACACATAGCCGAATCTCACCTGTTAGTCTCAACTATGTGACAATCAGCAAAGTTCCAAATTTCTTTGGTCCTTTTTTCCAAGTCATTGCTTAGTTCTATGTCTGTGTTATAAGGGGAAGACTTGAATAAATGGGGAACAAGATCTAAAAAATTAAAAAGTAAAAGTAGCATCAATAAAATACTGATAATAAATAGAAAGAAAACAAAAAGTAACACAGGAACAGGGCAATTTTGTTATTCTCTTTTTCACCCAAAAGAAATTTCCAGCTTCATACATATTTCCATACAGTTTTATTCAATATTTCTTCTACTTTGTGTACCACAGTGTTTGTGTTTCTTGATCATTGTGAAGTTCAGAGTTACAAAGAAAAGAGAAAACGGGTCTGTAGTGAAGGAGAAATAAATCAGAACTGACATTTCTATAGCGTTTTGAAGTCTGAAAGGTATTTGGTGTACATTCCCAAGTCAGAGTCTTACAACAACCCTGGGAGGTCGGCTCTATGTGTTTTTATTCTCATTTTAAAGAGGAGGAAATTAGGGCTCAAGAGAGGCTTCTAAGGGACTGGCCCATGACCAGGTAGCTAATATGTCTCTGATGTGGGATTTGGACTCAAGTCTTCCAGGAGTCCCACGGGTGTGTGTGTGTGTGTGTGTGTGTGTGTGTGTGTGTGTGTGTGTGTGAGAGAGAGAGAGAGAGAGAGAGAGAGAGAGAGAGAGAGAATTTGTTCACGAGTGTGAGTGGGTGTGGGTGTGGGTGTCTGAAGTGCAGAAGGCTAGAGAGAGAACTTGAGAATCCCTGATGACTCAGGACAGAGGGCTGTAGATTGCAAATGCATGGGCTCATCCCAAGAACAGGAGACTCAGGAACAAATTTTTAAAGAAAGGCTAAAGAGGTTATGGAAGAAAAAAGTCTTTTCTAGGGTGAGACCACTGGGGTTTTGCTTCAGAGCACTAAAATGACAAGGCCCACTGACATCAGTTGAATTTCTTCTTGTAATATTAAACTATAAGACTGAAACTTTTTAGCAAGGATAATTAGCCAGACAAAGAGATTACCAGCAAGTCCATCTTTATTCCTTCCCTCCCTCCCCAGAATTCCAGGGGAGCCCCTTCTTGAGCTATTACCTACAACTAGGTGACTTCTTGAAAATGACCTCTTGATATCTTGAGGTCTTCACTGTCATCCTTCCATTTTACCATTCAATCAGATTGAATGGCTTCCAAAATTACTAATTGTGGTTCTGAAATAAAAAAAGAGGAATCCCAGAGGCAGGGCATAAATGATGATGATGATGATGATGATGATGATGATGATGATGATGATGATGATTGTCCTCCATTCTCAAAGAATATCATTACAACAGGGAGGTAATACCATGACAAGCAAATGAATTAGATTTGAATGAGGGGCTGCTGTTCTAAGTCACCAGCCTCACTTTCTCTTCTGGAGTTATCTGTATTCAGTGGCCATTTATGGATCACAATGACTAGAGATGGCCTTCGGTGTGGAAGGTACACAAGGTGAAGTTATTTGCCCAAAGTTACACAGTTAATATTGTCAAGTACCTGAAGTCAAATTTGAATTCAGGTCTTCCTGACTCCAGGGTTGGTGTTCTGTTTATTGTACCCCCTAACAGTCCTAATCAGCTAAACAATTTAAAGAGGCAGCTCTAAGATTATAGTCAAATAGAGGTCCAAAGGTTAGGAACTGGATTCTAGGTGAGGAAAGACTTGATTTTCCAGAAGTCAACATTGGGGCTGCTAGGTGGCACAATGGATAGAGCAATGACTTTGGGGGCAGGAGGACCAGAATTTGATTCCAGCTTCAGACACTTGACATTAGCTATGTGACCCTGGGCAAGTCACTTCACCCTGATTGCCTGGAATCCAATCTCCAATTGTCTGATCCATTTGTGGTGGTTGGATCCAGATGGCTTTGGAGAGAAAGTGAAGCTGGTGACTTAGCACCCCACCATTCCTCACTCAAATCTAATTTATGGCATTCCTGATAGCATGTCTTCTTCAAGAAGGAAGGACAAATTAGGACTAAAAGGAAGAAGAGACCAGAGTGAAAGAATAGAATCATAATAGACTATCTAGAATTCACTTCAGTTCAACACACTTATTAAACAGTTAGCTGTCCATTCTACTCAAATCCCTGCTCCATCACAAAGGTCAAGACCAAGGGAGGTCCCAAAGAGATAAACTAATCAGAGCCTCAATCCTTGGCTGAGAGAATGAAAGTGAAACCAGATTTGTTATCTATACAAACACTTTTATTTTTACTCCAACATTCTTTTCTTCTGTGGTTGAGCTTTGCTGTTTATTGGAACAGATTGTATATGATGGGATGCAATGAATGCCAATGGAAAGGGATACATCCAGAGAAAAAAGGAGAGGTGGGAGAAAGACAAGAAATATTTTGAACTTGGTACTTGTAATACAAAGATTTGTCATCTGTCAACCTGTGAAAGACAGGGAGTTTTGGTTTATCCTTCTAGACATAGGTGAAATCTTTCTAGGTATTCAGTAGGTGCTATATTTTTGCCAGATTACAATGATATATTGAACCATTCATAATGCATCTCTAAATAATCTGCATTGATTAATAAGATAAGGAAACACATCTGTAATTTCTGGTGGCAAATGGTCCTGATTCAACATTATAAACCCCTCCAATTCTTTCTTCTTTTTAATTTATGAAATAAAGCAAACATTTCCATAGCACAGCACAATAAAACTGTGATTTTGAATGAAACTACAAATCTACTATGCACCACTTGCTATTTCAAATACACAAAAAATTACCATGTAAATTTCCTTTTTTCCCCTTTCCCTCTCCTTCTCCTTAGAAATGACTACTATTAGACACCAATATGTATATATGGATATACATACGTAAAAACTTTTTGTTTATCCTTAGTTTTTTTTTTTTTGTTCTGGGTCCCAACTCATTCTGAGCCTTAGTAATCCTCACACTCTTCTGGTTGGTTGATTTTTTTTTGGCTAGGCAGTAGGGTTAAGTGACTTGCCCAAGGCCACACAGCTAGGTAATTATTAAGTATCTGAATTCAGATTTGAACTCAGGTCCTACTGACTCCAGGGCCAGTGCTCTATTCACTGCTTCACCTAGCTGCCTATAAAAACATTTTTATCCAACCACTATTTTTCAGTTCTTTCTCTGGATATAGATAGTGTCTTTCTTCATATGTTGTTGATAATTAATTACTGAATTGATTTATTTTTTCATTTTTTTTGTAGAGCACTTTACTTTTATTTAGTTCTTTTCACATTACTACAATAGTCATGATGTAAAAGTAAACATATTCCCCCCCAAAAAGAAAGAGAAACCTCAAGAAAAATACTGACAAAAAAGTTTACTTTAGTCTGTTCAGATGCCATCAGCTCTGCCTTTTGAATGGATCTCAGTCTTTATCCCAAGTCCATCAAAGAAATTGCTTCAGCTTTTTTTCCCACATTTGCTATTGCTAGCTGTATTTCCCTCCATCCTATTCCTCCGCACTCCCATTTATTCTATTCTATCTTTCCTTTCACCCTGTCCTCCTCAAAAGTATGTTGTATCTGACCCCCTTTCCCATAATCTTCCCTCTCTTCTATTACCCACACCCCCTCCCCTCCCCTCTCCTCCTTCTCTCCCCTTTCTTCCATCCCTTTCCTTTTCTATTTCCCTCTAGGTACGATAGATTTCTACATCCAATTAAGTGTATATGTTGTTTTCTTTCTGAGACACTTCTGATGAGAGTGAAGGCTCAGTCATTTCCCCTCACCTTCCCCACTTCCACTCCATTACAAAAGCTTTTTTCTTGCTTCTTTTGTTAGTCCATTGTGCCTCTTCTTCCCTTTTTCTCGGTATAGTCCTTTCTCTCCCATTAGTTCCATCTTTATGCTATACCATCATATTCAGCTCCCTTTTATGCCTTGTATACATATGTTCCTTCTAACTACCCTAATAAATAAGAAGGATCATAAGAGTTATCAGTATTATCTTCCCATGCAGGAATATAAGTAGTTTGACAGCATGCTTTGTGCTTCCCATCCACCCTTTCTATGCTTCACCTGAATCCTGTACTTGAAGATCAAACTTTCTTTTCAGCTCTGGTCATTTCAACAGGAAAGTTTGAATGTCACCTATTTCACTGAATGTCCATCTTTTCCCCTGAAAGAGGATGTTCAGTTTTGTTGCATAGTTGCTTCTCAGTTGTAATCCAAATTCTTCTTTTGCCTTCCGGAATATCATATTTCAAGCCCTAAGACACCTTAACATAGAAGCTCCTAAGCCTTTTGTCAGACTGACTGTAACTCTATTATATTTGAATCATTTCTTTCTGGCTGCACATAATATTTTCTCCTTGACTTGTAAGTTCTGGTATTTGTCTATAATGTTCCTGGGAATTTTTATTTTGGGATCTCATTCAGGAGATGATCAGTGGATTCCCTCAAATTCTATTTTACCCTCTGCTTCTAGGATATCAGGATCATTTTCCTGGATTTCTTGAAAAATGAAGTCTAGGTTCTTTTCCTGGTCATGACTTTCATGTAACCCAATAATTTTTAAATTATGTCTCCTAGATCTGTTTTTTCAAATCAGTTGTTTTTCTTCTAGTTTTCCATTCTTTTGACTTTGTTTTATTGTGTCTTTATTTCTCACAATGACAAAAGTTTCCCTTAGCTCCATTTTACATTTGAGGGAATTATTTGCTTCAGAGAGCTTCTCCTCATTGGCCTTTTGGGACTGATTTTTCCATTTGACTGAAATTGGTTTTTAAGATTTTCTTTTATTCAGAATTTTTTTGTAATTTCTTCACCAAGCTGCTGACTTGGTTTTCATGGTTTTTCCTGTATTACACCTCTTACTCTTCCCAATTTTTGCTCTACCACCCTACTTGATTTTCAAACACTTTTCTGAGCTCTTCCCTAGTCTGAGACCAATTCATATTTTTCTTGGAGGTTTTGGATGCAGAAGTTTTGACTTTGTTATCTCCTGTGTGTGTTTTTTGAGCCTCCAGGGCACCAAAGACATTATCTATGGTTGGATTTATTTTTCTTCTGTTATTTGTTCATTTTCCCTTGATTTTAACTTTTTGTCAAGATAGGGTTCAGCTTCCAGGGTGGAGCACACACTTTCTCAAGCTTTTGAAGGGTTTTTCAGTTGTTTATAGGGATACCCCCCAAGGTCTTATGAGAGGCTTTGACTGCTCTCCTGGCTTGTGATCTTGTGGTGATGACCACAAACACTCTTCTCTGCCCTAGAAAGGTGAGCAGGGTCCCTGTTCCACTATGGCAGTGAAGCTCCTTTTTCCTGAGCCTGAAGCTCAGACTGTGACTTGGATCTGAGTATGGGCAAAGCAACAGAGTCCTTCAGAGATAGCAAAGAGACCTCTGCAGTCTCCCCTGACTGCCTTACCACCTGAGAACTGAGCACTCTAGAAGCAGCTGCTGGGTGGTTCCCTACCAGGTGGCTCCCCAGACCTGATCCTGTTCTCCTGGGGCTAGGTCTGCACTGAGACCTGCAATGGACTAGGTTCCACACTCTGGTGCAGAAGAGTTTTCCTGCTGACCTTCCAAGTTGTCCTTGGTAATCCCTGGGTTGAGAGATTTGGAAACTGGCCTGCTGCCACAGACACAGGTGCCTCTGAGGACCCAGGTGCCCTGTGGGTTGTTCCTGGAAGGCTGGAGCCAGTTCACTCTGGCTGCATTGTAACACTTTCTAACTCTGGTGTAATAGACCTTTCCCATGGATCCTCCAAGTTGTCTTCACCTGGAAAATTGTTTTGCTCAGTCTTTCTGGGGTGCCATTTGAAAATTTGGTTTGAGTCTTGGAGTCCTCTGGGGAAAGAGCTGCTGAGATTTCCTGCCTTCCCTCTGCCATCTTGATTCTCCCTCAATTTCTGAATTTATAACAGGACAAAATAACTTAATTTCTAATAGACAAAATAACAAAAATATAATTGTTCTTAATATTACTATTATTGTATACAATGTTTTCTTGATTCTGCTCATTTTGCTTGTCATTATTGCATGCAAGTCTTTCCATATTTTTCTGAAATCACTGGGCTCATCATTTCTTCAATACAGTAGTATTCCGTCATAATTATATACCATACCTTGTTCTGCAATTCCACAATTCATTTCCCATTGCCATTCAAAATTTGACCTTTTCTTCCTTCCTTCTTCCTTCCTTCCTTCCTTCCTTCCTTCCTTCCTTCCTTCCTTCCTTCCTTCCTTCCTTCTTTCCTTTCTTTCTTTCTTTCTTTCTTTCTTTCTTTCTTTCTTTCTTTCTTTCTTTCTTTCTTTCTTTCTTTCTCTCTTTCTCTCATTCACTCATTCTCTCTCCTCTTTCTCCTCCTCCTCCTTCTCCTTCTCTTCCTCCTCATTCTTCTCCTTTCTTCTCCTTCTTCTCCTCCTCCTTCTTCTCCTTCTTCTTCTTCCTCCTCTTCCTCCTCCTTCTTTTTCTCTTACTCCGCATCTTCCTCCTCCTGCATCCCCACCAATGTATTTTGTCACAAAGGCAATTTGAGATAGATCCTCTTGGCAATGTAACTTGGGATAAGTCATTTCACTTTTCTAAGGTATCAGCTTCCTCCTTTGTAAAATAAGTCTGAGTCTGGAACCAAATTTTAATGAATGTAAAAATATTTTATAAACTCTAAAATGCAAAAGAAAATAGAGTGAATTATTATCATGAAATAAGGGATATACAGGTGCTTTCTGAGAGTAATATATGGATGGAAGTCTTTACTGAGTGTCTGGGATCATAGCTTTTAAGCATGGCTTGGACCTATGAATCTATGTGGTACAATTCTTTGAGTTTGTATATGAGTAATAGAGAGAAAGGAACTGCTTTGCTCAGGTACTAAACACAGTAACCAGAACTAAAAGTTGAAACCTGTTGTATTCTGGTTAAACCAGAGCTTAAGTATCTAAGACAAAAATTTAGGAACAAAGATATTCATGAAAGAGATGGAGATTTGCAAAATTCCACATATTTCTATTCTAAGTAATCTGGGAAGCCAAATGAAAACCTTATCGATGGCACCCACTTTCTTCTTTTCCTACCTGCTCATCATCCTCTTCCTTCTCCCTCACCAACAGGCATGGTGTGTCTGTTTACACAGCCTTAGTCAACTACATAGAAGAGCATTTCTAATGTCTTCCAGAGTACCCAACTAGCCATTTGCTAAAAGGAACATGATTTATATATTAGTAAATATTTGCACAGTAGACTCTAAATTTCCCTTTAAATGTGGGAACTTCTGGATCTAAATGCAACTACAGCTGTGGTCATTTCCCCCACTCACATATGCAGAGTCAGACCCACCCATTCCCTCTAACCATTTCCTATCTTGGCAAGTGGAATATAAGGAACCCTGGGTCCATTGGGCTCCTCTTGTTGTTCTCCAGCCTATCTTTTAGAAATTCTCTTCCTCTGGACTTTGAATCCCTGTTATTCACTTTCTTTTCCTGGGTTCCAATTCTTCTGACTATGATTATATGTCTGAACTCCAAATCCCCTTCCTATTCCGATCTCCCATGCCAACTTGATCTGTCAAGTCTCAGCTGACTCTGTGGTCTCTGAACCCACTGATTTCTCTGACTCCTAAGTGATAGCTACATGTGGGTTCATACAATCATAGACTGTGTCATTGTTTATCTTTAATTCTCAAAGTTTTCTGTTCTTTGATGTTCTTTCCTTCCCAGATGGATCATTTTGTGATGGCAATTTTTTTCTCAGCTCTTAAATAGTCCTCAGCCATTGAATGGATATTGCCTCAGACATAGATTTAGTGCTAAACCATATTAGTTATGAAATCATGGGATCATCTGCCCATAATTCAAAGCTGGAAGGAACCTTCAAAAATCAAAGTTTCTGTTTAGACAGATGAGCCAGTTGAAACCAAGACTTCCCTAAGGTCACACAGGTAGAAAGTAGGAGAGGCAGAATTTGAGCAAGTCCCAAGCTTAAACATGTTCCTCTTTCACGTGCATCACATTTACCATCTATTTCCACTACTGCCACTTGGCTTACCAGGAGAAGAAGGGGCTTCCTAATTTAAGCCTTGGTTATCTTATTCTTTAAGCCTGAAATTTCAGACTGCACACCTTTTTTCTCATTGCCTTCTGTTCTGCTGGAATCTGCTTTGGGGTGGTTTCTACCTCTGCTCTGCTCATTTCCTTGGTTGACATTTTTGCTATTACTTTACTCCTATTCTTACTTTCAGTCTCCACTCCCACAGAGCTTAAATGAAGATATCAAGTATATACATCCATATATAATGTATATAAGAGAGACTGTGTGTGTGTGTGTGTGTGTGTGTGTGTGTGTGTGTAAATCGGTCAGGCAGTTTGATTTACTTTGTGCCTTTGAGAAAGCAAGGAAGATTCTCTTTATGTTGTTGTTTTGCCTCAATCTGAGAGGCAAAATGTGAGAGTCAGAATGTGACACTGAGCATTTTTGGAAGAGGGAAATAGAAAGAATAGTAGAAGAAGATTCCCAGTGTTTCTGAACTAGAACATACAAGTGGAAATGATTACTGGGCGTCTCTTGTTATGGGTTCTCTGTGCCATTCTTCTTCTGCATTACTGGAAACCCTATTCATAGGATCATCCATTTGAAAAGGGAAGAGACCTAAGAAGCCATCCTCATCATTTTACAGATGGAGAAATCAAGTCTCATTGTGGGTAAGTGACTGGTCCAAGATCACACAGGGTACTGCTTCTAGATTGTGGCACCTTCCTGCTGGTAACATTTCTCAACCCTTGTTAGGCCTTGTTTTACTTTTCTTCTGTCTTTACCATGTGGATAAGAGCAATTCCTTTGAATTTCAGCCTATAAACCCTGGGAGGGAGACCCTTTCCAAGGAACTTCAATAGCTTTAAACAGACACATACAGACCCCATCATAGAGTAAATTAAAAAGGGAAATGACAAACCCCTTTGGGATTTAAACATTCCTCTGGGATATCTGAAGTTCCAATGAAAAGGGGGAAACTGGCTAACAGAGGAAGAATGTGAGTAATAAAAAGAGCCCATCTAGATCCCCATTAGTGGGATTTGGCAGAGAATGATGTTGGCAGTTGTAGCCTAACCATCTTCTTTTCTTCCTTCTGCCAGGCTCTTGTTTCATCTTTCTCACTTGCTGCCTTTCTTGAAATTATGTTATTGAGGATGAAGGTGGATAAAGGGATAGATGAATGAGAGACAGACTCAGAGATAGGAGGACACAGACAGAGAGAAATATAGAGACAGAGATAGAAAAGGGAAAAGGGGAGATTTTAATTTCTCCTTTCCTAGTGATTTTTAACCTATTGGCTACAAACACATCAAGCTTTCTTAATCCTTAGAAAAACATTCAGTCTTTCTGCCCTTCAATCACCCTTTATTTCTATTCTTTTTTTAAGGCAAAATTGTTAGAAAACAGTCATCCATACTCATTTTTCCAACTTCTCTTATTATTATCTTGTCAAACCTTTGCAAACAATTCCCATAATTCCATACCATACAATTTTTCCAGTGCTCCCTTTATTGCCCAATTCAATGGTCTTTTATTGGTCCCTTTCATTTTGGATTTCTCTTCAGCCTTTAAAACTGATGACCACTCTGAACTCCTGGATATTCTCTTCTCTGAGTTTTTGTGAAACTCTCTTTCCCCAATTCTTCCCTTGAATGTATTACAACTCCATTTTAGTCTTCTTTGAAAGATCATTATCATGCCCTCTGTATAGGGATGTAGGGATGTCTCCCAAGCTCTGACCTCAATATTCATCTCTCTCTCTCTCTCTCTCTCTCTCTCTCTCTCTCTCTCTCTCTCTTTCTCTCTCTCTCTCTCGTCTCTTGGACTGTATCTCTGTCTTTTATCTGTCTCTATTTCTGTCTCTTTCTCTCTGGTTTGCTCTATGTTTCTATCTTATCTCTCATCTGTCCTTCTTTTTTCTGTCTCTATTTCTATTTCTACCTCTCTGATACTCTTTGTCTCTGTCTTTCCTCTCTTTGAATCTGTCTCTGTACCTGTGTCTCTTTCTCTCTCTTGTCTGTGTCTAGATCTCTGTCTCTCTGTCTGTTGCCAGTCTCTGTTTCTATTTCTCTCTCATCAGATGACTCAGACTCACATGAACTTCCTGTAGGGGATTTTTAATTTAATGTCCTAGGTAAGCAAAACTCACTATCTCCCCTCTCAAAATCCTAATTTCAAAATTTCCTACTTCTGTTTTTGGCAAAGCAGTTAGGGTTAAATGACTTGCCCAGGGTCACACAGCTAGTGTCTGATGCTGGGTTTGAATTTAATTTCTCATGGCTCTAATGGGTGGAGCTCTAGCCACTGTACCATCTAGTTGCTCCACCTACTTCTGTTGAAGATGGAACCAGCTTTTCACTAATTCAGGTTTACAATCTCAATCTCCTCAATATTTTCCTTCTCCCTTTGATGTGTAACCCATTGCCAAAACTAGTTGATTTCTCACATCTCTATCATCATTCCTTTATCTTCACTCACATGGCCACCACTCGAATCACCTTTTACTTGAGTTATTTCAATAATCTCCCAATTAAAGTCCCTGCTTCCATTCTCACTCCTCTCCAGTCTTTCCTAACCTGACTCTGGTCCTCCCTCTCCTAATGAAGAGGCTTCTGTGGCGCTGACTGCCCTCAGATAATGTACAGATTCCTCTGTTTGGGCAGTGGAAGGCCTTCACAGTTTGGATCCCAGCTGACCTCTCAGCATGATCTCACATTATCAGCCTCATGCACTCCACATACCAGCAATATTGGTCCTTTTGTTTATCTTTGGAGGGCCATCCATCTCCTCTGTCTGGGTCTTTGCCTAGGCTGCTCTTCATGTCTTTAATGTCTTCTCACCTCAGAGAAATAAAATTTCTTTCAACTTTCAGGTAAAACACCCCTTCTTGTGTGAGATTTTTCCTGATCCTCACAGATGTTACTACCATCCCTTCCCCTCAAACTCACATGCCCTGTCTCCTAGAAACTGCTCTGTGTGGATGCTACATTGACTTATTTAAACACATGTTATTTTCCTCCATTGGATTGCGAAATCTTTGAGGGTAGGTTGAGACTGATTTGTTTCTGTGGGTCTGGTATACAGCAGACACTCACTGAGTATTTCTTGAAAGAAGTCACAACTTTTTCTTTAGCTAGGCAGACAGATGTCGCTAAATAGAGAGACAAAACTCGAGTGTGCTTAACTTGATTCGTTTAAGTTCATCCAAGATTCTGAAGAAGTCTTCCTCCCCTCTCTTCCTCCCCTCCCCTACCATCCCCTCTCCTCTCTTACCCTCCCCTCTCTTCCCTCCCTCCCCCCTCCCCTGTCCTTCATTCCCTCCCCTCCCCTCTCCTCTCCTCCCCTCTTCATTCTCCTCCCCTCCCCTCCCCTCCTCTCCTCTGCTTTCTCTCCTCTGCTCTCCTCTCCTGTTTTCTCCTCTCCAATCCTCCTTATAAGTTTTGTTTTAATAAAAAGGAGTCATTATTTTCATTGTGCTTTTCTCCACAGGACCTAGCATGATGTCTAACACATAGTAGGCACTTACCAACATTCTCCTCCCCCTCTCTCCCCTCCCCTCCTCTCCTCTCCATTCCTCTCTTCTTTTCTCCCTTCCCTTCCCCTCCTTTCCTTTCCTCTCTTCTTCTCTCTCCTCCTCCTTATGGTTTTTTTTAATAAAAAGGAGTTTTTTTTTCATTGTGATTTTCTCTGCAGGGCCTAGGATGTCTAACACATAGTAGGCCCTTACCAATGCGCTCCTCCCCTCCCCCTCCCCTCCCACCTTCCTCTCACCCTTCCCCTCTCCTCCTCTCCTTTCCTCTCTTCTTCTCTCTGTCCTCCTTATGTTTTTTTTATAAAGAGGAGTTTTTTTCCATTGTGTTTTTGTCTACAGGGCTGAGCATGATGTCTAACACATAGTAGGCACTTACCAAGTGCTTACTGCTTAATCGATGTGAGACAGATAGATAGAGTGGAGAGACCCCCAGACAGCCAGTTTCAAGTCTTGGCTGCATGGGTTCATAATGTGGCATCAGTCTTCTTGGAAAGGCAATATGCTCAGGGTCTTGGTGAGCTGGCAGTTGGGGCCTTCCCTGGAGGCCATACCCAGGAAGTGTGCCAGAGCCTCAGCTCTTCCTAGTCTTTGTCAGGAAGCAAGTGAAGAGTCCACTTGAGGGTGTTGGAGGACAGAAGCTCTGGCTTGGGAGGGAGACCAGGAGCTGCTCTGTGACAACAGCCTGAGGAGTTCTCATTTTGTATTTTAATTAAAATAATAACTGCCCCCTCCTGTCACTCCCCCTGGAATGACATAAAGAGCCTGCAGGCAACTTCCAACAAGTTTTTAAAGTGGTTTTCTCTCCCTCCCTGGGGTCCTTGGTTTTAGAAAGCACATTGTGTATAGATGATGCATTTGCCAGATGAGTGAGGCAATGCCCCTTCCCCCATTCCTGACTTCTCTAAAGGAGGTGGGGGGGGGTTCTCATCAAAATCAAACAGAAATTTAAAGGGAAGAAAAAACTCCATCTAACAGTATACAAGAATGTGTTCCTTTTCATTTTGAGAGGCATCTTGCCGCCTGACTCATCAATGGGTGGACCCAACCAAAGGCCTGTTGACCTAGAAAACATTTGCGTTCCCCATAGTGTGAAATTTCAATTTCTACATCAGAACTTTGCATGTCATGCCCCCCCTTTTTGCCCTCCCCTGAATTCTTCATATGAGAACAATGTTGATGTTTTCCAGGTCGGCATTTCAGGAGGAGAGTGGGAGAAAGAAGAATCATTTCCCTCAGGCAAACATCAGAATTTGCAAATGGGTCTTGGTAAGCATGTGCCTCCCCCCACATCCTCAGCTTCCCCAAAGCCCAGTGCTCACGTCACAGATGAGATTTTTGACCCATGTTCAAGCCATCGAGGTTCATCCAGATCTATAACCCACTGGATTTCATTCAACTCTCTCACTAAGAGGATAGAAGAGGGGGTGAGGCCCTCAGAGAGAAGTATCACATCTGAACATTTGGGCACTTTTCTCCAGGCCTCTGGATCAAGGAAAGAACACATTTTACTGGTTAGCTCAGGGTTATGTTGCCAGCATGACCAATTCTTTTCGATAGGCCTGGACAAATTGTTTAATCTCTCTATGCTTCAGCTGGAAAATCAGGACAGATACGTAACTCCCCGTCTACCTCAAATCATATGTCGTATTTAGGAACTAAAAGGACAGTCTGGCTTAAGGAGGAAAAAATACAAAGTCATGCTCTGGTGAAAAATGTTTGTAAACAGAATACTTATATGGATTAAGATGTAAAACTTTCATTCCCTTCTCCCAGGCACTCAGCTGATTTGGACATTTATTTTTAGAGTACCATAGAGTCTCAAGAATTTGGAGAATTCACCTCCTTCATTTTATAGGTGCGGAACCTGAGAAGCAGCAATATGGGATAAATTTCCAAAGGTCCCAAGAGGGAGGTGGGTGAACCAAGGTTCAAATATAGGTAAGAAGAACACAGATCTAAATCTGGAAGAAAGCTGAAAGGCCATTTATTTCAACCCATTTTACAGAGGGTGAAACAAATTTAGGGATACTCAATGATTGACTGGCCCATGGTCAAACAAAGAAGGGTCATATTGTGCGATTTGAAACTTAATAACAATATGGAATAAATTTCTAAAGGTCCCACAAGGGGGAAGTGTGTGAACCAAGGTTCAAATATACGTAAAAAAAAAGGAGCACAGATCTAAAACTGAAAGAAAGCTGAAAGGCCATTTAGTTCAACCTATTTTACAGATGGTGAAACAAATTTAGGGATGCTCAATGAATGAATGGTTCATAATCAAACAAGAATTATCACAATGTTTTAATTGAGCTAATACATCTGATCCCAAGTCAATAGTCTGTCCATTCTTACACATTGCTTTCACTTTTTCAGTTTTGCAAAGTATCATTTTTGCCTTTTGTTTTCATATCATGGTCATTTCCTTTCATACCCCCATCTCTGTCCCATATACTATACTGTATTTCCCTTATACCATAGGGGAAATCCTTTTGAGCAACAAACAATCACCAAAGAGAATGACTACCATTATAAACCATACTCTGCATTCATGGATCCCCTTCTTTATAGCAACAAGGAGGAAGCTGGTATCTTCTTCTGTCCTCTGGGACCAGGATTATCTATTACATTTAATCTCAAGTTTTATCTCTTTAATTTTATCCAAACTCCATAGGCCCAGTGGTTGATTTTGTTATGTGAACACATGACTTTGTCAACATCTGTAATGATAAGGCTAGAAGGGCACTTGCCTTCTACTGCTTATTTCTACTGCTTATTTCCAAGGCAGACCATGGAAAACTGGCTTTTTTGATCCAAAACTAGGAAGCTGAAGATGAATTGAGAGAAAACCTGGATAGCTAAGATGTGGAAGGAAAAACACAAGGAGATTATGAGCTCAAACTTCTCAACATCCATGTGGTCTGCTCTGTTAAGCTGCGCATTAGGAGCATCGTTGGGAATAGTCTAAGGTTCATTCAGCTCCATACTCCAATAGGTAGCTGTTGGCCAATGCTGACCTGTGTGGGAATGCCCTGTGTTCCTTTCCTTGATCCCCTGAGTACCTGCCCTGATTGTGATTATCTGGGTCTGACTGACTGACAAGATTGCCTTTCTGAGAATAAACTCGAGGGGGAGAAGATTCTTTTTCCTTTTGCTTTTCCCCTTCTCTCATCCTAAAACTAACCTGAAAAGCATCAAAATTGTTTTCATAAGGACCTTTTCAGGCAAAGCTTGGCAGTCAAAGTCTCAGACTCAAGGAAATGTGAGGGGAATGTTGGAGATTTCTATCTATCAGGGGCAACTGATCTCTAAGATCCTCTTTATATGTATATTTTTATGTAGTACCATATACACAAATACAAATATACAAATATGTGTGAATGTGTATGACAGAATAAAAGCTCTTTGAGAGGACTTTTAAATTTTACCTTTATATTTCCAGGACCAAGCATATTTGCTTGATTGGGTTTCTCCATAGAAATAAATGGAACTTTCTTTAAAATAACAAGTAGTATCTAGTAAACATTATCTATAATGGGGATAAGCTAGAAACCATCCTAATAAGATTAGGGACAAGGTAATTATGCCCATTATTCAATTTTATACTAAGATTTTTAGCTTCATCAATTAAACAAAAAAAGGTAATTTAAGGAATTTGAATAGACAATGAAGAAATAAAGCTATTACTCTGAATGTATTCATTACTCTGAAGATGATATGATGGTAGACCTAAGGGAATCCTGGAGATTTAATTAATAAACTACTTGAAATAAGTACAACTTCAGCAGAGTTTAAGGGTATAAAATAAATCCATACAAACCATCAGTATTTTTTTCTTTCTTCTCCTCCTCCTCCTCCTCCTCCTCCTCCTCCTCCTCCTCCTCTTCCTCCTCCTCCTCCTCCTCCTCCTCCTCCTCCTCCTCCTCCTCCTCCTCCTCCTCCTCCTCCTCCTCCTTCTTCTTCTTCTTCTTCTTCTTCTTCTTCTTCTTCTTCAAGGAAATGGGGTTAAGTGACTTGCCCAAAGGCCACACAGCTAGGTAATTATTAAGTGTCTGAGGTCAAATTTGAACTCAGGTCCTCCTGACTCCAGGGCTGGTGCTCTATCCACTGTGCCACCTAGTTATCCCAGCATGTTTTATATTACCAATAAAGCCCAGAACCAAGAGACAGAAGGAGAAATTCCATTGAAAATAACTGTAGACAATAGAAAATACTTAGAAGTCTCCCTGCCAAGAGAAACCCAAGTATTATATGAACAAAATTACAAATTTTCATACAATACAATATTTTCAAACAAATAAAATCAGATCTAAACATTTCCAAGGTTTAGATCTGATTTTATTTGTGTTTATTTGTGTTTAGTGTCACACAGTAAGTGTCACAGTCTAGATTTGAACACAGAAAAGGCTGTGTTGACTTCAGGTCTGGCACTCTACTTTGCTTTCTAACAAGTTCATCCATTGGAGAGAGGAAAGGAGAAGGTAGGTATTGCTTGGACAGAGTGAAGTCTACCTCCAACTTCTCTAACTAGTCCTGATGATCTTTATAATCCTCTGAATTATGATCACTTATTATGGAATGGACTTTTGCTTTTGAGAAATGATTTTTCCATTCCTCTCTCTCCCCCCTTCATTTTTGTTGTTTGTCATCTGTGCTAAATATTTTTTAATAAATATATTTTGATACAACTCAGAAATTTATTTCCTTTTAATCTTTACACCCTACTCTGAGTAACTTGCCTCTATGCCAATTATACATGTTTATATACCTTATTTATTTATATATTAATAGATATGTTAATTTGTATAAATATGTAGGTGTGTATGAATATATATGTATGTATGTATGTATGTACCTTAAAATTTTTGGTCTAAATATTTCAACTTTAAATTGTTTATTTAGTCTGAATTTCTTTTTCCATAGCTTGTAGAGATCTCTTTACTATTTTTTTATTTGACAAGTTCTTCAGAATTTTTTTAATATTTGAAATACATTCTTTGGGGTATTTTTAACCCTAAAACATATGTTGATGTCAACAGGGAATGGCATTTGTGATAGCCCTTTGCCTTTTTCTGACATGCATATATTTTTATTCAGCTTTGTCCTTTGCCCTTTTCTGTTTGTCAAAAGCATAATGGCAATTTACTTGTCGTTTTGATATGAATTGTTTTATCTTTCTCAGTGCTTGAGAAAGCTTTCTTGTAATTCTGCAATTCTGTAATTCAACAATTAAGTGTCTTGGAGAGTTACAGAATTATTCATGCTGGAATCAATTAATGAACCCATTCATTTCATGCAAATACTAAATATTTACTATGGTCTAGGTACTGAAGATGCAAAGACAGAAATCCCTGGTCTCAAAAAACTTACATGTTTATGGAGATCACAAAAATATGTCTTTATAGAATGCATACAAAATAAGTTTTAAAATAATTTTTGGATCATTAGTTGCAGAAAAACTTCAGAGGAAACTATATTTGCTCCATTTCCTTCTTCTGTGTTCACATTGAAGAGTTTTTATCTACTTAGGTATTTTCTGGCATATCATGGAATTCTAGACCTAGTTATTGGAGGATACTTAGAAGAAGGAAAGGAGACATGTTTAAGTTCCTATCAAATTCCAGATCCTGTGCTATTTACTTTACTAATATTATCTCATTTGATCCTAACAACTCTGGGTGGAAAGTGCTATTATTATCTACATTTTACAGTTTAGGAAACTGAGGTAATTGTCCTAGATCTTTCTGACTCCTGATGCAATGTTTTATCTAATCTATTGCTTTTTGAGGTCATTTACTTCAACCATCTCAGTTTTCAGATGAGGAAACTGAGATCCAAGGCTTTGGTTACTTGTTTAAGCAATAAACACAGGATATAATAGTGATGAACCGAACTGAACTGAACATATGCTTTCAAGGAAAAGATAGGCATCCAATGAACTAGGGGACTTTCAAACTTGATGATGACTCCTTTTTACCTTCAGAAAAATAAAGCAGCTTCTGGGATGAAGTGAGGCAGAGCAGGAAGACAGAGAGAAGTCAGGAACTAAGTTCTCCTAAGCTTCCCTCAGAAATGTCAATCAAGGGGTGGCTAGGTGGTACAGTGGATAGAGCACTGGCCCTGGAGTCAGGAGTACCAGAGTTCAAATCCAGCCTCAGACACTTAATAATTACCTAGCTGTGTGGCCTTGGGCAAGCCACTTAACCCCATTTGCCTTATATTTGCCTAAAGAGAGAGAGAGAGAGAGAGAGAGAGAGAGAGAGAGAGAGAGAGAGAGAAACTGGTGTAAACCAATAGGCATTGACAACAAAGTGTGCAGATGATTCAAGGACCAGATCTTGATGCCCAATATTGGTTATGGAAACAATAAGACAAAACATATGTTACCAAGTGGATTGAGGGAGTTTTGGTGTACCATGTCAAAGAATTTGAAGTGTTCCTGATGTGCAATAAATCTTACTGTGCTGGGATTGTTCAACATGTTTCCTCTAAGAATTGCAAAGTCATTGTTGAGCTAGCTATCAAGATCACCAATCTAAATGCTAGACGGAGGAGTGAAGACAATGAGTAAGAAGATTTACACATTTTTATTTGTGTTCAATAAACCATCAAACTCCATACAAACACATATGTAATTGGACAAGAAAGCTCTTTAAAAAGTAGAATTGGACAAATGGAAAAAGGAAACAATTCTATAAAGAAGAGAACTGGCCAGATTGAAAAGGAGATTTGAAAGGTAACTGAAGAAAACAATTACTTGAAAAATAGAATTGGAAAAGTAGAAATTATTGAATCTATGAGATATCAAGAAGCCGTCAAGCAAAATTTAAAAATGAAAAAAACAGAAGAAAATATAAAATACCTTTGGGCTATGAACTCACTATTTGACAAAAGCTGCTGGGAAAACTGAAAAAATAGCATAGCAAAAACTAAGCAGAAACTATCGTCTCATATGTTATACTAAGATAAGATCAAAATGGATGATACCGTGTCTTTTTTTGTTTTGTTTTTTGCAAGGAAATGGGGTTAAGTGACTTGCCCAAGGTCATATAGTTAGGTTATTATTAAGTGTCTGAAGCTTGATTTAAACTCAGGTCCTCCTGACTCCAGGGTCAGTGCTCTATCTGTTGCCCCACTTAGCTGCCCCAATGATCCCATAACTCAATTAGGAGAGTAAAAAATCCATGGAAAGGGAAAGAGTTTATGACCAAACAAGAGATAGAGAACATTATAAAATGCAAAATGAATAATATTTAATAATATTAAATTAAAAAGCTTTTGCACAAAATAAAGTCAATCTACCAAGATCAAAAATAATGCAGAAAGTTGAGAAACAAATTTTACAACTAGTGTTTCTGAAAAAAGACTCATTTCTAAAATATATAGATAACTGAGTCAAATGTGTAAGAATAGAAGTCATTCCTCAACTGATAAATGGTCAAACAATATAAGCAGTCAGTTTTTAGATGAAGAAATTAAAAGTATCTATAGCCATATGAAAAATGCTCTAAATCATTAATTGATTAAAATGCAAATTAAAACAACTCTGAGATACTATCAGATTGACCAATATGACAAAAAAAGGAAAATGACAAATGCTGGAGGAAATGTAGGAAAATTATGACATTCATTCATTAGTAGCAGAGTGAACTGATCCAATCAATCTGGAGAGTAATTTGGACTTATGCCCAAAGGGAAATCAAACTGGGCATACCTTTGATCCAGCAATGCCACTACTAGGTCTGTTATCTCAAAAGAGATCATTAAAAAGGGGCGAAAGAACCACATGTACAAAAATATTTACAGGATCTTTTTTTTTTTGTAGAGGCAAAGAATTGAAAATTTGGGGGATGCCCATAAGTGGGGAATGACTGAACAAATTGCAGTATATGATCATAAATGGGTGGACTTCAGAAAAAGCCTAGACAGACTTACAAGAAGTGATGCTGAGCAAAGTGAGTAGAACCAGGAGAACAATGCACACATTAACAGCAATGATGTGAGATGATCAACTATGATAGACTTAACTCTTCTCAGCAGTACAGTTATCAAAGACAATTGCAAAAGACTTGTGATAAAAAAAAATGTCATCCACATTCAAACAAAGAACTCTGGAGTTTGGCCAAAGCACACTATTTTCACTTTTAAATTTGTTTTCCTTTTCATTCTTTTAGTTTTCCTTTTTGCTCTGATTCTTCTTCCACAATATACTAATATGAAATTATGTTTAACATGACCACACAAGTAGTGCAATGAGGTGCCATAGTGAATGAGCACCAACCTTGTGATCAGGAGGATCTAAGTTCAATTTTGTCTCAGGTAGTTGACATTTCCTAGCTATGTAATGCTAGACTTCACATCCAGGGCCTTCTCAAGTCACCCTGATCCATATTTGGCCACTGGTCCCAGAGGGCTCTAGAAGAGAAAGTGAGGCTGGTGACCTAGCAAAGCACTCCCCTCCCTCAAATCCAATTCACTTGCATGTCATGGTATCACCTCCCTGATGTCATGGTCATCTTTGTGAACAAAGAACAAATAACACATGAACATATATCAGATTATTAGCTGTCTTGGGCAGGAGAAAAACTCAAGAAGAAAAGTGAACAATTTGGAACTCAAAATCTTATAAAAGTGAATGTTGAAATCTATCTTTACATGTTATTGGAAAAAATAAAATACTACAGACTGGACAAAACAACTTCTCAGAGTAGTGAGAGAAATCTGGAGTTGGGCCTTTCTAGGCATTTTAATCTGACATTTTAGAGACAGCTAGAGTGATGTGGTAGAAAAAGTACTGGCTCTGCAATCAGGGAGACATGAGTTTGAATCCCAATCCAAATACTCACTCGATAATGTGACCCTGGACAAATCACAATCTCTACTTGCCTAAGTTTCCTTGGCTGCCTAATAAGAAACAACAACGTTAATAATAACTAGCTCACAGAGTTGTTTCTGGAATAAAATGTTATGTGTAAAGCTCTTATTACAGTGTCTGGCATATAATAGGAGCTTAATAAATGCCAGTTTTCCGTTTGGGGATTCTCTAGAATTGAAATCCCTTGAATTGCTACGTTGTCATGGCAGAGGCCCTTGTGTAGCACAATGAAACTCGGAATGATGCTGTACAAGATTGTCCAAGATGAACAGGTCAGAATGGAGAATTCTTATGAAAGGTAATCCACTGAGAAGGAGATGACCAACCACTCCAGGATCTTCCCCAAGGAAACCAGACGGTTAAAATATATGGCAGAAGGTCAAGAGCTTGGCATGCGATGGCCTACAGAGCCACAAAGAGTCAGATACAACACCACAACAACATCAAACAACAAAAGAATTGGACTGGGACATACAAACTTGGACCCTTCTTCTTTCTTTTGTTTTCCAGTGCCCAACTGGAAAGAAAAATCATGTTTGAAGAAAGGAACCAAGGGAATAGCTAGGAGGAAATTAACCAAACCCCACAGGGTAGAGAGAAATGAGAAGGAACAACAGCTCCCTGGCAACCTTGCTCAGTGTCCCAGGCTAGCATCACACCACCAGACTACTGCTGGACAACCAACATTGAATAAGTATCTAATATATGCCTGTGACGAAGTGTTTTAGAATCAAAGTCAAACATGAAATAAATCCAATGAATCCAATGGACTACCACGTCTTAGAGGAAAACTTCCTAGTTGTTGCAGTTCCCTCCTTGCCTTTGGTGGCTTGGCGACTAAGTCCTTGAGGTAAAGTTCAAACATATATCTTTCTAATCCCAAATCCACTTCTTGTTCCAGAATGTTGATATAATAAATACATATGGAATTGGCTGGAGAAAGACACCACAAACTGATTGCATTAGTAGGAAATTTCTGCATTTTATTCTTTGGTGGTTTCCCTGAGATTTTCTCACTTCTGGAAGATGTGAATTGTGCAAAGGTTTTCTTGGTTAATTGAGCCCATATTCCTAGAATTAATACATAGGACTCCAACATAATCCCAGATGCCTCATTGGATCTCAGAGCCCTGGCTGGTCCATTCAATTAGCCAATCACAATGCCTACAACGGAGAGGATGATGGACGTTCCACCAGGAGCCAGACATGCTTCAGGCAGTGAAGAAGGTGTTGGAATTTGCAGACTTTTAACTCCACATGAACATGCTCACCTGCAATGAATGAGTCATCAATAACAGCTAGGAACACGTGAATTTTATCTCAAATAGAAAACAGATTAGCATGCATTAGGTGTCAACAGCAATTGAAACTGAGGCCAAAGAGCTTGAATCACTCATGAAGGCTATTCTGAATGACACACTCATTCTTCCAGCTCTGGGTATTTGTTTGGATTCCTGCCTTTCCTCTCTTCATCATCCCTTTGGGTTATTCTCTTTCCAGGGAAAATGTTGGCAATTAAGTCTAAAAGCTCACTTTATAGCTGCTCATGTCTGCTGTCTAAATGAAACAGGAGAGCAGAGTGCATTGTTCAAGCATCCTTAGTCGCTCACAAGTTTTGTGTAGCATGCTCAAACACATGGAAATCTCATTGTGTTTTATGGCTTTTGCTATGTTCTTTTTTGAACTGAATGAATGAACCCATGAATGGTGTTGAGAAGTAACACTCATAAGTTAAGGAAGATGTATATGTTGTATACAGCAGTTAGGTTTGGTCATCTGGGCCTTTCATCCTAACTGACCAGGGTGGGTGCTTCTCAGGCCAGTCAATCATTCTGCTGTCCCTGCTCCTGTGAACTCACGGTCATCTCTTTACCTGTCCCCAAAAGTACAAACGCCCTGGCCCCTAGAATGTCTCATAATACACTCCCCCCCCCAGTCTCTCTTCCTGCTCTTTTTCTTAGTTATGGCTCTTTTAATCCTAGTGGTTATTTGTGAGGAATGACTTAATCTTGCAACAAATCAACTGGTAAAATGTTTTCGTCTTACAGTATTCCTCTACCTTCACTCTTGACAGTGCCTGGATCACAATAATTTATATTTCCTTGATTTGACTAATTTATCCTGATGTTTCTTTGAAGGGCAATTCGTGTACATTCTATATTTCCCTCTTTATTTTAAATTACTCTAAACCAATTCTCCTTTCCTTATTTGTATCTATAATAGCTCCCCTGATTATTTGTCTTTGCATTATCCAATCACTCCACTGCTGGGGTGATGGATCCCCCACCTGCAAGGCTCCACTCTGCCTCAGGTTCTGGGACTAAGCCAATCCCTCAGTGGGAAAGCTGGAATCCTTGAGCTTTACTTCTGGTCCAGCTCTGGTCTCTTAATTCCAGTAATTGAGCTCTTGCCATCAAGCTCTGGACATGTACCCAAATATTTTGTAACAGGTGTGTGGACGTGTGTGTGTGTGTGTGTGTGTGATGGGGTCTCCCACTATATAGCACTTCATTCTGCTCACATGGATATATGAACACCTTCTCATTGTCTGGGCTTATTTGTGCACTGCAGCCTGCTTTCACTATTTTCCCAGTGAAGGGACAACACCATCCAGATAAACTCAAATTCTCTCAGAATTCAAGGGGCCATTCTTTGTGGTAACGTTGGGATGCTAGGCAGTTTAGTTCAACAAAAGACCTCTATGCCGGGTATCTTCTCCTTCCAGGTGATCTTCAGAATCTTCCTAAGACAATTTAAATGGAAGCAATTCAGTTTCCTGACATGGCACTGTCAGACTGTCCAGGTTTCACAGACATATGGTAATAAGGTCAGCACAATGGCTCTGTAGAACTTCAGTTGGGTAGTCAGTCTAATACTTCTTCTCACCCATACTTTCATTTGGAGACTTCCAAATACTGAGATAGCTCTGTCAATGCGTGTGTCAACCTCATTGTCAATGTGTACCTCCTTGGAAAGGACACTGCCAAGGGAAGTGAACTTGTCCACCGTACTCAGGACTTCTCTATTTGCTGTAATTGATGGTTCCACATCTGGATGGTATGCTCATGGGGCACCTGTGTTACCTTGCTGTTAATTGTTAGACCAATCAAATGGGGAAAGGCTGAATAAGTTATGGTACATGAATATTATGGAATATTATTGTTCTATATAATAAACCATAAATAGTCAGACTCAAGAGAAGCATGGGATGAGTTACAGGATCTGATGCTGAATGAAGGGAGCACAACCAAGAGAACATTGTATACATCAGCAACAACAATGGAGATGATCGATATTGATAGAAGCAGCTCCTCTCAGCAGTTCATCAAGCTATTAGACCAGCTATGGACAATGTTATCCCCATCCAGAGGAAGAAAAACAAAACAAAACAAAAAAACCCAAAAAACAACTCTTCAGAATCTGATGAACAATTTATAAAATTATCTCTTATGTATCTCTTTCCCTTAATCCCAATTCTTCATACTGAAAATGACTAATCTGTAAGCATGTTTATCAAAAATATGTATGTACTATGCTTACCTGTCTGTTCTCTGCTGAGGGAGGTGGTGGGAAGGTAGGATGGAAGGAAACTTTGTAATGCAAAAATATACATCTGCTTTTTGGATGAAAAAAATAAAGATGCTGCTCAAAAAAAATTGTTAGACCAAAATGAGCACAAGCTCCATACTTTTCTGCATCTCAGCTTCAGAGGCTGCACTGAGAACACAAATCATCTACAAACAGAAGATCCCCCATCGACACTCCCTCCATTTTGATTTTGACTTGTGGCCTTTTCAAGTTGAAGAATTTGCCATCAGCACAGTAACTGACCTTGAGACCATGTTCATCCTCAATGAAGGTGTTTGATAACATGGCTGAAAATATGCTAAGAAGTATAGGAGCAAGGACACATCCTTGCTGTACTCCGTTGGCAAATCTCGAGAGCATCGTCCACTCTCCAAACCCTGGGCATGCACACCATCATGAAACTGACATACGCTATTGATGAACTATAACCTTCATGACTGATGGTATCAAAGGTCATCTCTGCAAATGCTGTATACAGACCTCTGTTCTGTTCCTGGCACTTTTCCTGGAGTTGTTGGGCAGCAAACACCATGTCAACTGTTCCTTGACCCTTTCTGAAGCCACACTGGTTCTCAGGGAAGTGATTATCTATCAGATAAAGGATCACTCTGGCAACAATCTTATCAGCAATAACTAAAAGAGAAATACCCCTGTGATTGTCACAGAGATGGACAATGGAGGCATTCTTGAATTTTGGGGGGGGAATAAACTCTTCATGCCATATAACCTGGAAAATTTCAGTCAATTTTTGGATTAGCAATGGACTCCCCCCCCCCCCAGTTTGTAGATCTCAGCTGGAATAGAATCATCACCAGGTACTTTACCACTTGAAAGGAGTCTAATAGCATTCAAAACCTCTTCTTCACTTGGAACTTCAGCTGGGGATTGATGGACCTCAACTTGAGGTAAAAGGTCATTGACTGGGATGTAGGGTGTGTTCAAGGAAGACTAGTACCTTGGTATGAGGGCTACAGAGTCCTTTTCATGGGAACTTTCCTTCTTTGATACCCACCTGAGCCACTTAACTCTCACCTGTGACTCCAAGATGCTGTAGTATGCACAGCAGCCAGACTTCAATAAACCATTTAGGCAGACAGGATTAATCAGGTTGAGGGTAACCCAGGAAATCTGAAACTCTTCTGTGAGTAGTGGGGGGGTGTCTACTCCAAGCATGTGAAGTCTTCTGCTGGTGGAATGGGTGGAGGATGACAAATTGTTTCAACAGCTATGGAGTCTCTGGATAAGCTGAAGCAAGTGCTATGGAGCAGTTACAGATTAATTAGACATTGAAGATGCCATGGTCATACACTGAATCTAGGGCCTGACTCTGTCTTGTTATGCTGGATCATGATGACTTTGGATGAGAGACTGAGGTGGTTGACTTCATGCAGATCTGCCTCACTTCAATCCAATTTATGCAAGCAAAAAAAGACACCACTCATAACTATTCCTCCAAATCCTGTGGTGACAGGATAGTGACAAAGCAGCAGGTGCAGATACCCTAGGAGCTGTAGTCACAACCCTGCACACAGGCAGCTCAGGCCATGGGGTCATTTCTCCACTGAACGCAGCAGTGAGTTTCAGCAGCCCCCTGGATGACAGAGCAGCCCTTTTAAGGATCACACTGCTCACCTCCTAATGTGAGGAAGGGGCTAGAAATGGTGCCCTAAAAATTGCCTGTTTACCCAACTCTGTTCTGATTACTGTGGCAGGCAGGGAATCCTACAGTGTGGTGAAGACACAAAAAAATCTACAAAAATTTCTTCAAAGAAGATTCCACTCACTATTGGTGCATGGAATGTGCACACACTCATAGATGGCACAATATCCAATAGACATGAAAGATGAACTTGTCACAAGAGAATTCAGCAGGTATGGTATCTAAAATAACAACCTTAAATGAAACAATGCTGGCAAATGAAGGCCAGCTTACTGAAGTCAGAGCTGGATATACATTTTTCTGGAGTGGTCACAGTGAAAGGGAACTCCATGAAGCTAGGGTGGGTTTTGAAATCAAAACAAATCTAGCCAACATTCTTGAGTACCTACCAAAAGGAGTGAAGGACAGGCTCATGACAATGAGATTGTCACTTCCCGGAAAATACTATGCCACCATCATCTGTGCCTATGCTCCTGGAATGGCAAACACTGATGAAGTTAAAGAAAAAATTTATGAAGACCTGGAGACCCTTAACATTAATATACCAAAAGAGGACAGGCTCATAATTCTGGATGACTTTAATGTTAGAGTAGGCTCAGGTTATCTGACATGACAAGGAGTCCTTGGTGGAATGGAGTTGGAAACAGCAACAGCAATGGTCACCTTCTATTGAAGACTTGTGCATCTCATGACCTCATTACAAAGACTGTCTTCCATTTACTTAGATGCTATAAAACTTCCTGGATGCACCCTGGTAGCAAACATTGGAGTCTGTTCATTTATGTGATTGTAAAGAGAAGAGATAGACGGGGCATGTGAGAGTGACAAAGGTAATTTGCAGAGTGCTGGACTAATTACAGACTTATCCTCTCTAAGGTAGATATTCACATTCAACCCAAACTGTGGCTCCAAAGGAAAAATGAATACTAAAAGAATTAATGCCAAGAGATTAGAGTGTCTCTCCGAGTAGGAACAGTTGGTTGCTAACTTGGAGGGAAAACTGAGCCAACACACAGTTGGCAACAGTGGGGCAGAAAAAAAGTGGGCAGCTTTCAGAAATCTGGTGAATAGATCTGCATTTGCTCACCTTGGCCAGAATGCTCGCAAGCACCAAGACTAGTCTAATGAAAATGGTGGGGAAATACAGAAGCTAAATGAAAAACAAGAGCTCCAGGATTTACCAACAGGATAGTTCATCCATTTCTAAGAAGGCAGCATTTAACTTCATCAAAAGTAAAGTCCAAACGAAGCTTAGAGAGATGCAGGACTCTTGGCTCAGCAAGAAGGCAGATGAAACTCAATTTTATGCAGCTGGTAACAAACCAAAATGCTTTTATGATGCCCTGAAGGCTATTTATGGGCCAAAGACATATAGTGCATCTCAATTACTCAGTTCTGGAGCACAGTGTAGGATCTACATTGATTAATGATAGTGACATGACTCTCGAGAGATGGGCTGAACACTTCCACAGTGTTCTTAACAGCCCAGCATCAATCAATACATACATTTGCTAAAGAAGCTTGAAAATGATTGCTTTCTTTTTCTGTTAACATTTTATTTGTTTTCCAATTACATTCAATAGTAGTATCTACCTATCATTTTTTAAGACTTTGAATTTTATAATTTTCCCTACCCTCCCTTCCCCACCCCCACAGAAGGCAGTCTGATAGTCTCTATATTGTTTCCATGTTATATATTGATGCAAATTGAATGTGTTATAAGAGTAAACATAAGAGTAAACATAGACACCCTCCCCCCACCAAGAAGATGAGAAAGCTCAAGAAGAGAGAGAGAGAGAGAGAGAGAGAGAGAGAGAGAGAGAGAGAGAGAGAGAGAGAGAGAGAAATGTACTTCAGTCTGTTTTCAGATTCCAATGGTTCTGTCTCTGGGGTGAGTTGCTTTCTTTCTTTTTTTTAGGTTTTTGCAAGGCAAATGGGGTTAAGTGGCTTGCCCTAGGCCACACAGCTAGGTAATTATTAAGTGTCTGAGGCTTGATTTGAACTCAGGTCCTCCTGACTCCAGGGCCAGTGCTCTATTCACTGCCCCACCTAGCCACCCTGAGTTGTTTTCTTTATCATAAATCCACCAGAAAAGTTGCTTCAATATTTTTCCCACAGTTGCTCTTACTATCTGTACCTCCACTCTATTCCTCCCACTCTCATTTATTCTTTTTTCTCCCTCTCATTTCATCCTGGCCCTGTTCAGAAGTGTGTGAGTACCCTCTCCCACCATCTTCCCTCTCTTCTATTACCTATTCTCCCCTTCCCTCCACCCATTTCCCATCATCCCATCCCTTTCTTCTCATTTTTCTCTAGGGTAAGATAGATTTCCTCACCTTATTAAGTGTGTATGTTATAAAATGATTGATTTCTACATCACTCATTCTATTTTCTTTAAACAAATGCTACCAATGGATAAAGATTCCCTTCAGGAGGTGTTACTTCTTCCTCAAAGGCTGCTTTATCCCTCCCTCCATCCTTAGACAGGTGGTTTCAGGAAGGATTAAATTCCCACCTTGCTATTCAGCCTTTCTGTACATTGCCATGCAGGTCTGATAAGTGTGGCCTAATGCATCTGGGTCTATCCTCAAAGTCATTCTGCCTCATTAGGACTTTTCAAAGCTTTTACTTCTTTGAGGATGCTCTAGAGAGCCCAGGGTCCCTATCAGGAGATCCCAATCCATCAACAGTAAATAAGCAACTACTATAAGAATAGCACTGTATATCCTTTCCAGAGACCTCTACAAAAATCATTGTTTCTCCCCTGTGGCCCTCCATTCCTATTACTCTTGAGCCTCCCTTTGGCAAAGGTCTGGGCTTGTTAAAGGAGACCATTTGGATGGAAAAGGTCCCATGACCGGAGGAAATCCTGACCAAAAACAATTTTTCAAGGAATGTTTAATTCACTCTGACCTGCCCCAATCTCAAGGCTAAGAGATTCCTTTGAGATTTGGAGCAATAAATGTGATACTTTGTTGGGCAGGATTTCCCTGAGGCTAGAAAGAATATATACCATCAGGATAACCAGTCCAAGGTGTGAGCTGTTTGTATTGTTAGCCTCCCATATGCAAACAGACACACACACACACACACACACACACACAGACACACACACCAGGTTGATTTAGGTGGTTTGTGTGTGTGTGTGTGTGTGTGTGTGTGTGTGCTCACGTGCACGTGTGTATGTGTGTGTGTGTGTATGTCTGTGTGTGTGTTTGTGTCTGTGTGAAGAGCCTCATTTACCAAATCCATTATGTACAAGCAATGATGATCTTTCCAAGCTGTTTTTGCTACCTGAGTTCCTCTCCCTCCTCCTCTGTGGAGAGCCATTGCAAATGGTCTCCATTACTCCTGCTCTTCAGCTTGCTTCTGTTCTGCTCTGGTCTGAGGGTAGTTGACATTGAGGATGAAGACAATTAAACACAAATTGGGGGCCCAGAAGCAAGTGTAGCTATTTTCTGTTCAAGAAGTATACCTGAAGGTGGGAGGAAGGCAGGGGTCCCTGAAGCTATTGGTACGAATGTGGAGGGAAGGAGTGCCAGAGGGAGAAAGAGAAGGAAGAGGACAAAAGCTGGAAGGAACCTCAGTGACTATCTCAACCAGCTGCTTCATTTAACAGAAGGAATCTAACTCCAGAAAAGGGAGGGACTTTAGAGAATCAGGAGATAGAAGATCTAAAGCTGAAAGAATCTCCAAGCCCACCAAGTCAAGCCATTGAAGAAAAAACCATATTCCACTTGAAACATGGCCAGCACAAGTGGCCATACAGACTCTACTGGAAGGCCACATGTAATGGGGAATTCTCTCCACACAGAGGAGGACCAGATGCTCTTTAAAGACCCTTTGCAGCTGGGAATTACAATGATTAGAGGTGCTCAAGGAACATTTGTGAGACTGAAGTCATTGAAGTTAAAACACAGGGCTGGAAGTTAGGAGAAAATTAGCTTTATATAAGTATATATATTTTTTCATTACAGGGAATTCCCAATGAGAAATTCCTTTGACAGCAATAACCTTCCCTCTGAACTCTCCCTCAGCCCACCCAGCCAATCTGTTGCCAGATCTTGCCTTTTCTACCCTCATAGTATCTTGATCCTTTCTACTCAGTCATTACCCAAGTTCAGACCTCATCACCTGTCACCTGCATTATTGCAAAAGTGTCTTAATTTGTCTCATTGCCTCAAGTCTCTTCCCACTGCAATCCATTCTCCACACACCTGCTCAAGTGATTTGTCTTAAACACATTTCTGCCACTGCTGCTCTCCTTAATCAGCCTCAATGGCTCTGTATGGCTCTCTAGAATAAAACAAAAGTTTTTCTGTTTTGCTTGTAAAGCCTTTTACATCCTCCACCAATGGATCTTTGCATTCTCGGGGAAAGTGTCAGTGCTTTCCAAACCAAAGTAAATGCTAGCTAGTTACACTAAACTATGGAGAGATTAATTAATAGGATTAGAAACATTCTTAGAAAAATTTACATATAAAGTAAATGGATAAGAAAGACTTTAGAATATAGATGAATGGGCATAACTGCTCCTAGATATGAAAATATTTTCTAAAATAAAAAAATTAGAAAAACTGTAAGGAAAAAATAGCGAGAGAGAATAATGGAACAGAATTAAGAATGTTCAAAACTGAATGGCCACATCATGACCTGGCAGAGGTCTTCAGCTGGTCATCACCAGCACATGTCATGGTTGGCCTGAGGGGATAAAGAATGAGACCATTTGCCATGAGTCAGAAACCATTTGTAGTCAGAGAAAGCTATGCACAGATTTTTAGCTAAGGAGAGAGGGAAATCAAAGAGAGCAAGAGGAATGAAGGGAATAGAACAAAAAAGAGAAAGACACAGGTAAGAGTTGTGAGGTGCCATCTCTCTCTTAGTATATTATAAGCAAGATCTGAAGGAGAATCCGAAGAACCCGGAAGGTCTCTCTTCTATACCACAAGGTGACATGAGCAGAATACCTCTAGCACCATGGGAACTGTTGACTTGATTTGTTTTTCCTGCTTATTCCATACTTCTAAGTGTGGTTTCTTGAAGGCCTTGTCTTTGTGTCCTACTACCAAGTGTAATATAATAATATATAATGTGACATGACATGACATGACATAACAACATAACATAACATAACGTAACGTAACGTAACGTAACATAACGTAACAATATAATATAATATAATATAATATAATGTAATGTAATGTAATATAATATAATACAATACAATACAATACAATACAATACAATACAATATAATATAATATAATATAATATAATATAATATAATATAATATAATATAATATATTTGAATGATTAATGGATTCAGTAGAGATCATCTCCTGAAGGTTGGATGGCAGTTGTTAGGGATTTCTAAAGGAAAGAGTCTTGTCCAGATACGGGTTAGATCTGCTGATCAAAACTGAGGTATTGCAGTGAAGAGTAGCCTGTACTCAAAGTCAGGGAGATTTGTATTCAAATCTTGCATTAGACACTTAGCAGTTGCATGATGCTGGGCAAGTCATTTAACTTTTCAGTCTCGGCATCTTCATCTGTAAGATAACAACAGCAACAGCAACAGCTACCTCCCTGGATTGTTGTAAACATCAAATACTGTATTTGCAAAGTGTTTCGCAAACCTTAAACATTTTCTCATAAATTTTACCTATTATTGTCATATCATCATTTCTATTACTGTTTCCCAACTTAGAATGCGGTTCTTTAGGACAGAATATATTTACTCTATGTGGTTTCAAAGGTCATACCAAAAAGAAAAATTAGAAGTTACAGAAGCAAATTTGTATCTCCGTTAAAGAAAGAACTTCCTAACCTGCACTCTTTAAATGAAATGGAAAACTTTGGAAAGTGATGAGTTTAGGACTGCTAGGTGGCACAGTGGATAGAGCACTGGCCCTGGAGTCAGGAGTAGCTGAGTTCAAATCTGACCTCAGATACTTAATAATTACCTAGCTGTGTGGCCTTGGGCAAGCCACTTAACCCCATTTGCTTTGCAAAAAAAAAAACAAACAAAAAAAAGAAAGTAATAGGTTTCCTGTCTCTGGAAGGGTCCATTAGATAAATGCTGGATGTCCACCTCTGAGGGGATATTATTGAATTATTTCATGAATTTTATAAGGAATAAATTATATGATTTCTGAGAGTTCTAATATTCAAAGCTGTCAAATTGCAAGAATCTATGGGATCAGTTTTGGAAAGTCAGTGGAAAGAAAAAGAGGTGGCATTGTAGTGGATAAGAGCATTGGCCCTGGAGTCAGGAGGACCTGAGTGCCAATCTTACCTCAGACGGATACTAGCTGTATGACCCTGGGCAAGTCACATAACTCCAATTGCCTCCCCCCCCCCAAAAAAGGAAGAATTCAGAGGAGGGCAACTAGCATGGGAAAGACCTTGAACCTAGACCATGAGGGGACCAGCTAAAGGAACAAAGGATAGAAAAGAGAATTTTTAGTAAGGACATGGAGGCTGTCTTCAAGTTTTGGATGGGCTAAAACAAAAAAAAATCTTTTACATAGAAGAAGTCTCTATATTGTTTTGCTTGACCCCAAGGGCCAAGAGAACTATAGTATAATATTATAAAGAAGCAAATTAAGGTTTGATGTTAAGGAAATATTAATATACTTGCTGACCAAGAGCAGAAGGAGCTCTGCATCACATAGGGGTAGGTATGTCTTCACTGCACTGCCCTCTCCAGTTAAACCTGTGGGACCACAATAGTATAGAATAGTAGTGAGAAACCCCAAAAGAAAAAAAATGTCATCGAACTATATGTAAGAACCTCTAGGATGTGTGAGTATTCAGAGAAGATGAACGCTTCTAGTATAAGGACAATTCAAAAACCTTTGCTGGTCACCTGCTACCCAATTCTCCACTGTTCATTGGCCCCAGTAGTGTTCTTTTCAGGCATGGTTTTGTAAATCATGAAGTCGATGCATGCATTGCCAGAAGTAGGTCTGTGTTTGGAAAGCTCTGAAGGAAAGTGTTAGAGGGAAGAGATATTAGACTTCCTACCAAATGAAGGTCTTTATTTTTTCCTTATTTTTAACATTATTTTATTTTTTCAATTATGTACAAAAATATTTTCAACATTCATCTTTTTGTAGGATTTCAAGTTACACATTTTTCTCCTTCTCTCCCTTTTCTACCCCCTTCCTATAATAGTGAACAATATGATATAAGTTATACATATAGATTGTGTCTAACATATTTCCATAATAGTCATGTTATGGAAGAAGAATCTGAACTAAAGGTAAAAAAAGATAAAGAAAAAATAAAAGAAGTTTTAAAGAGTGTAAACAGTAAGTTTTGGTCTGTATTCAAACTCCATAGTTTTTTCCTCTGGATTTGAATGACATTTTCGTCACAAGTCTTTTAGAGTTGTCCCAGATCTTTGAACTGCTGAGAGGAGTTGGTGCATCCGAGTTAGGAAGGGCGTGCAGTGTAGCCCAGGCCACGCTAGAGCGAACTGACGCCAGCCACCCAAGAACAGGCCTCTCTGGCCAGAGATTGCCTAGGAGAACTTCAGAAGGTCAGCAGGAAAACTCTGCCCCGCCAGAGTGGCTGTGTAATTTCCCATAAAAGAGACAACAAAAAGCTTTTGAAATGGAGTGGAAAGGGAACGAGTGAGTCTTACCCTTGTCAGAATTGGTTCAGAGAAGAAATAAGAGACACCCATTTGGGCAGGAGAGGAAATGGAAGGAAGAAAGGGGAGAGGGGGATAGGTGATCGAAAGGAAGGAAGACCATGGGAGAGGGCACTCAGAGGCAATATACTTTTGAGGAGGAACAGGGTAAAAGGATACAAAGATTAGAATAAATAGGTGTGGGAGATAGGACGGAGGGATAAATAATTAAAAATGGTGACTGTAGGATAAATATTGAAACAAGTTTCTCTATAAAGATCTCATTTCTCAAACAGAGAACTGATCACATTTGTAAAAATTAAGAGCTATTCCCCAATTGATGGATGATTAAGAGTTATGAATAGTTTTCAGATGAGGTTATCAGTATACTCTCTTTAAATAAATGAATATATGTATATATATTATATATAATTTCCTAACTCACTATTGATGGGAGAAAAGTGGGTTGGAAAAATCCTGAAGTACTGTCTTTTACCTTTTTGTGTTGGCTAATAGAACAGGGAAAAAGATAAATATTGGAAGGGGTGTAGGGAAATTGAAACATTGATGTATTGTTGAAGGAGCTATGAAATGATTCAACAATTCTGTAGAGCAATTTGGTACTAAGTCCAAAGTGCCATAAAAAACATGCCTACCCTTTGGCCTAGTAGTGCCACTGCTAGATCTCTATTCCAGAAGAGATGAAATACTGGTAGAAAAGAATCTATACATATAGGTATATTTATATAGCAGTTCTGGAAATTGAAGGGATGCCCAAGGGTTGGGGAATGGCTAAACAAATGTGATTGAAATGAAACGCTGCTCTGTTATGGGAAATGATGAACAGGATGCCCGTAGTAAAAAACTTACATGAGCAGATGTGGAAATGTACCTTATCCAAAATACCAGCAATAATCCAGGATAATAAGCTGTGAATGACCTTCCTTTTCTCAGCAATACTGTGAACCAAGAGAACTATGAAGGACTTATTATAAAGAATATTCTCCATTCCAAAGATGGAGATAATGGTATCTGAATACAGACCAAAGCATACTTTTTTTTCAATTTTTCTTGCGATTTCTCTTTTTTGGGCTGGGGTTATGTTTATTTTTACAACATGACTATTGTAGTAATGCTTTTCATAGCTCCATGACCTATACCAAATAACTTGCTTTCTCAATGAGGGGATGTGGGGCGGAAGGAAATGAGAGAATTTGCAACTCAATATTTTGGAAGTAAATGGTGAAACTTGTTTTTGCATGTAACAGGGGAGAAATTTACAAATAAACAACTCAACAACAAATGCCACAGCAGAAAGAAGGACACACACCGTTACCAATAATAATGTGCTCAGCACAGTGGCATAACAAACACTGGAGAAATGTCATTAGAGTCAATATTATATCACATTTTATAGTTTGTAAAGGACTTGCTACCTATTATCTCCTTTGATGCTGGACTCTGAAGCTTTGAAGGCACCTCAGAGGCCACTGAATCCTCCCCCTTCATTTTCAGTAAAGTATACTGAGGCAGGGAGAGGTTAAAAGATCTGAGATCTAGAACTGGAAAGAAACTCAGAGGCCACTGAGAGTTACCAAGTGACAGATGAGGAAAGAGTGAAATGTGAACAAATAAGAGCAATTTATTTTATGGGGCAGCTAGGTGGTACAGTGGATAGAGCACTGGCCCCGGAGTCAGGAGTACCTGAGTTCAAATCTGGCCTTAGACACTTAATAATTACCTAGCTGTGTGACCTTGGGCAAGTTACTTAACCCCACTGCCTTATAAAAACTAAAAAAAATCATTTTATCATATCAGTATTATAAAATGAAGTTTTGAGGATTTTTATAAACTGATGAAAGGAGCACAATAATTTAAGCAAAAATAAAACCCATTGTAAAAAGAAGCAACATTGAAAGTCCTAAGAATTATGACCACACAAGGATCATTCCTAAATCTAGAGGACCAATGAGGAAACACTCTGCCTATGACACTGAAGGGATGGATTTAGGGTGTGAAATGTAACATGGAGACTTTTGTATATAACTAATAAGGAAATTTAGTTCACTTGATTATGGAATTTATTAAAAAGATTTTTTTCTTTTCTTCCTTTCCAATGGGATGGGAGATAATATAGATTCCTGTCAATTTTTAAAAATAGAGATGTGGGATGCTACAGACGTGAACACATGCATAGATGAGGTCTTTGAATTATTATTATTATTTCTTTACTATTGCAAGGAATATCTCGTGTAGTGGAAAAATCGGTAAATGTTTTAACATAAAAACAAAACATGTTGGTAAAACTTTAAAAAAAGACACTGAGACCCAGGAGGTTCAATGACTTGCTAAAGGTCATACAGTTTGTAAGTGACAGAGTCCAGATTGAAAACTAGGCCATGTGACTGGACCCTGAGAACTCTTCCCACCACACTGGCTCTTGTGATTTAATGATAGTGGTGGAGATTTTACAAACTGCTGCATTTGGAGGAAATGCAAACTAATTTAGATCACCCCAAAGAAAATACAATTAGGAAGATAAATCTACTTCTTCTCCCAAGTAAAAAAAGAAACCCCAAATCCCAAAGGAAATGCCTTATGGATAATTCACTGTCTCCTTGAAAATGAAGACCCGCTTCCTTTTTCACAGCAAGCCAAGCTCACATTAGTGAGAAAACTAGTTTTGAAGATGTCAAAAGTGTGGGCTAAATGAGACAATCTCTGCTTTTATTTAGACTCACATAAAATGGATTCAAATTGGGACAAAAGAATCCTACTGATTCGTAGACTTGTCTCATTCTGGCCCAGCCTCTATGTCACGATGCATTCCTAACCATACTACTTTGCCTCAGAGTGGAAGAGTCTCCCCTTTGCAAAATGAGGAAACTGGATTATTCTTTCTCTAGCTGTCTATATGAAACAGTAGGAACACACCCCATGCCACAGCGGGGCACCATCTTCTTTTTCTTCTACTCTTAACCCCCCTTTTTTCTAAACCAGTCACTATTTCCCCTGCATCTGGCAGCCATAGCTTACACTCCCACTTTGAAGGGGCCTCATCTAGCATTTCCACCCTGAAGGAATTAACTGCTTTCCCCATGGGCTCACGCACAACCTTCCTTCAGTAGCGTCACTCCTGCTGAGAGATGCTTTCCACCACATTCTTGGCCAGCACAGCCTGTCTCCATCTTGCATCATTGGGAGGTACCGTGTAAATATGTACTCTGTTGGTGGGGGTCCATTTTGGGGAGGTGTAATTCATTTGGAATGATGGCAGGAGTGGGGATTAACCAGTTCAATCTGGAAATATTAAAGTGTCCTCCTTTTTTCCCTAACTCCCACTCTGTGATGAAAAGGACCAGAAAAGGATAAAAGTTGTGTTGAGGAGTGAGAGGAGAAATGCTGAGCATCATGAGTTGAAAGAGAATGTCACATCCAGATGCAGTATTACCTCTTCAACTAAGACCTCCCAAAGTGAGTCTTTTGATATGTTTGACTTTATCTCAGATGCATCTAAGACAAGATTGGCTACCTTCTGGAGCCACTGAATAGGCAACTCTTAGTGAAGAGCCATTTGAACCAGTGGCCTCTGAAGTCCCTCTTACCTCTGGGAGACTATAGTTCTATAAGGAAAGGCATGGAGAATGATACACAATATACAAGGCAATGGGACAGTAAACTCTAGTTGTTCGTGCCTCTTAGTCAATATTGTCTGATTTTCTTGGCTTTTGTCATCATTTGAATAAAAGATGTTTCTGATCCTTGGAAAACTGATTATTTTCTTTTGATTTTATGAAAACTGATTAGTTTCTTCAAGGCATTATGCCACCTCCCTTGCCCATACGTGGATTTGGGTCCCTAACAATTGGGGCTTGGGTCAGCCTGATAGTTATGAAGGGGAGGATGAAAGGTACATAATCCTATTACTACAATATAGTTCAATGGACAGTCTTGGATTATCCATCTGAAGACCTAGGTTCTAGTCCCAGACATCAAACCATTTTCTTAATTTATCCTAAGTAAGTCATATTACTGTTTTTATATATATATATATATATATATATATATATAATATACATGTATATATAATATATTTAATTGTTAAAAATTTTGAGTTCCAAATTCTCTGCTTTGCTCCCATTCCTTTATTGAAAAGGCAAGCCACTATATCAATTATATATGAGAATTTATGCTAAATATATGTCCGTATTAATTCTGTTAATAATGAGAAGAAATATAAAGAAAAGGGGCAAAGTATGTTTCAGTTTTCCATCAGATCTTTTGTCATGATCAGACTAGCTAAGTCTTCATAATTTACCAAACACAATAGAATTCCATCACAATCATAAACCACAACTTGTTTAGCTAATGCCCAACTGATGAACATTCCTTCAATTTCCAATATTTGGCCAAAAAGAGTTGTCAGAAAGATTTTTGTGCTTTTGTCCCTTTTCCATTCCTTTGATCTCTTTGGGATATAGAATTACCAGTGGCATGATTGAGTCAAAGAGTATACATGATTTCTTGATGATTACGAATTGGATAAAGGCTCTCATTTTTATAGATATGTCTTAGGGGCAGCTAGGTGGTGCTCTGGGCAGTTAGGTGATGAAGTGGATAGAGCACTGGCCCTGGAGTCAAGAGGACCTGATTCAAATCTGGCCTCAGGCACTTAATAATCACCTAACTGTTGGGGCAACTCAGTGGCCTTGGAGTCAGGAATACCTGAGTTCATATCCTGGCCTCAGACACTTCATAATTACCTAGCTGTATGACCCTGGGCAAGTCACTTAACTCCATTGCCTTGCAAAAAAATCTCTCAAATATATCTCAGTTCCCTATTTATTTGAGAAATGAAGTTTTTATCAGAGAAACACTGCAAAAATTTCCCCTTAGTTTTCTTCCTGCTTTTTTGGTTGCTTTTTTTTTTTGTTGTGTGCAAATACCATTTTAAATTCATATAACCCAAACTATCCACTTTACTTCCCATATTCCTCTCTATCTGTTGTTTGGTAATAGTACCTTCCTTTATTTGTTGTTCTGACAGTTAAATTTTTCCATGCTTCTCTAATTTATTTATGATATCAGTCTTTATTTCTAAATCACTTACTCATTTGTTAGGACACCTTCCTTCACTTGCTTTTTTTTTGATTCACTTGATATTCTTGATGTTTTGTTCTTTCAGATGAGTTTTGTTTTTTTTTCTAGTTTTATAAAATAAGTTTTAGTACTTTGATTAGGATAGCACTGAATAAGTAAATTATTTTGGTAGGATTTCCATTTCATCTTATTGGCTTGGCCTACCCATTAGCAATGGACATTTTTCAATTGTTTAAATCTGACTTTATTAGTATAAAATTTGTTTTGTAATTGTGTTCTTAAAGTCCCTTGGCAGATAAGACTCCTGATTATTTTATATGGTCTATCATTATTATAAAAGGACTTTCTCTTTCTATCTCTTGCTATTACACTTTGTTGTTAATATAAACAATGGTGATTTTTATAGGTTTATTTTGTATCCTGTAACTGCTGAAATTCTTAGTTATTTCAAGTAGTTTTTTTAAGTTTATGGTCTACATATACCACCATATCAACTGCAAAGAGAGTTTTGTTTCCTCATTGCCTATTTTTGATCTTTCAATGTCTTTTCTTGTCTTATGGCTATAGCCAGCATTTCCTTTTTTCCCCTTAATAATATTTTTTCAATTACAAGAAAAGATAGTTTTGTAACATTCCTTTTTGTAAGATTTTGAGTTCAAAATTTTTTCCTTTCTTTCCTTTCTTCTCCCTTTTCCAAGTCACCAAATTATCTGATATAGATCATACATGTATAATCATTAAACATATTTCTACTTTAATCATATTATTAAAGAATCAGAACAAAAGGGGAAAATATTAGAAAGGAAAAGCAAAAAAAAAAAAAAAACAAAAAGTGAAAATAGTCTGCTTTGATCTTTATTCATACTCCAAAGTCTTTTTGCCCCTCCAATGTGGTTCTCATTTTCCAACATGAGTCTCTTACAGTTGTCTTGGATCATTGCATTGCTGAGAAGATACAAGTCTACCACACTTGATCATCCAAACAGCTTTAGGTGCCCACTGTTTGAAGAGCACTATGATGGAATCTAAGGAATAGACTACATCACATAAAGTTTAGTGCCCCTCAGGAAGCCTGCATGCCAATAGGGAGTAAAGAAGTACCAAGACAAACTGATACAAATTGATGGGAGTAGCAGGAGTTTACTTGAACTCTCCCAAATTCCCCTCCAAATAACTTTAAAATACTCCTTTAACTAGATTCTGGAGCAGCAGAACCAAGGCTGAGGAAAACAATTTTCCAGTCCCTATTAACTCCAGTCAGAGTTTGACTAGAAAGGTTGTCTCAACAAGGTGAAGGTGTGTAGGCAGTGAAGGCTGGGCTTGGGAGAGGCTTCACCTGCCTGGTGGCAGCTTTGAAGGCTGTCAGTACATAAATGGGGCTGAGGTCAACCAAGTGTTGAGAAGGGGATTGCAGCAGGCCCTCTGCTGGGACTGAATGCAGGAAGCTTATTGTGTTGTTCATACACAGTTCCAGATCATAGTGCTAGAGAGAAAATCAGACTGGATTTCAGAAAAAAACCAGGAAAACTTCTATGCACTGATGATTCAAAGTGAAGTGAGCAGAACCAGAAGATCTTTATACAATAACAATGATATTAGAGGGGTGATCAACTGCCAAAGGCTTTGCTTCTCTGGTCAAATGATGTTCCAAGACAATTCCAAAGCACTCTTGAAGAATAATCCTATCCACTTCCTGAGAGTCTGATATGCAGATTGAAGCAAATTTTTGACTTTTTCCTTTCCTTTTCCCTCTCCTCCCCTCCCCTCCTCTCCCTTCCCTTCTTTTTTTCCTTTCCTTTTTCCTTTTCTTTTTTTGCATGACTACACATGCTTAGTCTCTATGGAAGTACTGGCCTTCTCAAGGAGGGAAGAGGGAGGGAGAGAATTCGAAACTCTAGAATTATAAAAAACTATCAAAATCATTTTTACATGTAATTGAGGAAAAAAATCAAATGAAAACATGCTTAAAAAGAAAGATAGAGGCAACTAGATGGCACAGTGGATAGAGCACCAGCCCTTGAGTCAAGAGTACATGAGTTCAAATCCAGCCTCAGACACTTAATAATGACCTAGCTGTGTGGCCTTGGGCACGTCACTTAACCCCATTGCCTTGCAAAAAAAAAACTAAAAAAAAAAAAAAAAAGATGATCTACTCTGCAAGGATTGTATCCCCAGTTCTTAGCACAGTGTTCAGTATGGGACAGGTGCTTCATGATGTCTAGCTTCCATTCAGGCCCTGAGAGAAGGGCCTCCCTGGGGAAATACGCATCTGGTGTTTGAGTAAGGCTGGTTGTCTGATCCAATCCATTTGGTTGATGCTGCTCAGGCAATTCCCATTCTTCATGATACCATGTGGTTTTTTTCTTTCTTTGGCCAAAATGTTGGAGTGGTTTTCCCTTTCCTTCTTCAGCTCATTTTGCAGAAGAAGAAACTGGGACAAACAAGCTTAAATGACTTCCCCAAGGTCACACATCTAGTAAGTGTCTGAGGCCAAATTTGAACTCGGTCTTCCGACTCCAGGCCCAGAACTCTCTCCACTGTGTCACTTAGATACCCCAAGTTTACTCATACCAAAACCAAATAGTCTAGAGTCACAGACACCACAAATAAAGTAGAGAAGTTCAATTCCCTAAAAGATGGATAGATTGATCCAGATTCTTTCCTGGCTCTTTGAGTTAGATCTTTCAGTCAGCAAGCATTATTGAGCATGGAGGATAGAGAGCCCCTCCCCTGAAGAATTCACAGAGAGCTTGGGGAAACAAGATCCCCAGGTACATCCAGAATCTGGAATATAAATCTGCAATATGAAATCCCAGGTCTGGCAATGCTATTAGCCTCTCCTCCCCACCAGATCCCTATTATCTCCAGAGTAAGATCTGAAAACACTTTGTTTGACATTCAGTGCTTTTCACCTCACATTTCCAGACTTCTACCCCTCTACCCCTCTCCAAACATTATTAGAAGGTGTTTTCCAAGAGTCAAAGAAGAAAAAAAAATGAAAGTCCCAAATTCCTTATTTCTTTATGAAGAGGACTTCTCAAAGTCCTCTGTAAGGGGAAACATGGGCATCTAAGGAATCAGGAATAGCCTCCTTTGGAAGGTAAGATTTGAATGGAATCTTAAGGGAGTGGTTGAACCTTAGAAGAGGTGAGGGAACAGCACTTTCATGGCCCACATGGAGGGGAGCAGAGGGTCAGAAGTGTAGAAGAGCATTGAATGTCAAATCAAGTATTTTCACATTTTACTCTGGAAGTAGTAGGGAGCCACTGGTGCTGCTGAGGAGAGGATGACATTGGCAGACCTAGGATTTTTTTTTCAATTAATAAACAAAAAAGCAGTTTCTCAATTAACAAACATTTGCTTTCCCTTCTTTCTACCTCACCCCCCCCACACACACACACTTGAGAGGAGGGACAAGAAAACAAAGTCCATCTAAAAAGAGCAAAGTCAAACAAAAGCAATGGGGATATTGGTCTCACAGACTAGGTCTCCAGGTAAACCAGTTACTCTCCAGTTTGATTTGCCCCATATTGTACCCCTGGCCACAGGATCTTCAGCTCTATGTGCCTGCCATATGTATATTTGGACCATCCAGAGTCCTGTCATATGTCCTCTCACACATGCTCCCTGATGACATACATTTCTTATTCATGTATGTGCTTGCCACATGCATGCTTTGGCCACCCAGGTTCTTGACATGCTCACTCACACATGTTCCTCAATGATACATGTTCCTCACACGTATGCATGCCTGCCACATGCATGCTCTGGCCATCCAGGTTCCTGACACATGCCTTCTCACACATGTTTTCTGACAACACATGTTTCTTACACATGTGTGTCCCTCCCTACCCAACTCTTCTCTAGGCTAATATTCACAGTGTCTTCACTTTTCCTACAGCTTAGGTGCTAGTCCCTTCCATCTCCTTTTCTCCAAATTCTGAAGTAATTCAATCTGTCAAGATTCTTCTTTAAAATATGATATAAAATAATTTTATAATGCTTCAGTCTTCAGGGATTAACGTCTTCAGGGTCTCTAAGATCTGTTCTCAAATATGGAGACTCTGGATGTAAGTGGCGGATGGAGGAAGGGAACCTAGTTCCTATGGGCAGAGGACAACAAGAGCCTCACCTCTCTTATTACCCTTTGGAACTGGATTTAAGGGGAGGGCTACCAGGTCACACTCATTTTACACTCGCAGTCCACTAATACCCCCAGATCTGTTTTAATCCAATCCATTCTCAAGTCCCACCTCCCATCTCATGTAGTTGATTTTTTTTTAAAGTCCAAGTATACTACTTTACATTTTTCTCAATTCAGTTTCCTTCTATTATCTTTGTTCTGCAGTTTTAGCTTCCTGAGATCTTTCTTCATTCTTCTTTCTTATTGCTTTCCCTCCCAGGTGGTTCTTGTGCCACCCCTGCCTTCATTGGCACCACTGATAAAGATTCTGGGGTGGTCTTTTCTTTAAAGAATTTTGTTCTGGGGTGTCTAGGTGGTACAGTGGGTGAAGCACCGGCCCTGGAGTCAGGAGTACCTGGATTCAAATCTGGTCTCAGACACTTAATAATTAGCTAGCTGTGTGGCCTTGGGCAAGCCACTTAACCCTACTGCCTTGCAAAAACCTTTTAAAAAAAAGAATTTCATTCCTCTCCGGATCCCTGGTGAACCTAGCACAATGATGCTGGCCACCTCAGACACTCTTGCAGATTACTTGCAGATTCCAAAGATGGTGGTAGAGAGGAATGCCAGGGCTCAGGGTCTGATTCCTGGCCTTCGGCCCACAGCCTGGGTACCATTATGGATGTCACCTCACCTGGTTGGGATTCCCCATTTCTCTTCTCTCTACACACTGAGGGCGACAGATGAGCACTGAAACTAGGAGCCATGAACTTACTGGGCCATGATCTCTCCCTTTCCACCTAGTCACAATGAGGGCTCTGGATTGAGGCACATGGAAGGTCTTCCAGACTCATTGCTTCTGGCAGTTGGACCTCAGAGCCCATGGGTCAAGATGTAGACAGGAAAGAAAAGCGGTAATTATTAGAAGGTGTTTGCCAAGAGCCATGGGAAAAAAAAAGAAAGCAATGAATTCCTTGGCCCACCGTATCTTCCTTTGAGTCTTCACAAAGGACCCCTGCCTCTTGTTCACATCTCCAACCCACCTGGCCAGCTCCCGACCTTTGGGCCCCACCAGCTTTCATCTCCAAACGATGAACTTTCCCTGATACCTTTCAAGCTTCTTTAAACTTAACTAGAAACAGGTGGGCTGCTCTGCTTTTAAGTGATATACACACTCATGCCAGAGGATCCTGCCCTGCATACTCCCCCCCTCTATCCGGACCAAAGTCAGAGCCACATCAAATCTGAGGATCATTTCATCCATCATGAGGCAACCCAGAAGAAAGCATCCTGCTTTTATGCCTTTCAGGTCCACCCCAGCTCCATGATTGCTTACAATTTTATTTTATTTTATATGACAGTCTCAGTTTCTTCATCTGTGAAATGGGTGGGACATGGAATTTTCTAGAGTGCTTAGGAGAACATTCTGGCAGTCTCTTTCAGTGACATCCCCAAGGATGTCAGGTAGTCCAGGTGGGTCTGAAGGAGCAAGGTAGATGAATGGGGCCATTGGACCCTCCAGACAGTGTTGCCTGGCTTAGCAACCCCCTCGCCCTGGTGTTAAAGAGCCCTGGCTGCTGAGGGATCTTGGGTCCTGCAGGGCCTGGTACTTTGGAACTTCAGGGTAGATGGGGTCCTCAGGGATTAACTTCTTCAGTGTCTCTAAGATCTGTTCTCAAATACTGAGACTGGATGTAAGTTGGTGGATGGAGAAAGGGAACCTACTTCCTAGCAGACAGAACATCTATAAAAATCAGGCCCAAGAATTCTCAGAGTCCAACAGTCTGGACTGGTGAGTGTGAAAATGAATAGCTCTGGCTTCCAACCCCTAGACTTCCTGGCCCCCAAAAGTGACCAGGACTCTGCTGAGCCAATGATTCCACGTCACCACATCAGGATGAAGGAGGCATGGTTAGACAGTCCTGTGAACCCCCACCACCACCTCAGCCTGGGCCTTCCTATGGCTCTCTGGGATAGCCCCATCAGCTGGTTCTAGCCCATTTTTCATTGAAGGGGGAAAAGTACCTGGAGGAAGGCTTTGGGTCTGGGCAAAGCAGCCTGGATGGTGTGAACATGGCTATGTAGAAAGCCAGACAAAGGGTGAGGGCGAGAGTGTGGAATGAGGAGGGGAAGGGACAAGAACTTGTGAATCTGACCCAGATATTTTGCAGAGTAGTATTTAAAAAAATACATTTTGGGTGGGGTGGGCTTAAAATAGAGACAGAGACAAGGTGACTTTTGGAGATGGAGCCCCGCCCCCAAGTACCCAGGAACTCACTGAAGGACTCCATTCCCTACAGTCCTTGTGTAGATTCTTTGAGAGCTACTTTTGCTTCCCCCATCAGACTGCAAACTCCCCTCGAGTAGGGGTCATTGCCTTTATATTATTTGTGCCTATACAGTGCCTGGCCCAGGGAAAGGCTTGGGGGTCAATAGTGCCATATGGTAGGTGATGCCCAGGAATGAGTCTCACGGGCTGGCTAGTATCAGGAAGAACCCTAACACCAATAATAGTTATGGGATCATTATTATTATTATTATTATTATTACACTTCAAAGTTTTCAAAGCACTGAACATGCATGATCTAAGGTCTCCACAACTCTGTGATTTAGCAACTACAAGGGCCCTCCCTGTGGCCGCCCAGCTAAGAAGAATCAGAGTTTCCTGCTCAGGTATTCAGAATGCTCCCCACTTCGACACCCTGCCCCTCCTGTCCCCACCACACAGCAGATAGCAGGATGCAAAGAGTCATGAAGAACGCTACAATAGTGGGGGTGGGGGTGGGGAGTACAATACCCTGTGTCTCTGTTCTTGAAGGAGAATATGTGAGGATAAGGGTAAATTCACACCCAGGACTCTTCCTGGTGACCCGTTTCCATGTCTCCAGCAAGGTTTGGGTCTGCTCTGCTGTCTTGGGGAGTCTTCCAACTTATGCCTCAAGACTCAGTGTGGAAGGAAGTCACCATGCCAGGAAAGCCTCCAGGAGCCCCAAGGCCACATTCTGGGGACTGGAAGGTTGCTCTGACCTGGCTTGGACTTATCCACAGAATGGCTAAGAGGGAGGCCAACTTCATCCAGGACCTCTGTCTAGACTAGATGGCAGAGTGTCACCATTCCATTAGTCCTGAGGAAATGCCAGTCCAAATGTTCAAGTCCTGATCTCTGGGTTGGGAGTTGGTGGTGGTGGGGAGATAAAGACAGAGAGACACAGAGAGAGGAAAACAGACAGATGGACGGGGTGGGGGGGGCTCTAGACCAACCTGTGCTCCCAGTCTGTCCTCTTTCCAGTTGGGGGACCTTTTACCGATTGCTCCCTTTCTTGGTACCTCAGTTTCTCCTCTGTAAAGTGAAAGGATGGTGCCACACAATCTTTAAGGCTGTTACAGACACAACTTTGATAATCCAATATGACAGCTCCCCTGTTCTTTGCATTCCTAGGGTACAGTGTCTGGCAAACAGTAAGAGTTTAATAAATGTCTTTTGGCTCACCAAGTGCTATTGTCTCCTCTTAGTACTCAACCAGCTGCAGGTTGGGGAGAGAGGATAGCTCTGATTTATGCTGAATTCTGTCTTCAGAAGTGTCCCCATCTGGTTGGGGAACATATTGCAGATCCTTCCTGGCATCATTGGCACACAGTGATGCATATGGGCTGTGTAATGTTCTTCTGGTCTCCCAGTGATATAAGAAATCATATATTTGGGGACTTGATGGATTAGTAGATGATCCTCTCTGGAGATAAGAGGGGAATATCCTCACAAGCTCTGGTCCAGGATACTGTACTGTGCTTTTGGCAGACTGCCAGCACTTACCATCTGCACACTAAGCTGGGGGAGCGTTCTTTGATCTCAAAGAGGTTGAGTTTTTTGGGTCACATCCTTTGCCTGAAGGGAATCCAGATGGACCCCCATCTGAAAGAAACAGCTCTGAGCTGGAAATTTTCTCCAGTACTTCCTCATGATGTCAGAGACCTGAATTTAAAGTCACAAGACTCTAGTGAATTCTGACTCTGTGATCCTGGGCAAGTTACCCCTGACCTCAGTTTCCTCATCTGCAAAGTGAGGGGATTGGGTCATATAGTCTGCGTGCCTGTTGGCCCTAGGTGCCTGTCACAGCAAGCTTGGTTCACTTTGGGGTCTGTGTCTCAGTACAAATTCAACAACTAATTAAGCATTGATTAAGCCATATAATATAGCAGGCTCTGAGGGTTCTAAGGTCAAACCATCCCTATTCACAAGGAACATATTTCCTCTTGAGAAAAACAGTGTGAAGATAGGTGCAAAAATATGTACATAGGTTCTAATAACCTAGGGCTATTAGGAGATATTTTACAAAATGGGTATGGAATATTCCCCAAGTGTGTTTCTTCATTTTATTCCCCTCATATTTTCTTAAGAATATCACAATTTTGCTCATAAGTACCAAGTTCTTTTTTTTCCAAGGTAATGGCATTAAGTGACTTGCCCAAGGTCACACAGCTAAGTCATCATTAAGTGTCTGAGGTCAGATTTGAACCCAAGTCCTCCTGACTCCAGGGCCGGTGCTCGATCCCCTTCACCACCTAGCTGCCCCATGAGCAGCAAGTTCTGATGCACAATTCATATTTTCAAGGGCTTCAGTAAAGAATAGACCTTTAACTAGTCAAAACTCCTGAATAGCTTAATATAGGAGCCTCTGAATTAATAAGCAATAATAATTTAAATTGATATAATAATTTAAGGTATACAACACAACTTATGAATCTTATTTGATTCTTACAACTCTAGGAGGTAGATGCTTTATCTTCATTTTCCAGAGTACTTCAGGCTTGGTATAAGTAAATCTAGTAGATTCTCATCCTCTCCATCTTACCCAGGAGCAGAGACACTAAGGTCCTGACCAGCCTCATGGCCACTGCTTAGCCAGCCCACCGTGCGTCCATAGGAAGAATTATGCATTAGTCATCAAGAGAGTGGAATTTGAATTCTCTTTCTTTACCATTTTGAACCTTGGTTTCCTCATCTGTAGAATGAAGCAGATTGACCAGCCAATAGAGATCAATAGAATGAAAGTTTCCATCAGACAGGAATGTATTTCATTTTGTTTTTGCTTCTCTAGTTCCTTCTTGCTCCCTACAGAGAGCAACCAAGTATAAAATATGGTCCAAGGTAGGATGAAACACTCTTGGGCGGTGGTTTGAAGCAGAGACTCAAAGAGTCAGAGATGGGAGGAAGGGTATCCCAGGTATGAAAGAAAGCCTGGGCAAGAACCTAAGGGAAGAAATGGATGTTTGGATGGGGAACAGCAAATTGACCCTGTGGCCTGGAATGCAAAGAAGGTAAAGGGAAGGAATGAAAAATCAGACAAGGTTGGACCGAGACCATGAAGGGATTGAATACCAGATAGAAGAATTTGTCATTAACTGGAAGCAATAGGGAGCCCTTGAAACTTCTTGAGCAGGGTAGTGGCAAGACAGCCCTGAAAGTCAGAAATATTGTCTAATACATTATGTGAAAGTTGGATTGGAGGGAAAGACTTGAGGCAGAGAGGCTGTTGCAAGAGTGATGAGGTCCTTAAGTAGATGGGTGATCAGATAGAAGACATCTAAGAGATGTACTTTTTTAAAAATCACATTTTGATTAGATCATCAAATGGTTCATTTGACATAGACTGAGCTCCAAGCCCAACAGATAATAGATTACCCAGAGATGGAACCTAAATTAAACCTTAATTATGCCATCCTCCAGACTTGGCTTGAGTCAGAGGTGGCAGGGAGAGAGATTGTTAGGCCTTCATCTAAGCCATCTGACCCCATTCAGGTAGGTCCTTTAGACCAGGCTCAAACTGAGTGACTAGGGTGAGGAGAGGAAACATTGGAAGAATGTCCTTTAAGGGGACTTTAAAGATCTGAATGAAAAAAGGAAATTTACTTCAATTCCAGTAAGTGATTTTTTCCCTTTTAAAAAAGGAATCAAAGGGAAGAAATTTTGCAATGGGAGAAAAATGCACCCCTACCCCCCCAGGCCACAAGTCTAGGAAAGAGGGGGAGACAAGGAGTAGAAGAGTGATCCCAATTTATGGCCCTAATGCAGCGCCCATGTGAGCAGGCACCGGGGCACTTGGCAGAGGCCCCTTTCTGATGTGAGCTCCGAGAAACAACTTCCTGTCGATAAATACGAACAAAAGTTTGGATCCATCTTCAAAGTGATGAGTTATGTTGGAAATATGTTTCAGAGCACTTTGAATGTTCCTGTAAACTGGAGGGAATGGATTGTTCATGGTGCTTTGGCATCCAGGGTGAGTTTATAAATAACCAGCTAGGGTCTGCTTAGATGACTAGGGCTATGAGAGAAGCTGGAGTTCTCCCGAAACAAAAGCAAAGTCCTGAGGGAAGCATGGATAGCAGCAAGCATCTGGGATGGAGCCGGAGGTTCCAATGGCCTGCAAACACTTGGAGGGCCAACTTGCCAGCTCTGGTACCCAAGCTCTGGAGAGCCCTGACTCATACACAGCCTGGCAGGAGGGACAGGTGGGGACAAGGGTTTGCAAGGGGATTAGGATGTTGAGGCTAGGCTCTGCCCCTAGCCTTTGAGAGAGGAAAGCCAAAGGGTCCAGCCGTTCATCCAGACGGTTTCCATCAGCTCAGAGAAACAGAAACATATGTTGGAGCTTGGACCAGACATGCTTCTTATTTTAATGAGAAATTCCATAATTAGTGACAAGAATAAAAAAGAAGCAGCTCAATATCCCCTGTGGAAATGGCCTCATTCCCTGCGGCCTCTGCTTACCATCTGCAGTAATGGGCCACACATCCCCTCCAACCCAAGTGGAGCTTTGGGGTAGCCTCAGGTAATGCCATGGTGCATAACCTGTTTAGTCAAGAGCAAGGGTGGGCGAGGTGGGGGAGGAAGGCTAGGATACCCAGAGAGAGGACAGACTTTTTTACTCGAACAAATCCTTTTCTTAATCAAGAAAGTGACCCACCTGTAGTTCATTTGTCAGCAGTTAAACATCATTACAACATTAACAGCCAATCTCAGCTCAGAAGAGATGGGCTTTGCATGCCTATAAATTATAGTACATCAAACTCCGGTTTATGGAGTCCTGGCCAATCAGAAGTCAAGCTTCCATAACCTTTTTACAATTTTCTGCATTCTTCCAATTACATTAAAAGATTTATTTGCGTATTGTATGATATATAAAAAGCATTTTTTATTAAGCCCATTTGAACCTGGTGCTTTATAGAAATCAGAAGAAATATTGCCCGCAGGAGGAAGTCCGACAATGTGGATTTTATTCTGGGGGTCTCACTGAGTGCAGTGTGGGATCAGATTTGCCAGGGGATTATAATCAGGAATAAACAGTTTAGCACATCGCCAAGCTATTCATTTATGGCTCGGTTTACCTTTGTCGTGCTCAACACAGTGCTAACGAGGGCCAGGTCCGGGGTTCCTCCCCCCGGGGCCAGTTAACTTTGCTCAGTACTTTGTGATTCCAGGGTGCAGCCCTGACCCCAGCCAACCACATTGAAAATGTGTGCCCTTGATCACCAGGGCCCCCAGGTGAGAAAGGACTGGGGGACCAGGGCAAAGCCATTACTGCTATTGTGGTGAAAGTGGCTCCCAGCCCTTCCTCTGTTCCTTCCCCAGGGCTTAGAGGGTGGGTCAAAGGCATTCCTGCTTCTATTAAAATAACAACTTGTTGAAATTGTAGCATAAATGGGAATGTTCTACCAAATAAGGAGGAGACCTGTGATTACACTGCTCTAGAGAACTTCCATATGAGGACATTTCTTCTGCCAATGTTGACCTATAGGGTCTTGCAGCTTGGGATCCTGAGGAGTTAACTGATTCACCTGGTGTTACACAGAAGGTTGCGTATTGGGGAAGTCACCCAAACTCCAAATCCAGCTCTTTTCCCCCCCAAGGCAATGGGATTAAGTGGCTTGCCCAAGGTCACACAATGAAGTAGGCCAAATTTGAACTCAGCTACTCCTGACTCCAGGGCCAGTGCTCTACAAATCCAGCTCTTTCAACTCAACAAACCCTTATGAAATAGAGAATACTAAGAGGTATTCCCCAATAGCTAAATGATCAAAAGATATGAACAAATCATTCTGGAAAGAAGAATCACAAATTATTCACAAAAGTCATAAGACTATGCAAATCACTAAAAAATAAGAGGAAATACCTTAACTTGCCCCAAACATGACTTCTCCAGCCATTTCCAAACAATGCTATCTCCATCTAGCTCACATTTATATCAATTTTCCTCAGAACTTGAGTTCCATAAAGATGGGACTCAACTTGTATTTTTGTATTTGTATGCTCCTTCCTTATTCCAGTGCCTGAGAAATAGGATATGCTCAATAAATGAATAAATATCATTTATTCAAATGTAAATTAAACCCACCTTGCTTTTTCACCTCCTTTCTAAAAAACTGAAAGTCGCTAAAGATTGCAATAATCAAGGTAGAAATGCCAATGGGGATTCAGACACAATATCCTGTTGAGAGGGTTTGTAAATTTGTCTAGAAATTTGGAACCATTCTAAAAAATGTGACTAATATACTCATATTTTTTTTGACCCTGAAATTCTACTGGGGGGTGCTATATACCTCCTAAAAAGGTGAAAGACAGAACAAAAGTTCTTACAGTTACCAAAATATTCATAGCAAAATCATGATAGTGAAGAATGGGAAATAAACTGAGTGTCTATCAACTGGGGAATGATGTACAAACTTACTGTGAATTCATGTTTTGGATTATTTTAACACCACAAGAAATGATGAAAGTGAGTCATTCAGGAAATCACTAGAGAACTTAGATGAACTAATGAGAGTGAAGTACAAAGAACCGAAAACCCCCCACACTCTATAACTATGGCTACAACAAGGTAGTCATCCAACAAGAACAATTTGATTACACCAAAACCAAAGTTTATTACAGTGCCTGCCTCACAGTAGGTATCCAAGAAGTGTGATTTGACTAAATGCCATGCAATTGGAATGACTGAGTTGAATTTCTTTGAAAGGAAGAGAAAATTCATTTTTCTTTTCATTGGCATTATGGCTGTCTTCTGTATTTTTCCTTCAATCCTTGATACAAGGGAAGATTATTTGACTAGGGGAGGAATAAACTTGGAAATGATGATGCTTTTAAAGCAAAAAGCATTAATTAAACCAATAAATGTGATGAGTCTCTGGAATTACACTTCTAACTCATTTCCCCCTCAGGGTTGTAGATCCACCCCTCAAGGTTGGGATGCTTATTGACTCTCCTCTTGGCTCGAACCCCATTCTGATATGGATCCTTTAATAACAGTTAGCCAGTTCCAATTAATATTCCCTTTATATTATCTAGGGTGTGGACCTCTTTGTATGTGGTTTAGAATTTGCCAAAGCTTGGACATTATTTGAAGCGATTTTAAAAACTCAGGATCACTTTTATAGCTCCATGAACTATCAGATCAAATCTTTTTTGAATTTTAACTTTATGTCTTTGTTTTTAAATATTTTCTTTCCCACCAATTGAATAAAAAAAAGATTTTAATGTTCTTTTAAAAAATTTTGAGCTTCAAATTATTTCCCTTCCTCCATCACCATACGCCTTCCTAAAATGGTAAGCAATTTGACAAAGGTTAGACATGTACAATTATGCAAAACATATTTCTATGTTATTCATGTTATGAAGAGACCAAAAATCAATAAATATCAATAAAAGTAAAAGTATGGTTTTATCTGAATTCAGACTCTAGCAGTTCTTTCAAAATGGAGAGCATTTTTCTCCTTAAGTCCTTTGGAATTGTGCTGTATCATTTTGTTGCTGAGACTAGTTAAATCATTCATAATTGATCATCATACAATATTGCTATTACTGCTTACAGTGTTCTCATGGTTCCCTCTTCTCTCTCTCTCTCTCTCTCTCTCTCTCTCTCTCTCATTTCACCCTGTCTTGCCTCCCCAGTGCTTTGCTTCTGATTACCAGTTTCCCTTATCTGCTCTCCCTTCTATCATTTCTCCCTTTCTCTTATCCCCTCTCCCACCTCTTACTTCCCCATAGGGTAAGATAGATTTCTATATCCAACTGAGTATGTATGATAAAGTAAGGTATTGTCCCTCACCTTCCCCCATTTTTCCACTCAGCTGCAACAGTTCTTTCATGCTTCTTCTATGTGAGATAATTTGCATCATTATACCTCCCCCTTTCCACTTCTTCTACCACATCACTCTCATTCCTAATTTTTTTATAGTCTCCCATTATAGTCAAGTCACATCCATACCTTTCTCTATGTAATACCCTAATAATAATAATCCTGTGTAAGCATGTGAATAATTTAATCTTACTAAATTCCCTACTTACTCTTTCCTGTTTACCTTTTGTATGATTGTCTTAAGTTTTTTATTTGAAAATCATATTTTCAGTTCACCTCTGGTCTTTAATCAACAATGCTTGAAAGTCCTCTGTTTCATTAAATTTCCATTTTCCCCCTTGAAGGATTATACTCATTTTTAATAGGTAGGTGATTCTTGGTTGTAATCCTAACTCTTTTGCCCTACAGAATAGCATATTCCAAATCCTCTGATCCTTTCATGTAGAAGCTGCTAAATCTTGAGTAACCTTGACTGTGATTCCAAAATATTCAATTTTTTTTTCTAGCTGCTCACAGAATTTCCTCTTTGGCTTGGGAACTCTGGAATCTGACTACAATACACCTTTCATTTTGAGATCTCTTTCTGGAGGTGATCAGTAAATTCTTTCCATTATTATCAGAGAAAATTCCCTTGATGATTTATCTCTGAAACAATATTAAATGAGGCCTCTTAACAAACTCTAGAGTAGCAGAACCCATGAAAAGATGTAGTGAAACAATTTTTCAGCTGTAGATATTTTGGAGGAACTTCAAGAAAGGTCTGTCTCTCATCTCTTTAAAAAGGGGAACATAACCCAGTGCAGGCAGGAAATAGGAAATTCACTGGGCTGCTCTCAACGACTGCACAAATTAGAACCTGAGGCTCCTGGGTCTCAGTGTAGTAAAGCATCTATATGAATGGCAGGTCAGCAGTTAGGGCCCCAGCCTCAGTGCAGAAGGCACACCACAAGCCCCGGAATACCTAAGCAATTGGGTCAAGCTACCTTAACGCAAGGAATAAGCTTCCAGCCTGGTCCCAGTAAGGAAAAGCAGAGATCAGACCCCAGGCTCCTAGTACAAGAAACTCAGGACTATGCCCCTGTGTCCTCAGCAGCATTTTTATTTTTATTTAAGTATTTATATTTATTAATAGTTAAATTATTTATTTGATTTTCAGCTATATACAGTGATAGTTTTTATCAATCATTTTTACAAGTTTTTGAGTTTTACAATTTTTCTCCCTTCTTCTCTTCCCTCCCCTCTCTCCCTGACAGAAAGAAATCTGATATAAGCAGAGCTCAACTTTGAACACATCTGAAACATAAAGTAAAAATAAAAGACTAGAACAAGATATACTATGTTTCATGTGAAGTAAAAAATATCAGGGAGGGTTAATAATCCTGATCTCAGAAAAAAAAACCCAAAATAGATGTAATTAAAAAGGATAAAGAAAGAAAAAAAATATGATACTAAAAGACACCAGAGACAATGAAGTAATATCAAAATTAAATATTTAAGGACCAAGTGGTTAGCATCCAAATTCTAAGAGGAGAAGTTAAGTGAGTTGCTAGAAGAAACAGACAGTAAAATTACATTAGTAGGGGGCCGCAACCTCTCTTTTTCAGAATTGGATAACTATAACCCTGAAATAAATAAGAAAAAAGTAAAGGAGGTGACCAGAATCTTAGACAGGTTAGATATGATAGACCTCTGGAGGAAATTGAATGGGGATTGAAAGGAAAATGCATTTTTCCTTAGTGATACATGGCACCTACACAAAAATTATCATGTAGAAGTGTATAAAAACCTAATAATCAAATTTAGAAAGGCAAAAATATTAAATGCATCTTTCTCAGATGGAAAGATAGATGATAAATCGATTGGAAATTAAACACCCTAATCTTAAAGCATCAGTGAGTCAAACAACAAATAATAAAAAAATCAACAATTTCATCTGAGAGAATGACAACAATGAGATAATATAGCAAAACTTATGGGATGCAGCCAAAACAGTTCTCAGGGGAAATTTTGTATCTCTACATGCAAATATGAATAAAATAGGAGGGGCAAAAGGAGATCAATGAATTGGGCATGCAACTTAAAAAAAGACTAGAAAAAAAATTAAAAATCTTCACTTAAATCACATTTTAAAAATTCTAAAAATCAAAGGAAAAATTAATAAAAATTGAAAGTAAGATACCTGTTGAACTAATAAATAAAACTAAGAGTTGGTTTTATGAAAAAGCAAATAAAATAGATAAACCTTTGGTTAATTTGATCATAAAAATAAGAAAGAAGAAAGTCCAATTACCAGCATCAAAAATTAAAAGTTAATTCTTTAGTAATGAAGAGAAAATTAAAGCAATAATTAGGAGTTATGTTGTCCAACCATATACCAATAAATATGACAATATAAGTGAGACAGATCAACAATTACAAAAATATTAACTACCCAGATTAAATTAAGATGAGATAAAATACTTAAGCAACCTCATTTCAGAAGAAGAAATTGAGCAAGCCATTGATGAACTCCCTATAAGAATAAATCTCCAGGTCAGATGGATTCACATGTGAATTTTATGAAATATTTATGGAACAATTAATTCTGATACCATATAAACTATTTGGAAAAATAGGCAAAGAAAGAGTACTACCAAATTCCTCTTATGACACAAATATGGTGCTAATACCATACCAGGATGTGGCAAAATTGAGAAAGAAAATTATAGACTGATTTCTCTAACAGATAAGTATACAATAACATTAAATAAAATATTAGCAAAGAGATTGCAACAATTCATCACTAAGCTAATACACTATGATCAGGGGGGATTTCTACCAGGGATGGAGGATTCCTTCAATATTAGGAAAACAATCAGCATAATTGTCCTTATCAATTACAAAACTAAAAGAAATCATTTGATTTTTTGCAATAGATACTGAAAAAGCTTTTGACAAAATACAGCATCCATTCCTACTAAAAGCACCAGAGGACAAAGGAATCAATGGAGTTTTCCTCAAAATGATAAGCATTATCTATCCTAAAACCATCAGCAAGCATTAAATGAAATGGGGATAAACTAGAAGCATTCTCAGTAAGATCAGGGGTGGAACAAGAATACCCATCCTCACCACTACTATTCAATATTGTACTAGAAATGTTAACTTTAGGAATAAGAGGGAAAAGGAGAAATGAAAGGAATTAGAACAGGCAATGAGGAAACAAAACTATCCTTTTTTTGCAGATAATAAGGTGGTTTATACTTAGAGAATCCTAGAGAATCAACTAAAAGACTACTTGAAACAATCATATTAGCAAAGTCGCAGTATATAAATTAAACCCATATAAATCATCATCATTTTTATATGTTGAGAAAGAAAACCCAGCAACAAGGAATAGAAAGAAAAATTTCATTCAAAAGAATTGTAGACAACATAAAATATATAGGAATCTACCTGTCAAGAGAAGTTCAGGAGCTATATGAATGCAGTTATAAAATACTCTTCAGATCTAAATACCTGAAAAAATATCAATTGCTCTTGGGTGGACTGAGTTAATATAATAAAAATTACAGTTCTACCTAAATAAAATCTACTTATTCAGTGTCATGCCAATAAAATGATCAATGAATTATTTTCCAGAACTAGAAAAAAATAAAATTTTTCTGAAGGGAACAAAAATTCAAGAATATCAAGAGAGTTAATGAAAAAAATCAAAGGAAGGTAGCCTAACCATACTAGATCTAACACTTTATCATAAAACAGTAGTTGTCAAAATTATTTGGTATTGACTAAGAAATAGAGTGGTAGCTTATTGGAATAGGTTAGGTTCACAGGACACTGTAGTCAAAAGTTTACTGTTTGGGAAAACTTCAGATTCTGGGATAAAATCTCTCTATTTGACAAAAACTTCTGGGAAAACTGGAAGAAAAATGGCAGAAACCTGGCAAAGACCAACATTTCACACCTCTACAAAGATAAAGTCAAAGTGGGTACATGATTTAGACATAAAGCATCTTAAGCCAATTAAAAGGATTTGTTTACCTTTCAGATCTATGGGGAGAAGAAGAGCTACAGAACATTATGAAATACAATATGGATATTTTTATTACATTAAATTGAAAAGGTTTTACACAAACAAAACCGAAGTGACAAGAAGGAAAACAAAAAATTGGTAAACACATTTTACAGCCAGTGTTTCTGATAGACCTCATTTCTCCAGTATATACAGAACTGAGACAAATTTATAAAAATACAAGTCATTCCCTGATTGATAAATTGTCAAAGGATAAATGATCACATGAATAATTATAGCTATCTGTAGTCAAATAAAAAATGCTCTAAGTTACTATTAATTAGAGGAATTCAAATTCAAACAACTCTGAAATACCATCTCAGACCTATTAGATTGGTTAATAGGACAGAAAAGAGAAACATTACATGTTGGAAGGAATGACAGAAAATTAGGAAACTAATGCATTGTTGATGGAATTGTTAATTGATCCAGTCATTCTGTATAGTAATATGGCACTCCACCCAAAGGGCAAGAAAATTGTACATACTCTTTAATCCATGATACCACTTCTAAGTCTGTATCCAGAAGAGATAATTAAAAAAGAGGAAAAGATCCACATGTATAAGAATATTCATTGCAGCTCTTTTTGGGGTGGCAAATAATTGGAAACTGAGGGGATAGTCATCATCTGGGGAATGACAAAGCAAGCTTTGATATGTGAATGTAACGGAATATTATTGATCCATAAGAAATGATGAGCAGGGAAACCTGGAAGACTTACATGAGCTATAAACAGAACCAAGAAAAGGTTGTAACAACAACTTTGGTGTGATGATCAATTGTAGTAGACCTACCTCTTCCAAGCAATAGAGTGGTCAAAGACCATTCTAAAAGGTCTTCGATGAAAAATGCCATCCACATGCAGAGAAAGAACTATGGAATCTGAATGTTGGTCAGAGTGTAACTATTTTCATTTTAAAAAATAATGTTTTGTTGCTTTTGTCTTTTCCTTGTTTTCCCAATTTTCATTGTTTCTCATTTCACAGCATGAAAAATATGGAAATACATGTAATACAATTGTATATGTATAACCTATATCAGATAACTTGCTATCCTGAGGTTGGGGGAGGGAAGAGTGGAAGGGAAAAACTGCAAAAAATAAATGTTGAAAATTACCTTCATGGATAATTTGAGAACTAAATTAATGAATTACTTTTTTAAATAAAGAGGAAAAGGAAACTGGTGAGTGGCACCAATGTGTATAGGGCTACAACAGATCTTAAGGAAAGGGGATGAGAATCCAATTGGGGCTAGTTCTGTACCCCAAAGAGTCATTTGGGACAATGATTTAGGTGGCTGAAAGTGAATTTGAGATAGTCCTCCAGGGAATTGCTATTAAAGGAGTTAGAGCCATAAAGTGAGTTCCAATAGAAAATAAAGAGGAAAAACTGAAAAAAATGTTGAGGAAGAAAAAATGTTTTCCCCAACTTAATCACATGGAGTTAAATCAACATGGGAGATATAAATAATATAAAGGTAGATGGTCTAAAAACCTCAGAAAAAATCATTGCAGGATCTCTTTTCTTGGTGGCATGAGGGTATATTCATCAACTAGGGAATTGCTGAAAAAATTGTGATATATGAATGTGATGGAATACTATTGTTCTATAAGATATCTTGAGAGACAGGACTTCAGAAAAAGCCTGCAAAGATTTGTATGAAGTGATGCTGAGTGAAATGAGCAGAACCAGAAGAACATTGTACACACTAATAACACTGGGTGTTGATCAACTGGGATGGATTTATTCATTTCAACAGTACAGTAATCAAAGACAATTCTAAATAACTTGTGATGGAAAATATCATCTACAGCCAGAGATGGAACTATGGAACTTAAATGAAGAGAATTTCCTGGTTGTCTTATGTATTGTGTTATTTTTTCTCTATATTTTTTCTTTCATTCAGATTTGATTCTTTTTTTACAATATGATTAATTTGGATCGCTGTTTAGCACAGTTACATATGTAGAACCTATATTAGATTGCTTTCTGTCAAGGGAAAGGGGAAGGAAGGGAGGAAGAAAGAAAAATGTAAAACTCAAAATCTTGCAAAAAAAGATTGGTGAAAACTTCCATAGCATGTTGTTGGAAAAACAAATGCATACAAATTTTAAATTGAAAACAAATCATAGCAGGGCAAAGGAAAATGAATCATCTGATGAAACAAAGGACCCTATAGATTCTCAAGAGTTCAGGAAAATCATAGTAGAATCTCTCTAAATAGTTCAAGAGAGACATATAAATTAGGAAACAGTATTTCTTGACCTGCACAGCAGAAATAATTGGAGAAATAGAAAAAACTTGAATCTACAATGGCAAATCTTTTCAAATAAATAGAGAACAATTAGGAATGCAAATTAACAGAAGTGAAGGATAATATATAAGAGAAGTAAATATAATAAAAAATACATGATATATCTTCAAGCTAAGTGCATTGATCTTGAAGACAGGCTATGCAGAGACAATTTAAGAATCACAGGTTTCTCGGGAAGAACATGGCAGGTCAAGAAATCTGGGTACCATAATGCAAGAAATAATAAAATTGTAGGAAAGTTCAGAACACACACACACACACACACACACACACACACACACACCAAAAAACATCATAAGAAAAATGCAGGGAATTCCCAGAAACTTGTATGCCAAAAAGCACCAAAAGTCATCACATGATGACTCTAGCCAAAATTTAGAGGGGCAGAACCCACAGAAATCTTGAGTGATTCAATTTCCCAGACCAAGACAACTTAGAAGTTCTGCAGCAAAGGGACCAGGGTTGGAAAAAAGCTGCAGCTGCAGCACAGCCAGGGAACAGCTTGAAAGGGTGGTGAGAGAACTTAGCTGCATCAGAGCAAGTGCCAAGCCCCTTAGATCAGTCCTGCAGTGAGAACCTGCAGTACAAATCAGGGAAGCCAGCCTGTACCTCTAGAGTGCAGGTGAAAAGACAGTAAGGTGGTCCGGGAAGACTGAAGAGGTCTCTCTACTCTCCCTGGGGCAGGACTCTGCTGTTTGCCCACACTAAGATCCAGGGTGCAGTTTGGGCTTCCATACTACCATAGCCAAGCAGGGATTTTCCTCATAGCTCCAGGGCAGAGGGGAGCATGGTCATCCATATATCAAAGCACAGAGAAGAAAGCTGTCAGAGCCTCTCATAAGACTTTGGAGGAATTAAGGTCCCAGTGGGGTGTCCCAAAAAAAAAACCCTGGTAAATCAGTCATAGGCTGAGGAAATGAGCAGACAAAAAAATGTATCTGACCATAGAAAATTATTTTGGTCCCATGGAAGATTCAGAAGATGACATAATCAAAGCTTCTGTATCCAAAACCTCCAAAAGAAATAGAAAATGGGCTCAGGTTATGAATAGGCCCAAAAAAGACTTTTAAAAGCAATTAAGGGGGGGCAGCTAGGTGGCACAGTGGATAGAGCACTGGCCTTGGAATCAGGAGTACCTGAGTTCAAATTCAGCCTCAGACACTTAATAATTACTGAGCTGTGTGGCCTTAGGCAGGCCACTTAACTCCATTGCCTTGCCAAAAAAAGCAATTAAGGGAGGTAGAGGAAAAATTGGAAGGGGAAATGAAAGGTATGCAGATAAATCATAAAAACCATGGTGAAAGAAATACATAAAACTACTGAAGAAAATAACATATTAAAAATGAGTTTAGGCCAAATGGAAAAAGTAACACACAAGGTAAATGAGGAGAAGAATGCCTTAAAAAGCAGAATTGGTCAGCTGGAAAAGGAGATAAAAAAGCTCTCTGAAGACAATAACTCCTACAAATGAAGAATGTAACTAAAGGAAGCCAATGACTTTTCAAGAAATCAGGAAGAAATAAAACTATTTGAAAAAACCCAAATTAACCTAGCTGTGTGGCCTTGGGCAAACCACTTAACCCCGTTTGCCTTGCAAAAACCTTGAAAAAAACCCAAATTAGAAGAAAATGTGAAATATCTCATTGGAAAAACAACCAAGCTTGAAAACAGATTCAGGAGTGACAATTTAACAACGACTGGGCTACCTAAAAATCACAACCAGGAAAAGAACCTAGATTTCATTTTTCAAGAAATAATTCAACAAAATTGACCTGAGATCATAGAAGTAGAGAATAAAATAGAAATTGAGGGAATTCATTGATCACCTCCTGAAAGAGATCCCAAAAGGAAAAACTTCCAGGAATATTATAGCCAAATTCCCAAACTCCCAAGTCAAAGAGAAAATACTAAAAGCTGCCAGAAACAAGCAATTCAACTACTGTGACTCTATAGTCTGAAATACACAGGATCTGGCAGCATCTATATTAAGGGCTCATAGGGCATGGAATATGATATTCTGGAAGTCAAAAGATCTTGGTTTACAACTGCAAATCAACTACCCAGCAAAACTGAATATCCTCTTTCAAGAGAAAAGATGGATGTTCAATGAAACAGGGCACTATCAAACTTTCCTATTGAAACAACTAGAGCTGAACAGAAAGTTTGTTCTCCAAGTACAAGACTCTGGTGAACCATAGAGGGGTGGATGAGATGGATTAATTATGAGGAACATAATGATGTTGAATTGTCAGTATTCCTGAATGGGGAAAGGATTCGGATAACTCATATAAAGTTTCTCATTTATAAAAGCACTTAGAAGGAGCATATATATACAGGGCATAGGAAGGAGTAGAATATAATGGTATACTATAGTAAAAAGATGGAGTCAATGGGTGATAAAGGAAAGTACTAGAACCTGACCATGAGCCCATAGCTGATGTGTATTCAAACTTGAACTTCTCCCCAGGCCTTCTCGATACTGGAATTAGCACTTTCTCTACTATATCATGTCACCATTCTGCCTCCATCTTTTTTGGTTGTTACCAGACTCATGATTGTATTGATGTAGAGAACTCCCAAGAAAGAAATTTCATCTAACAAAGCAGTTGGATCTGAATTTATGGCAATAGATTATTACCTGGAGGCAGGAAAATATTTAGTTTTTTTGATCAGGGTCATGAAGTCAAGAGGTGTTAGAAGTTGGACATGAGTAGCAGTATATACTATGCACTTAATATAGTTCCTTTAACTGGCTCCTATGTAGACAAGTGGTGCTATCTAAAGTTCCTTCTGCTTCCTTTAAATTTGTTAAATGACAACTATATCACATTTCCAAAGTATATCACTAGTTTTGTTTGGGATAGGGATGGGTTGTAAAATTGTTTTATTTAAATGAGAATATCTTTAAAGCCACTAGACCTTCAAAGTGAAAGAAAATTCATGAAAATGCTTTTTAATCCAGAAATGCTAATATTGATTTTCCTGAAGAACATCTGGGGATGGGACAAGTTAGAAGGATGAAGGGGACTCTGTAATTCTGGTTTTTGGACCAGTTTTTGTGGACAGCTTAGTTTGAAATGTCTGGACTATCAAGTTGACTTTGGGTATGTGCCCTGCTATCACAGTTCAAGAATAGAATAAATCAAGTTAGAAAAGGGTCAATAGAAAACAAATCAAGTATGTTTGCCTAATAAAGACTGATCCCAGGATTCAAAATCCAGAGTTGGTTGTACTTCTTATCTTTCCCATCATTTCCTCTATATTGTCTCTCCATAAAGCCATCTCATGAGAATCCAATGTCAGGAAGACATTGTTGGATGCAGAAACAAAAGGTTTTTAGCCTTAAATCTCAATTTTGCCTCTTAACTACAATTATGTCCTTGGATAAGTCACTTCTCTCTAGGTTCCAGTTTCTCCACCTATAACATGAGGGAACTGAATTAGGTAATAGCTAAGGTTCCTTCCTATTATACAAGCTATGCTATGTTTTGTTAACTGTGATCTCAGCTTGGTTGTGTTTACATGGTACTGAAGAAGTGATAAAGGAGTCCAATTTTGAGTAGCTTATTAATTGTCTGACTTGCATCAAGGTGAACCTTTCTTTTTTCAAAATTTTATTTATTTAAGGCAATGGGGTTAAGCAACTTGCCCAAGATCACACAGCTAGGCAATCATTAAGTGCTGGGATAACATTTGAACTCAGGTCCTCCTGACTCCAGGGCCGGTGCCCTATCCACTGAGTCACCTAACAGCCCCAGGGTGAACCTTTCTTGAAGGCAGAAAAGGTAGGATACTAGAGAGTATGAGAATAGCAGACTGTCACTTTTTTTTCTCAATATTTTTCAAATTGGATACAGAACCTGAAGCTCTGGGTCCAAATAGTGACTCAATACTTTCTATGTGGCATCAACCAAGTTACATCAGAATTCCTGATTCTCAGAATTCCTGATTCTTAGAATATGAAAACCCTAAGAAACATCAATCTCACCATCAGAATGACCAAGAGTCTATTAAAGAGGTAGCTAGGTGGCGCAGTGGATAGAATACCAGCCCTGGAGTCAGGAGGACCTGAGTTCAAATATGAACTCAGACATTTAATAATTACCTAGCTGTGTGACCTTGGGAAAATCATTTAACCCTATTACCTTACAAAAAAGGAATTTATTAAAAAATAATTACCTCGAAATGCCCAGGCAAGCTTCGCCTGAAGATACCTTCAATCAAGATCTTCAAAGACTGAATGACCCTCTTCCAGGTCCCTCTTCCAGGTATGTTGTAGAGAGATATTATTTTAATTCAGACAATTGTTTAACAAGTATCTCCTATAAACCAGGCATTACACCAGGTACTGGTGATACCAGTCAGCATAATGAAATAATCCCTACTCACAAGAAACATTCAGGTATGAGTTAGATTTACAGGTGGATTCTTCTGGGTACAAACTGAATTAGTCTGACCCTTTTTCAATATCACAATCCATTAGATACTTGAAAAGAGCCCTCTTCCAACCTTTCTAGAAAGCAATTTAGAACTTTGTCCAAAGGGGAGCAAAATGTGCATACCCTTTGATCCAGCAATACCACTACTGGGTCTATACTCTGAAGAGATGATGAAAAAGGATAAAATCATCACTTGTACAAAAATATTCCTAGCAGCCCTGTTTGTTGTGGCAAATAATTGGAAATCAAGAATGTCCTTCAATTGGGGAATGGCTTAGCAAACTGTGGTATATGTATGTCATGGAACACTATTGTCCTATTAGAAGCCAGGACGGCCTGGAATTCAGGGAAGCCTGGAGAGATTTGCATGAACTGATGCTGAGTGACATGAGCAAAACCAGAAAAACACTGTACACACTAACAGCAGCTTGGGGGTGATGATCAACCTTGATGGACTCACTCATTCCATCAGTGCAACAAGCAAGGAGAATTTGGGGCTGTCTGCAATGGAGAATGCCATCTGTATCCAGAGAAACAACTGGGGTGTTTGAGCAAAGACCAAGGACTATTACCTTTAATTTACGAAAAAAGAACTGATATCTTATTGTCTGATCTTGCTATCTCTTATACGTTATGTTTCTTCCTTAAGGATCTGATTTCTCTCTCATCACACTCAACTTGGATGCATGTATAAATGGAAAGACTGGCAAATTGCCTTCTGTGTGTGTGGGGGGAATGAGATTAGGGGAAAAATTGTAAAACTCAAAATAAATAAAATCTTTTTTTTTTCATATTTTTCAAGGCAATGGGATTAAGTGGCTTGCCCAAGGCCACACAGCTAGGTAATTATTAAGTGTCTGAGGTCAGATTTAAACCCAGGTACTCCTGACTCAGAGTCCAGTGCCACCATGACATACATATACCACTGCACCACCTAGCCACCCCTAAATAAAATCTTTTAAAAAAAAAGAAGAGCCCTCTGAAGACTAACCAGACTCACTTTTTGGCAACTGTAATGAAAGAAAAATTCTAAAATCTGAATTCTAAGTCTGAATAATTAGGAATTATTATATTAATTAGGCTAACCAGCAGTCAATAAATTGATAGTGATTTCCCTCTGTAACCATGGAGGGCCTGAAATATTAAATACCCTTGTAAAAGAGAATACCCCTGAAAGGTGAAAATCAACCCAGATTGGGGAAATATTTAATGAGGAGGTAGGGTAGAATTCTTTTGCTCCTGCTGAGAATGTAACTTGATCATGAGACTGAGAAGCCTCCAGCACTCTGGACAGTGGAATCCATCTCTATACAGACCACTCTGGGAGGTTTTCTCCTTCATGAGCTGAGTCACCTTCAAATCAAATGGAGGAGTTCAAGACCAGAGGTTCTTATTCCCCAGGTAAGAACTCATCTATACTGGATACTCTTTACACTACAACAGAACTGAGGTCTCCTAGTTGTGTGGCATACTGCCCAAGATTGAAGAGCATGTTACCTGAGGTCTAGAATAATCTCATCAATCAGTCTTGTGCTTCACAGACTTTTTACAGAAATGTAGCCTTCAATGAGGAAATAAAGAAGAAAAACTTGGAAAATTATTTTTTCAAATTTTAAACTACATTAATATTGGTTATTAATATAGTACTACAATAATCTCTCTCACAACTCAGTGATCTTTCAGTAGCTAGAGGACTGGTCTGGAGTCAAATCTAAATTCAGATATTTCCAAGTTAAATGATTCTGGGCAAGTGTTTGTGTTTATTCAGTTTACTGAGGCAGTTTCTATAACATAGGTATAATAATAAATAACATCTACTGCCTAATGAGATAATATTTAAAAAGCACCTCGTAAACATGAAAATGCTACATAAAATAAGATACTACTATTTCTTCACATGATCCTCAAATGCATTGAATTCAATGTCTTTAACATTTTTGGCTGTTTGGACAGGTGACCAATGTCCATTCAGCAATAAAAACCTCTAGACTGTCCAGTCAAATGCAAACTTGAGTGGAACATCAATCTATTGTTTGCTTGGGTCATCTAAGGCAAATCTTTTTGTTTTAAGAAAGATTTTATTTATTTTGAATTTTACAATTTTTCCCCTTAATCTTGCTTCCCTCACCCCTACCCCCACAGAAGGCATTCTATTAGTCTTTACATTGTTTCCATGGTATACATTGATCTAAGTTGAATGTGATGAGAAATAAAACATATATCTAAGGCAATTCTTTAAAACTCTCAGAATCATCACTAAATCTATTAGCTGGAAGCAGAACAGTAGCTTAGTCTGACCTGCTCATAAATGGAATCACAACTTATTATGCCATCCAAATTGTGCTTGAAAACTTCTTCAAAGAGAATGGGCTTGCTCCTTTGGCCATGAGTTTTTCATCTGTACAATTAGATATGACTCTTGAGGTTCCTCACAGCTCTAAAATTCTTGAGCTCTCATAGAGTTTGATCTATAAAAGACTTTAGATGGCATGAAGTCCAACTTCATCATTTTGCAGACAAGAAAACTAAGATTAAAGGGGGTTGGAGGACTTGTGCTAGATCACCTAGGTAGTGACTATGGAATGACTTAAGTCCAGGTCTTCCTGACTCCAAGTCTAGTGCACTGTTCATGACACCATCATAATTTGGGGACTATACCTATTTGTAACTGAAACCCAAGCTTCAGGGTTACTCAGTGGCATCATCTGAATCTATCCCATTTCCAGACCTTTGTGGAAAGGGGCAGTGGTATCACAATAGACATTTCCTTCTTCATGCATTTTCCTTTTGTTCTTCCCCTTTGGAAACTGACCTTCAGTGTGCACTGTAGTTAAATGTGTGTGCATTGTAATTAAATCTGGAGTAGTTTATTTTCAAAGTCATTAGATATTTTGCAATTTCTATGAGCAATCTTGATTCCAAATCTGTAAGAATTCTCTCCTACAATGTAAGGCAGTCATTCAGAACATGTTCTCCATGGGTCAGTTAGGAATTGAAACTTGAAGATGCAAGATGAAGGCCTTTTCAGTTTCTTTCCATGCTTGGAATTATTTGTGTGGACAGTTTCTAATATCTCCCAGTGATTTGTAGAGGGAGCTATGCCCAGGAAAGGAATGGATTATTTGTTCTGTTGCTATAGCTGTTGCTGCTAGCTAACAGCAGTCAGACAATGGAAGGTCTCTCTGGAGACTGATTTCCTTCCCACTGTAAAATATGGTATCCAAAAGGCCAAAGACTGATAGAGAGAAGCCAAAGTTGGGGAAGCAGGCAATACTGGGCCGTTCCCAGATTTGAGGGGGCTTCTTGTTCCTCCATCATTTTGCTAAATGCATTTCCCCTAATGGCAACACTACAGTATATGTTTCCTGGAACACATTTTGAAGGCTGTGCAACCCCAAACTCAGTAATAGTGAAGCATTCTGAATCTGTGATGTTGATAATCTGATTTTTCTTGGAAGTCCCTGGCAGGTTTTCAATCACTTAGCAAACTTGATGACTAAACTGAGCAAAGTCAATAACTAAGTTCATCAGACTCTGAGAATGAATCTCTCTCTGGTAGGCCAATGGACAGTTGGAGATGAGAATCTGATCTCAGGTCTTCCAGTAGTGCCAAATCCTAGCTCAGGAAATCAAGAATTTGGCTTTCTGACAGGGGTCAAGTTCTAGCTTCAGAATGAAATTCAGAATTGATAAAATTGTCCATGTGGGAGAACAGAGCCTCTGGAACATTGTCTTCTGTATTATTCCTTAGTACATTGCCACCTTCCACCTGCAATACATTCTTGATTCAGGGAGATAACTTGGACCTTTGAGAGAAAATCTGAGACAGCTGGGCAACTGCCCAGCTACAATCCCCACTGAACCTGAAGGGGAGAAATAAGAATGATCTCGAAAGGCCCAGCTTTTTAAAGATGAGAGTCATGTCCCTGAAATGGATCCCTTAAGGAGAAAACAAAATCCATGCCACGTTGGCAATACAGAGTTTCATTTTGGCCATAGTGTCCCATTTAATGCATCCATGTGAATTTCCAATCCAACTAGCACTTTTGCTGTTCCCTGAAATCAACATTTCATCTCTAGTCTCCATGTTTTTGCATACTGGGTCATCTATGCTTGCCACTCTCTCTTCTTCAAATCTCCCTCTTGGAAACCCTGGCTCACTTCAAGGTTCAGATCAAGTATCACCCTGATTGCCGCTATGGTTACTGGTTGCTGTATTTTATTTTATATAGGCTCTACATTTATTTATCTTAGCAGGTGCTATATCCCCACACCAGAATATAAGCTCCTCGAAGGAAGGGACTGGCTTGTTTTTATTCCTTTGCATCTCCTGTACCTAGTACTTTGCCTGCCTGTAGTAGTAGGTAATTAAGGAAGTCTTACTGAGTTAAATGGAATTCCAAGCCCGAAGCTCATTCACTCTGTTCCTCTTCAAAGCACTCGGTTGGCCACTGGCTATTTATTGGGGATAGAAATTTTTTAAAAATAACCTTTGGAACTTTAATTTTTTTAAATGTAAGGCTTTCCAACCAATAATATTTATTATCTAAGTAAGTTCCTTATAGAGACATTACTAATCATTTAATTTGGTGACCATGTGCCAAGTAGGCCAAGAAACTAATTTTCCATGTGAGGAAACTAAAGCTGAATTTGAAGAGGGATACCATCATTTAAATAACTGTGAACAATGCACATTTATGGGTCTTGTCAATATAATAAGAATGATGATGCTTCTTAATTAATATATATTTTGTGCTATACTTATTAAATTATAATTTCTATAAAGCTAATTATTTTGAAATAAATCATCTGGGTGAACAAAAAATTCTAGAATCTAAAGAGAAATAATGAAAAAAGGAAGGATAAGGAGACTGTAGTATTATAAGTCTTCTTAATAAACAATAAGCCAATAAACATCATCATAATTTATGACTAGTTACAAATCAGAATAGTAAGCATGTAAAAGAAATTTGATGCAAACAAGAACAATCATCCAACAAAAATCATAAATTACTTGGGAAGGGACTCGTGTTCAACCAGAGCTACTTGGGAAACTGGAAAGCATTCTGTCAGAAATTAGCTTTAGATTCATATGTGTTGTATGTTGAGTGTCATTGGCCAGATGACCCAATAATACATATGCTATCTGATTATTGGGGCGGCTAGGTGGCGTAGTGGATAAAGCACCGGTTCTTGGAGTCAGGAGTCCCTGGGTTCAAATCTGGCCTCAGACACTTGATAATGACCTAGCTATGTGGCCTTGGGCAAGCCACTTAACCCCATTTGCCTTGCAAAAACCTAAGGAAAAAAACAACAACAACAACATATGCTATCTGATTATCAAAGATCACAGCATAGAAACACCAGGGACAAGTAGAAACAAGTAGCAGCTATGGCTCAATGGAGAATTTATTGCTAAAAGAACAACAGAGTTAGTAATAAAGCAAGGTAAAATAGGGACCAGTTACATACAAGAAAAACATTCTGCAAGAACCAGATAAATGCAGAAGAGACACTGTCAAGTATATGTGTATGTCGGGGTGGGAGGAAGTATAACGAATAGTGTTGATCAAAGATTAATTTCATATTTATAGATACAGTGACACAGGTATATATGCATGTTGCATGTATGAATATATGTGTGTATAACTTATATAAACACAAGAATCCCAAAAACCTTATTGTAGTTTTAAACTACTAAAACTTAAAATTACACTAAGACTTTAGGACATGCTATATAGAAGATCAAGAATCATTCCTCAATACAAAATTAGTCAATGAATCTTTGCAAAGAAGAGCTTAAATATTCATACAAAGATATTCTGGCTCTTTCTTTGGTCTGGCTGAAGCTGTGTCTATGAAGAGGTTGACTCCATGCCCGTTACCGTCACAAGATCCAGAATGCCAACCATGTTGCTAACTTCCTTCCTGGCTCACTCACTGGTTTCCTTCACTTCCACAATAGCTGCTTTGTCTGCCATGGATGCTCTTCTTTCCTCCCCACATCCTCTCTTCCTCTTGTCTTCTTTTTCCATTTCTATTTTATGTTTTTTCATTCTCTTTGGTAATATGAGCTCTTTTTTGAATATTACTTTATTGTGAACATTTCTTTTTAAAATCATTTTTTCCATCAGCTTTAGTATAATACTTGACACTATATTAAATAATATTAAGAAAATGAAATGTTTTCCTCTTTCTTTTTGTATCTTCTATTTATCTCCTTAACTATCTCCAAGTCAATAAATAGGATAAGGGCAAATTAAAACAGTCTTCTGTTTCACTTCCACCCTGCATGGTAGCAATGAGGATAGCAAATTTTAAGAATCAGTGTAGGAAGAATTTTAGAAGGAAAAACACAAAAAATGTAAGTGAATAACAGATATGCTGCTTACAAGAAATTCCATTGAAGCAGAGAGGTACATATAGAGTAAAGGTAAAAGGTTGGAGCAAAATGTATTTTGCTTCAGTTGACGTGAAAAAAGCAGGGGTAACAATCTTTATCTCAGACAAAGCAGCTGCAAAACTATATAGTTTTAGAAGAGATAAGGAAGGAATCTATATCCTCCTAAAAGGTATCATAGACAAATAAAGTAATTTCAATACTAAATATGTTTGTACTCAATGGTATAGCATCCAAATTCTTAGAAGACAAGTTGAATGAGTTACAGGAAGACATAGACAGCAAAACTCTACTGGTGGGATACCTCAACCTCCCACTCTCAGATTTAAACAAATCTAACCATAAAATAAACAAGAAGGAAGTTAAGGAAGTAAATGGATTCTTAGAAAACCTAGGCATGATAGACCTATGGAGGAAATTGAATGGGGAAAGAAAGGAATATACTAATTTTTTCCTGCAGTACCTGGCACCTACACAAAAATGGACCATGTACTTAGGCATAAAAACCTAATAATAAATTGCAGAAAGGTAGAAATAGTGAATATGTCTTTCTCAGATCATAATGCAATAAAATCACATGCAATATTGGGCCAGGGAGATATAGACACAAAACTAATTGGAAACTAAATAACCGCATTTTAAAGATGAGGATCAAACAAAAAATTATAAAAATAATTATTTTATTCTAGATCATGACAATGATGAAACAACATACCAAAACTTATGGGAGATACAGCCAAGACAGCTGTCAGGGGATATATTATATCTTTAAATGCTTACATGAATTAATTAGAGAAAGAGGAAATCAATGAACTAAATATACAACTAAAAAATTAGAATGAGAATAAATTAAAACTCCCCAATTAAATACCAAATTAGAAATTCTAAAAGTTAAATGAGAAATTAATAAAATTGAAAGCAAGAAAGCTGTTGAACTAATAAATAAAACCAAGAGTTGATTTTATGAAAAAATCAATAAAATTGATAAACCTCTGGCTAATTTAATTTAAAAAAGAAAGAAGAAAACCAAATTGCTAGTATCATAAATGAAAAAGGTGAACTCACCACCAATGAGGAGGAAATTACAGTAATAATTCAGAATTATTTTGCCCAACTCTATGCCAATGAATTTGATAATCTAAGTGAAATGGGTGAATATTTACAAAAATATAAGTTGTCCAGGTTAAATGAAGAGGAAATTAAATACCTAAATAACCCTATCTCAGAAAAATAAATTCAACAAGCCATCATTTAACTCCCTAAGAAAAAACCTCCCAGGCCAGATGGATTCATAAGTGAATTCTATCAAACATTTAAGGAACAATTGGTTCCAATTCGATATAAACTCTTGGGAAAAATAGGTGAAAATGGAACTCTGCTTAACTCTTTCGATGACACCAATATAATGCTGATACCTAAACCAGGAAGAGGAAAAACAGAGAAAGAAAATTATAGACCTATCTCCCTGGTGAATATAGATGCAAAAATCTTAAATAAAATCTTAGCAAAACGATTGCAAGTTATCATTAGGATAATACACTATGACCAAGTAGAATTTATCCCAGGAATGTAGGGTTGGTTCAGTATTAGGAAAACTATAATACATACATACATACATACATACATACACATATATATATATATATATATATATATATAATTTTATCAATAACAAACCTATCAGAAATTGTGATTATATCAATAGATATTGACAAAAGCCTTTGACAAAAATACAGCACCCATTCCTACTAAAAACACTAGAGAGTTTAGGAATAAATGGATTGTTCCTTAGAATAATAAGCAATATCTATCTGAAACCATCAACAAGCATTATATGCAATGAGGAGAGGCTAGAGGCATTCCCAATAAGATCAGGGGTGAAACAAGGATGCCCATTATCACTGCTACTATTCAATATTGTATTAGAAATGTTAGCTTCAGCAATTAGAGAAGAAAAAAGAAATTAAAGGAATTAGAACTGGGAAGGAAGAGACAAAACTCTCACTCTTTGCAGATGACATGATGCTATACCTAGAGAACCCCAAAATATCATCTAAAAACCACTAGAAATGATTAGCAACTTTAGCAAAGTTGCAAGATATAAAAATAAACCCTCATAAATCCTCAACATTTCTAGATATGACTAGCAAGATACAGCAGGAAGAGCTAGAAAAAGAAATCCCATTCAAAGTAACCTCAGACAATATATAATACCTTGGGAGTCTACCTGCCAAGACAGACTCAGAAACTTTTTGAAAACAATTATAAAACACTTCTGACACAAATCAAGTCAGATTTAAATATCTGGGAAAACATCAACTGTTCATGGATAGCTCGAGTTAATATAATAAAAATGACAGTTCTACCAAAACTAAACTACCTGTTTAGCGCCCTACCAATCAAAATTCCAAAAAATTACTTTAATGAGTTAGAAAAAGTTGTAAATAAATTCATATGGAGAAATATAAAGTCAAGGATTTCCAGGGATTCAATGAAAAAAAGTGCAAAAGAAGGTAGCTTAGCCTTACCTCTAGAATTATATTATAAAACATCATTCATCAAAACTGTCTGGTATTGGCTAAGAAATAGAGTCATGGACCAGTGGAATAGACTAGGAGCAACAGCAGGAAACGATTATAGTAATCTGCTGTTTGATAAACCCGAAGAGTTCAGCTATTGGGATAAAAACTCTTTCTTTAATAAAAACTGCTGGGAAAATTGGAAGTTAGTATGGAAGAAACTTGGATTAAACCAACACCTCACATACTATACCAAGATAAGATCCAAATGGATACAGGATTTAGACATAAAAAACAATATTATAAGCAAATTAGAAGATCAAGGACTAGTTTACCTGTCAGTATAGAAAGGGAAACAGTTTATGACCAAGGGAGAGATGGAGAACATCATTACAAACAAACTAGATAATTTTGATTCCATTACATTAAAAAGCTTTTGCACAGATAAAACCATTGTAACCAAGATCAAAAGAAATTTAGTAAATTGGGAATCAATTTTCACAGCTAGTATTTCTGACAAAGGACTCATTTCTAATACATACAGAGAACTGAGTCAAATTAAAAAAAACAACAAGCTATTCCCCAGTAGACCAATGGTCAAAGGATATGCAAAGGCAATTTACGGATGAGGAAATCAAAGTGATCCACAGTCATACGAAAAATTGATCTAAATCACTACTTAGAGAAACGCAAATTAAAGCATCTCTGAGGTACCACCTCATACCTCTTCAGACTGGCTAATATGATCAGAAAGGACAATGATCATTGTAGGAAGGGTTGAAATCTGGGACACTATTACATTATTGGTGGAGCGCTGTGAACCCATCCAACCTTTCTGGAGAGAAATTTGGAACTATGTCCAAAGGGAAACAAAAATGAGCATACCCTTTGATCCAGCAATACCACTACTGAGTCTATACCCTGAAGAGATGATGAAAAAGGGCAAAAACATCACTTGTAGAAAAATATTCATAGCAGCCCTGTTTGTGGTGGCAAAGAATTGGAAATCAAGTAAATGTCCTTCAATTGGGGAATGGCTTAGCAAACTGTTCTTCTATTAGAAACTAGAAGGGATGGGAATTCAGAGAAGCCTGAAAGGATTTACATGAACTGATGCTGAGAGAGATGAGCAAAACCAGAAAAACACTGTATGCTCTAATAGCAGCATGGGGGTGATGATCCACCTTGATGGACTCGTTCATTCCATCAGTGCAACAATTTGGAACAATTTTGGTCTGCAATGGAGAATACCATCTGTATCCAGAAAAAAGAATTGTGGAGTTTGAAAAAGACCAAAGACTATTACCTTTAATTTAAAAAAAAGATCTTATTATGTAATTTTGCTATCTCTGATACTTTATTTTTCTTCTTTAAAGATATGATTTCTCTCTCATCACATTCAACTTAGATAAATGTATACCATGGAAACAATGTAAAGATTAACAGAGTGCCTTCTGTGGGGGGTGGGGGAGGGAAGCAAAATCAGGGGGGAAAATTATAAAACTCAAAACAAACAAACAAACAAATAAATAAATAAATAAATGTAAAAGTTAAAAAAAAATCACAAGTACACTGATACCTCACTGGTAGAGCTATGAACTGGTACATTTATTGTGGATGACAGTTTGGAATCATGCAAGAAAGGTGACTAAAATATTTGTCCTCTTTGACCCAGTGATCTATCTATCAGAAATATACCTCAAGGAGGCTAAAGACAGAAAGAAAACTACAAATCCCACTAAATATTGGTATTTTTTTGGTGTGGTGGATAGTAACAAATTGATGTTCATTGACTGGGAAACAACTAAACACATTGTTTATATGAATGCTGTAGTAAAAACCAATGCAACCAAAATTGAAAGGAATGCAGAAATTTAGGAAACAATTTTTACTGTCAGTGTTTTTTAAAAGGTGTCATTTCTTAAATATATAGAAAACGGAGTCAAATTTACAAAATATGTCATTCTCTAATTGATTAATGATCAAAGGGTATGAAAAGGTAATTTTCAGATGAAGAAATTAAAAGTTATATATAGCCATATGAAAAAATTCTCTATGTCATTACTGATTAAAGAATGCAAATTAAACAACTCTGAGGTACTGCCTCACACCTGTCAGTTTGGTCATTATGAAAAAAAAGGAAAATGATTAATGTTGGAGGGGAAAACCAGGACACTAATGCACTGTTGGTGGAGTTGTGAACTGATCCAACCATTCTGGGAAGCAATTTGAAACTATGTCCAAAGGGTAGTCCAACTGTGCATATCCTTTGATCCAGTAATTCCACTACTAGGTCGATATTCCAAAGAGATAATAATAAAAGGGAAAAGATCCCCATGTACAAGAATATTCATAACAATGCTTTTTGACACAAGAGGTGGCAAAAATTGGAAATTGAGGGATAGCTATCAATTAGGGAATGGCTAAACAAATTGTGATATATGAATGTAATGGAATATTGTTGTTGCATAAGAAATGATCAGCAGGCAGTTTCAGTAAAACCTGGAAAGACTTACAGGTACTATTGTTAAGTCGAGTGAGCACAACTAGATCACCATACTCATTAACAGCAACATTGTGTGATGATTGACTCTGATTCTTAACTCTCTTCTCAAAGGACTTGAAATGGAAAATACCATTCACATCCAGAAAAAAGAACTATGGAGTCTGAATGCACACCAAAGTATTCTATTTTCTATTTTAACAAATTATCTTATGCTTCATGTTCTTCCCTCTCATGTTTTTGTCCCTTTTTTCTGATTCTTCTTTCATAATATGACTAATATGGAAATATGTTTGACATAATTATAGGTGATCAGTTAAGGGGAGAGGAGAGGGAGAAAAATGTGGAACTCCAAATTTTACAAAAAATAAATGATAAAAACTATCTTTGCATGTAGTTGGAAAAATAAATAAATTTATATTTAATAAAAAGATTGGAAAATTTTGTTATAGTAAGAAATAGTGAATCAGAGCAAGTCAAGGAATCATGGGGAGATCTGAAAGAACTAAGGAAGCAAAACAAGGAGCAGAACCTGGACAACAATGGTTACAATAACATTAAGAATTGGAAGGAAAAAAATGAGAAATCCTATTTCCCTGCTTTGTTTGAGTTCTGGTTAGGCACCATGGGAAAAGAGCATAGAGTGTATCCTAAGGTGCAGTCCCTCTTTCTGTGGTCTGGGTTTAATGGATACAAGGGAGTGTTTGGGGACAGCCAGGTGGTATAGTGGATAGAGGACTGGTCCTAGAGTCGGGAGGACCTGAGTTCAAATCTAAGATCAGACACTGAATAAATACTTAGCTGTGTTACCTTGGACAAATCATTAACTCCATTGCCTTGTAAAAAAAATAATAAAACAACAAACAAACAAAAATCCAAGAGACGGTTTAGTTTGCTTCTGCTTTGGGTATGGGAAAGGGGAGGAACATCCAAACCAACAGGAAAAAGAAAAGATAACCATAAATTGTATTGTGAAAAAATCAGTGAAACTCTCTTGGTCTTAAAAACCCAAGTAACAAATTGAACTCATTTCCTCAGATGTTTGGTACTTAAAAATAGAGTTAGCAAAATGTAAACTCCACCCCCCCCATTCACTCAATGAACTTTTATTAAATGCCCAGCATCTGCCAAGATCCTTTCTAGAAACTGGGTTACAAAACTAAAAATGAAACATTCTGCCTTCAGGTGAATTTTAATAAAAGACAACCCCCAAAGGTTAAGCCACCTAATAAAAACCCATTTAGCTAGCAATGATTTGTATTATCAAAATAAAAGAAAAGCTTTTATTTCAACCTGAGGTTCCATAGGAGATTTGAGGAGGGATAAAAAAGATTTGGAACAGCCTAAGAAAATACTTAGCAAACAGAAGGCATTCAATAAATGTTGAATAAAATGAATGAATGCCTTTATGAAAAGTAATATTGAAAAGCAATCCTTGTTGGGTCTGTCCTTTCCTCCATGTCATGGCCTGGTCAGGGGAACCTGTACCTTTTCCTACCTCTGCAAAGGATGGAGCAGAAGGAGACAAGATGTTGGATGGGAGTAAGATAATAGGATAGTGTTGGAGAAGTGGAGGAAGAGGAAGAGGAGAAGGAGGAAGATCTATTGGAAAGTTATTCTAGCCTGTAAATCCACATATTAACATAAAGGATGCTGATTAATCAGCACCAGCGGGGCCTGGAATCTCTATGAAACTAATTCACATTTCTTTTTTTCTTTTTTCTTTTTTTTAATTAAAGATATGATTTGAGTTTTACAATTTTCCCCCATCTTACTTCCCTCCACCCCCCCCACAGAAAGCACTCTGTCAGTCTTTACTTTGTTTCCATGTTGTACCTTGATCTAAATTGAGTGTGAGGAGAAAGAAATCACATCCTTAAGGAAGAGACAAGAAGTCTAAGAGGTAACAAGATCAGACCATAAGATATCTGTTTTTTCTTCTAAATTAATAGTCCTTGAACTTTGTTCAAACTCCACAGCTCTTTATCTGGATACAGATGGCACTCTCCTTTGCAGACAGCCCAAAATTGTTCCTGATTGTTGCACTGATGGAATGAGCAAGTCCTTCAAGGTTGAACATCACTCCCATGTTGCTGTTAGGGTGTACAGTGTTCTTCTGGTTCTGCTCATCTCACTCAGCATCAATTCATGAAAATTCCTCCAGGCTTCCCTGAAATCCTGTCCCTCCTGGTTTCTAATAGAACAATAGTGTTCCAAGACATACATATACCACAGTTTGCTAAGCCATTCTCCAATAGAAGGACATTTACTTGATTTACAATTCTTTGCTACCACAAACTGGGCTGCTATAAATATTTTTGTACAAGTGATGTTTCTACCCTTTTTCATCATCTCTTCAGGGTATAGACCCAGTAGTGGTATTTCTGGGTCAAAGGGTATGCACATTTTTGTTGGCCTTTGGGCATAGTTCCAAATAGCTCTCCAGAAAGGTTGGATGAGTTCACAGCTCCACCAACAGTGTAATAGTGTCCCAGATTTCCCACATCCCTTCCAACAATGATCACTATCCTTTCTTGTCATATTGGCCAATCTGAGAGGTGTGAGGTGATACCTCAGAGAAGCTTTAATTTGCATTTCTCTAATAATTAATGATTTAGAGCAATTTTTCTTAGGGCTATGGATTGCTTTAATCTCCTCATCTGTAAATTGCCTTTGCATATCCTTTGACCATTTGTCAATTGGGGAATGGCTTTTTGTTTTAAAAATATGACTCAGTTCTCCGTATATTTTAGAAATGAGTCCTTTGTCAGAATCATTAGTTGTAAAGATTGTTTCCCAATTTACTACATTTCTTTTGATCTTGGTTACAGTGGTTTTATCTGTGCAAAAGCTTTTTAATTTAATGTAATCGAAATCATCTAGTTTGTTTTTGGTGATGTTCTCCATCTATTCCTTAGTCATAAGCTGCTTCCCTTTCCATAGATCTGAGAGGTAGACTAGTCCTTGATCTTCTAATTTGCTTATAGTATTGTTTTTTTATGTCTATGTCGTGTAACCATTTGGATCTTATCTTGGTATAAGGTGTGAGGTGTTGGTCTAATCTAAGTTTCTCCCATACTAACTTCCAACTTTCCCAGCAATTTTTATAAAAGAGGGAGTTTTTATCCCAATGGCCAGACTATGGGTTTATCAAACAGCAGATTACTATAATCATCTCCTGCTTTTACTCCTAGTCTATTCCACTGGTCCAGCACTGTATTTCTTAACCAGTACCAAACAGTTTTGATGTTTGATGCTTTATAATATAATTTTAGATCAGGTAGGGCTAAGCCACTTTCTTTTGTACTTTTTTTCATTAAGCTCCTGGAAATTCTTGACTTTTTATTTCTCCATATGAATTTACTGACAATTTTTCCTAACTCATTAAAGTAATTTTTTTGGAATAATTTACATTTCTACAGTACTTTAAAGTCTCCATAGAATTTCCATTGATTGTTCATTGATCATAGCAACATAGTCCTAGAACTGCAAGTTATTTCAGAGGATATCAAGACCAGCAATTGAGGAAGCTGAGACCCACAGAGGAAAAGTGACTTGCCCAAAGTCACAGAGGTATTAGGAGACAGAGGCAGGTTGGGGATTTGTATTCCTTGACTCTAGGTCCAGCCTCCCTTCCACTAGGTCCCACTGCCTCTTTAGGGGTCCTCTTCAAGAGGAACATTCATCAGACAACCTCCACTGAATTTAACTGGCTCTCCCTAGCTATTAATCCAGTCTTTTTGCCTTTCTGAATCCTCAGATTAGAAATTCAGTTATCAGGAGCAACCCTTTCAAAAACAGCTGGCCCTGATCTGTGCATATGTGTGTGAAAGATGGAGAGTCTCTCAAAAAATAAAGCCTGAGGCAGACAAAGACCAAGTCGGACTTCTAATTAGATCCTTTAGAAACCATTAAGGGAAAAAATGATGAAAGTGGGCAGACCCTGGCTAGCATTTCAAATGATTCATCAGTGAAATGAGTGGAGTCCTTCTGTGACCTGGTCTGAAATAATCGTGTACAGAGAGGAGTCTTCACTTGAAGAGCCTAGCTCTGAGAAGCTGCTAAAATCATGGTGTTTCTATACAAGCTTGTATATAAACGAACTACCAAAATCCTTAGAATCTGCATGTGATTCTGTGAGTCTCTGCTGACTGATGGAATCTTGGAGATTTTGAGATTTCTTGTAGAAAGATAGCTAAATTTTTACTCCAAGATGTCAAAAGATCTAGGAGCAATAGCTTTAGCGACTGTGGTCATGGCTATTGCAGTTGGTGGTATTACTTTGTGAATTATTCTTTCTGTTATTGTTATTATTAAAAGAGGTAACATTAGCTCATAAGTGATGAACTTACTGGAACCTCAAAAGGCCTCTAGTTCAACCTCCTTATTTTACAGATGAGAAAACTGAGACCCAGGAAGCTATAAGGACTCACCCAAAGTCACAAGGTAGTATCAGGGGTGAGATTTGAATGTCTTCTGATTTTTAATTCCTAATTCCATGTTCTATATACTGTATTTAGGGCATATAGTGGAAGAATAATATGAAATCCTTGCAATAAAGGAAGGTTTGAGGGAGCTAGTGACAAAAAAAGAATCAATGAAGTAATGAATGAAAAATTACCTTGTAGGCACGTACAAGTTAAGCCCTACCCTAGGGAAGGATTCATGTTGTCTCTGGTAAGAATTCTGTCTGTGGTACTTTCTATAGGGATAAGAATAGAAACACAAAAGTCAAGACAATCCCTGCCCTCAGAGAGCAGATATAGGGCAATGGCAACCAGTAAGGGATCATGCTGGGGAAAGCTTCCCATTGAGCCTTAGTGAAAGGGGTCTCCCCAAGTGCTGATAGCAGGTCTACCCTCTTAGCAAGTCTACTGTTCAATTGCATAACTCTCAGTTCTAAACATCTTAAACAGATCTGTGACTGTACTGATTTGGAACTTCCCTCCACTGGTGCAGGTAGCAATGCATTCATATCTGCTGACTCTGGGAATTTCCTCCATGTCTTCCTACCTGCCAAGAATTTCATAATGATTTGGTTTTGCTTTTGGAGATAGCCAAAGTCTTTTGAATGATCATGTGCTTATTCTCCAGTGCTCTGAAATCTTCTGAGTTTAAGACAGCGACATCCACAAATCAAAGCAAAAGGTGACCTCTAGTATTATTTCTTCAAGGAATCACATATAATTATGACACAGGCATGGGAGAAACCATAGAGGAAAGACTCTTTATAAGTATTTTGTTGAACCAAATCAAATGCTTTTAAAAAGTATTTTATATATTCTTGACATCTTTTAGTTGATTATATGATGACAAAAACGTTGCCAACTGTGGAATATCACTTTGAAAGCCTAACTATTTCTAAATGCATAACATATGGTCTTTATATCCAGCCTAACTACATAAAATATTTTTTCAAACTATTCATTTTTATTGATATTTTACATTATCCAAATTTCTTCCAGTATTTCTCTCACTCTCCTTTTCCAGAAAGTCATCCCCTGTACCAAGTAAAATTTTTAAATAAAGAAGAAAAAAACAAAGAAAAAAATTTAAAACAAAGAAGGAAGGGGTAGCCCCTGGACACTCTATATAGTTAAAATCAACAATGATATTAGTTGGGGCAGCTGGGTGGTGAAGTAAATAGAGTATTAGCCCTGGAGTCAAGAGGACCTGAGTTCAATACTTGCTTAGTATTGTGAACTTGAGCAAGTCACCTAATCCCAGTACTTTGTCAAAAGAAAAAAAAAGGAAAATAAAGAAGGGGAAAAAAGAAGAAAGAGGAAAATTCAGCAAAACCAATAAATATATTGGAAAAGTACAAAATGATGTGCAATTTTAATATGCCACCTCCACAGGCTATATACTTTAGCAGAAGGGCAAACAAAGGTGTCTTCTCATATGTCTCCTTTAAGGCCCTGCTTGTGATATTGGGGAAGGTAGTTATTCTATAACATTTACATTGTTATAATTATTGTGCATTTTGTTTCCTTGGCCCATGTCATTTTGCTTTGAATCAATTCATGTAGATGTCATCCCATTTCAGTATTCATTTCTTACAGCACAGTAATTTTCATTGCATTTATGTACCATGATTTACTTAGGCTCCCTCCAATACATGGGTAATTCCTTAGTTTATAAAGATGGCTACTTTTGACTATAGCCACCTTATAGTATAAATCTCATAGTGGAATCCATACATCAATTCCGGACATTTTAGATGCTTTATTTACATAATTCCAAATTGCTTTCCAAGATGGTTGCACTTATTCACAGTTCTCCTAAAAATGCACTAGTGCCTTCCTACAACTCTTCCAATGCCGACAGCTGCCATCTTTTTGTTAACTTACCCTCGCCAATTTGTAGGGTTTGAAATGAAATCACAAGATTACTTAATATCGTTTCCCTTATTCTTATGGTTTTGGAGAATTCTGTCATGTGGCTGTCAATAGTTTACAACTGATCTTTTGAGAGGAGCTTGTTCATATTTTTTGACCACTTTTCCACCAGGGCATGGCTTTCTCTGAAGGATAGATGGATGTACAGGTGGATAGATAGAAAGATAAACAGAAAGACTGGTAGAAAGATAGATTAAAAGGAAGGAAGAAAGAAAGAGGGATAGATAGAAGAAATGTAGGAAACATAAAAAGATGGATAGATTAGATAGATAAAGCATATAGATGGATAGAGGATTAGACTGACAGCTGAACAAGAAACCATATAGATGGACAGACAGATGAGAAATAGATGAGAGAGATTGAGATATAGATTTTTGGATATATATACAGCTATATCAAATATACACACATACACACACATGTGATTTTTCTATTTTTTTTCTTCAAATGATTGATTTTGTAATTTGGGTGACTATCTTTATAACATTGAGTTAGCCATTGTTTCTGCAGTCTAAATCCAATTTGAATTCATGACAATGGAATGCTTGGCTGGATTGTTACCTGTTTGACAGGATTTTTGTTTTAATGTTAATTGTTGCTCAGTAATAACATTGATATATTGTTTTATTTGTTTTCTTTTGTTTTTGTTTTGTTCTTTTTTTGCTTTATACTTCCCTGGTTTAAATTTGAATCAGAAAAGGATTCTGGTAGAGAACAATTTTATGAATTTGTACAATATTGATGCTAATTTGTATATAAAGATCTGATAAAAATTGTCCTGCAAATCCATCAAGAGAAAAAGTTTCCCTTTTTGTTTTGGTGGTTTTTTACACCTAGTTTATTTCTGTTGTTGAGATTAAGAGATCTTCAGGGTTTTTTGATAGTTCTGAAATTTTCTATCCTCTATCTCTTTGGTGTTGTCAATTTTTGTTAGCACATAATTGTGCATATTAGTTGTGATAATTCTTTTAATTTTTTCTGGTTTTGTTGAAATTTTACCATTTAAGAGTGTCATGTTGTTGATTTTCCTGTTTTGTTCTCCTTTTTTTCTGCTTCTTCTTAAGCAATTTGACTTAAACCTTGTCAAGTTCCTTTTACCACTTTTCAGAGAAGCTATTTTTAAAGAAGTTTGTACATTTTTCATAACTTCTTGGGTTTTTACCTTGTTTCTCTTCTCATAGTTGGTTTCTGTGCTTATTTTGAGATGATTTGTTAGATTTGTATATTTAAAAATCCATAATCAGTTCACTTTTTAAACTTTATTCATGTGTGTTTTTAGAAATTGAATTCTTTTTTTTTTAGGTTTTTGCAAGGCAAATGGGGTTAAGTGGCCACACAGCTAGGTAATGATTAAGTGTCTGAGACCGGACTCCAGGGCCGGTGCTTTATCCACTGCACCACCTAGCCACCCCTAGAAATTGAATTCTGCCTCACATGCTTCTTTGGTCATAGCCTAGCAACTTGAGTATCTGGTAACATCATTATTTTTTTCCAATGATTACTGTTTCATTTATTCGTTCTTTGACCCACTCATCATTTTGGATTTCACTGTTTAAGTCTCCTTTTGGGGTTTGTATTTTTTGAATGTATTACCTGAATTGATTACTGATTTTAATGTATTATGGTCTATAAAAGATGCATTTACTCTGCGAGTCTTTTTTCATTTATTGACAATATCACTGTGTCCCAATGCATAGTCAACTTTTGTAAAGTTCCATGTGGCACTGAAAATGCCACATCATCTAAATGTCCTTCTCATTAAGGCCATCCTCCATACTAGGGCTGATTATTTTCATTATAGATGGGAATTTACAATGTCAGGCACATTTAAGCACCTTAATAGATTTTTGATGACCAAACAAATGGTCATGGGCATAATTACTAGTAGTCACAATGCTGTCATGGTCACTTTGTCTTCAGAAAGTAGCCTGAGATGTTTGCCTGACTTTTGGGATTTTTCTTTCTTTTGTTGTTGTTTATCTCTTATTTTGGAAAAAAAATGACATCATGGAGTGAGATTGTATATTTAAGTGAGGTAAAGTTGTGCAAAGTTGTCAACCTCACTCTTTCTTCCAGTACTGATGGACAATGGTCTGGGATGCAGTGGAATGAGATGCAGACCTTTGTGGAATTTTGGAATTTCTTCCTGTATGTTTCACTTTTGTCTTTAAATACTTTCAGAATGAGGGCAGCAAGGTGGTGCAGTGGATATAGCACCAGCCCTAGAGTTAGGAGGACCTGAGTTCAAATCCATCCTCAGACACTTCATAATTACCTAGTTGTGTGACCTTGGGCAAGCCACTTAACCCCAGTATCTTGCAAAAATCCTAAAAAAAATTACTTTCAGAATGACTTTGAATAAATAGAATCATTGGGTCTCTCACTAAACTTCCTTTTATTAAAAAATGTTCCACCCCACTATTTTAAGTTATTTTATGAGGAATTTATATTCATATCTAGCAGCAGATTTCTTTATAACATTTTTTGTTTTCAAAGTTCTTTATTTAATATTAATTTATTCTCATTTTGTACAATTTTTATACATTAATAAAATATTCTTGTTTAAGAGTAAACAAAATATCCCCCCCCAAAAAAAAATATAGACTCGCTTGAGCGATAAAGTAAAGGGGAGAAAAAAAATTAAAATTAAAAAAATAATAGTAATAATTGTAGGTATGGCCAGGTGGCACAATGGACGGAGCACCAGCCCTGGAGTCATGAGCACCTGAGCCCACATCCGGCCCTGTACACCCAACAATCACCCAGCTGTGTGACATGCAAGCCACCCCAACCCCACTGCCCTGCAAAAACCAAAAAAAAAGGAAAAAAAAGACCTAAAATAAAATAAAATAGTAATAATAGTAGGGGCGCCCGGATGGTGGACAGAGCACTGGCCCTTGAGTCAGGGTCTGAATCCAGCCTCAGACACCCAATGATCACCCTGCTATGCAGCCCCAGACAGGCTGCCCAGCCCCATTTGCCCTGCACCCCCTCCAAATAATAATAATAATAAAAAATGTGCTTCAGTCTGTGTTCCAACACCACCAACTCTGTCGTGGGTGGATCACATTCTTTTTTTTTTAGGTTTTTGAAAGGCAAATGGGGTTAAATGGATTGCCCATGGCCACACAGCTAGATAATTATTAAGTGTCTGAGACCAGATTTGAATCCAGGTACTCCTGAATCCAAGGCCAGTGCTTTATCCACTACACCACCTAGCCACCCCTGGATCACATTCTTTATGATAAGTCCATCACAAAAGTTACTTCCATAATTTTCCACCTTTGCCATTGCTGATCACAACTCCCTCCTTTTGTATTTCTCCACTACCTTGTACTATATTTTCTCTCTCCTTTCACTCTGACTCTGCTGTAGAACAGCTGAGTGGCACAGCGGACAGATCCCTGGCTCTGGGACCAAGAGGCCCTGAGCCCTCATACCACCCCTTAGGCCCAGCATCCACCTGGCCCTATGGTCCCAGACAGGCCATCCAATCCCAGCCCCTTGCAAGAAGTAAAAAGGAAAATGTGCTATATCTGACCATTCTCCCCCCATGGTCCATCTTCTCCTCCTTCATTCACATTCCCCCCCCTTCCCCCAGTCCCCTCCTCTCTCCTTCTTACTCCAGATGTCTATACCCCATTGAGTATATACGTTGTTTCCTCTCCTAGCCACCTCTGATGAAAGAGAAGATTCCCTCATTCCCCCTTGCCTCCCCCCTTCCATATCATTGTAATAGCTCATTGTAATAAAGAAAAATCTTATTGTATGAAATATCTTGGCCTATTCCTCCTCTCCTTTTTCTTTCTCCAATTACATTTCCCTTTTTTCTATTGACTCCATTTTTACAATATATTATATCTTCAAATTAAGCTTTCTCCTGTCCTTCATCTATAAAAGCTCCCTCTATCTGCTCTATTAACTGAGAAGGTTCATATGAGTATTATCAGTGTCATTTTTCTATACAGAAATACATGCAGTTCATCATCATTAAGTCCCTCATATTTCCCCCCCCCTTCCAATCTCTATGCTTCACCTGAGTCCTGTATTTGAAGATCAAACCTTCTGTTCAGCTCTGGCCATTCCAAAAGGAACATTTGAAATTCCCCTGGTTCATTAAAAGTCCATCCTTTTCCCTGGAAGAGGACATTCAGTTTTGCTGGGTAGTTGATTCTCGGTTGCATTCTAAGCTCTTTTGCCTTCTGGTATATTATATTCCAAGCCCTACGAGCTTTTAATGTAGTTGCTGCTAAGTCCTGTGTGATCCTGACTTCAGCTCCACGGTATTTGAATTGTGTCCTTCTGACTGCTTGTGAGATTTTCTCTTTGATTTGGGAGTTCTGGAACTTGGCTATAATATTCCTGGGGGTTGGTTTTTTGGGATCTCTTTCTCGAGGGGATCGGTGGATTCTCTCCATTTCTATTTTGCTCTCTGCTTCTAGAATATCAGGGCAATTTTCCTGTAGTAATTCTTTGAAAACTATGTCAAGGCTCTTTTCCTGATCATGACTTTCAGGTATCCCAATAATTTTTAAATTATCTTTCCTAAATCTGTTTTCCATATCAGTTGTTTTTTTCAATGAGATGTTTCACATTTTCTTCTAATTTTTCATTCTTTTGGTTTTGAAGTATTGAGTCCTGATTTCTCGTAAATTCACCAACCTCCCTGAGTTCTATTCTTTGTCTGAAGGATTTGTTTTTCTCAGAGAGCTTTCTTATCTCTTTTTTCCATCTGGCCAATTCTGCTTTTTAAAGCATTCTTCTCCTCAATAACTTTTTTTGAACTGTTTTATCCATTTGACCTGACCTAAGCTGGTTTTTAGCATGCTATTTTCTTCAGCATTTTTTTTTTTGGATTTCCTTGACTAGGCTGCTGACTTCATCTTCATGTTTTTCCTGCATCTCTCTCATTTCTTTTCCCAGTTTATCTTCTAACTCCCTCATTTGATTTTCAAAGTCTTTTTTGAGCTCTGTCATAGCCTGAGCCCAATTTCTGTTTTTCGTGGAGTCTTTAGATGCAAGAGCTTGTGTTTCCTCATCTTCAGACTGAGTGTTTTGATCCTTCTTGGGCTCACAAGCAAAATATTTCTCAATGGTGTTCCTCTTGTTTCTCTGCTTGCTCATTTTCCCAGCCTTAGCCTGTTTTGGGGGTGCTTCCTGAGTTTTGGGGGCACTCCCAAAAGGGTCTCAGTGTGTGAGGCTCTGTCCTCCCTTCTGGTTTGTGAATGACCATATGTGCCCCCTTCTGCCATGGGGCTGAGGTGGAGGGGGCCCCTGCTGTTCTTTGGGTGGGCCTAGACTGCAATCAGGATCTGAATGTGGTCAGAACCCCAGAGTCCTGTTCCAGGGACAGAGGACAGAGCTCTGCAGTCTCTCTCTCTCTTTCCACTCCCCTCCCTAGGTTCAATGGGCTCATGCCCTGAGGGCTCTTGCTTAACCTGCTCCATCTGCTTCTGGTTCCTGGACCTGGGCTGCAGTGGCCACGCTGCTCACTGTGTGCCCTGAGGGCTGGGCTTCATGTGCTCTCTCTTGCAGAGGTTCCTCCGCTGTTCCCCCAATTTGTGCTTGGTGCTACCCGGGGTGTAGATCAGGAAACTCCCCCGCTGCTGTGAGCCTCGGCTCCCAGTGCCCTGGGGCTGCCTCCTGGAGGCTGAAGTTCTTTCGCTCTGTCAGACCACCCCTCTGGCGGGCCACCCCTCCAACCCTGGGGAGCAAAGCCTTTCTGATCTTTTCCAGGTTACCTTGAGTAGGAGAACTGCCTCCCTGGGTCCCTGTGTCGGTTCTGTCTCTCAAAAATTTAGTTAGAGTCCTTAGTTTAGAAGTTTTAGGAGAGAGCGCCTAAGACACAATCCGCTCTTGTCGCCATCTTGGCTCTGCCCCCTCTTTATAACATTTTTAAAAGTTTCTATTTTGACCCAATATTGCTCCTGGTCACTAAAACCCTCATTTGGCAAGTAGGTAAAGAGCACTCTAATGAGGTTAGTCGATTCTTCTGCTCTCTTTTCATCAATGGCAATTGATATGAACAGTTTACACTTTCATATGAGATTGAATCAATGTGGATGATCTTTTATCCAAATATTTCCCAATTTGGTGTTAATAACTTAATTAAGCAAACGAGGTTGAAATTATTTCCATTGCATGCCATATCTTTTCCTCATTTTATTTTGCTTTCTTAGCTTTATTTTTATTCAGTTGCTTCATTTGTGTCTGACTTTATATTGGAGTGGTTTGCCATTTCCTTCTCTAAATCACCTTACAGATGAGAAAACTGAGGCAAATAGGGTTAAATGACTCACACTGCTAGAAAGTGTCTAAGGCTGGGTTTGAACTCAGATCTTCCTGACTTCAAGTCTGGCATTGAATCCATTGTCCTATTTCACTGTGCCTCTTGCATTTTCCCATTTCCCAAAGAAAAATATGTAGAATGTGTAGCTCTGGTCTTCTGTGTAACCTAAATATCTTGGGTTACTTTTATCCTGCCCTCCTGAGGCATATCTTTCAACCTATGTGTAACCATGCTTGCTTAATCTCATCTTTACACTTTAAGTCATCGAGTAATAATCTGTATATTGATTTATTTTGGAAGTCATTATTGAGTTCTTTAAAGAATTCTCCTATTAATAATAGTTAATATTTATATATTTATATTGACATAGTATTTATTCAAGGTTAAAGGATTTTCTTTCTCCTTTCCTTCTTTTTTTCTTATCTCCTTCTCAGGGACCCAATGTTTCTTGAATCTTTTTTTAAATTATTCCTTTGATGATGAGGTCCTTGGTTAATTTTCCAGATTACTATCAGTCTCAAATTTGGCAAATATCTAGGTATTTATTCAAGATATGAAAACATGGAATCTTATAATAAGAAGGGACCTTAGAAGTTATCTTAAAAAGGCAATGGCCAAAGTCAGCTTCCTATGGCCTTTTACTAGAAATAGGATTGCTGATTGCCATGGTCCCAAAGGCAGAGACAGAAATAGCCAGATGGCTACTGAATTAGGTGAATTTCTTAGTAGAATACAAATAGGCTCTTGGTCTTTAATTTCCATCTCTTCACTTTTTGACTTTTCTCAAGAGATGACTATCATTGATTAGTCTATTGCCCTAAAATACTCCAAACTCTAGGGATAAGGTCCTTAGTTGATTTAGCTTATTGGATTCTTGCTACTTCTTGAAATTCTATCCTGACTCAATTTATCTTTTCCTTTTGTAGCATAGCTATTCCTTGCCCTCAAGTTGATGTTCTCTGCTAATTTATTTCCAGTAACAACAAAACAAACAAAGCCTCTAGGCTTCTTTCTATACTGTCTCTACCACCTTCCAAGTCCACTTATAAATCCCTCATCATATCTTTGAACTGCTAAGCATCCTATCCAAAAGTCTATTCACATTTAAGTCCCCATTCCACTTCAGTTCACACCATTACCACTGGGGAATTCCAAGACCATTAACCCAAAACATGCTGCCCAAGTAAACATACTCTTCAATGGTTCCTTGCCTACATTTCTTCAGTGCCCCATCTGGCATTTCCTGAACTGACATTTCATTGCAGGTCAAGCCTCTGTTGGGCTGACTTCCCAGTAAAGTCTATTGCTGCTACCTGCTAGAGACTGCTTCTTCAAGGATGGGACTGGAAAGGTGAATGTCACTCAAAGTCAATCGAGTAGGTCTTGGAGGTGATGGCCTTTGAACCCAGAAGCTGGGTTCAAAGAGTGCCCCCACTCCCTCTGTACAGTTCCAACACACATTTTTGGGCACAAGTCCACCATAATTAAGTGCTGTTGCTATGTGAATAGTCATATTATTTCAACTGCCTTAAAATAAAGTTTTACAAAACTCCACTATAACCTTTTTTGGCTGGCATTTTTCCTTTCCAACTTTGCATTTCAATAATGCTGATACATTTTTCAGTTACATTAATTAAAGTCCATTTAAAGACTGGGTTGTTTCCATCCCTGTGGGCAGCCTTCCATCAGGGTTGCATTTTGGCAGGTGAATCAGCCCTAAAAGCCCTTTTCATTAATGCCACTTTCTTCATCATTTTTTAAAAGAAAATTTTTTTGCAGCCACAGGCCTCCCCCCACCTCCTCCCAGCTTCCCTGCCTCTTTCTGTCCATAAGTTGGATAGAGGCTCTGGGGAGAATCTTCTAGGAGTCCACATGACAGGGACAGCGTGATGAGGGATGATGTCCTATTGAAGGCCAACCCAGCTGCTGAATCCCACAGATACTTGGTTCTCGTTGGGTGGCTTTATTTTTTTTAAATAACTTTTTTTTCTTGTTTTCAATTAAAAGATTCTGGAAAGAGGCGTCTGTCCCCTTTGTTAGGTTTCATATGCTGGCTCAGTTTCAGGGAGCAGCTGTTCATTCACATAGCCCAAAATGTCTCCAGGACTTTGACGTGCATTGAAGGGGCACTAACTCGGTAATTGCATTTTCTCCCTCTGGTTTTCGTTAAGTCCTTATGAAATAAATTAATGGCGAGTTCATTTCAGAAGAATTCCTCCCCCCCCATCCTTTTTTTAGTTTAACAAGACTATTTGGCCAAGTTCTCATTTGGGGATCAGGTTGTCCTTACTTCTTTATGGGTGTACCGTGGGAGGCTGAGTCGATTTGAGGCAAAGTGGCTAACGGATGGGCAAACGGACTGAGAATCTGAGTTGGAAGAAGAGCAAAAGGTCATTTAATTGAAACTGTTCCTGAAAATAAGGAAAAATAAACTATACCTGAGCTCGAATCTCCTCTACAGCACCCCTAAGAACACTAATGTCGGAGAGTCCATCTCTCCTTTGTTTAGCTGATTCCATTGCTTCTGGGTTGGTTGTGAGTAGTCTTCCTTAACGTTTGCCTTACTTTTGTTTGTGAATCTTCAACAAATACCTAGCTTGGTGACTGGACCATAGTGGGTGCTTGATACATTCTTGTTAAAATGATTGATTGATAAGTCTACATAAAATTTCATTTGGTCAAATCTTCTACCCTTCCAGGAACATAATGTTTAATAAATGCTTTATCCATTCATCTATATATCTATTATTCATTCTCTCTCTCTCTCTCTCTCTCTCTCTCTCTCTCTCTCTCTCTTTCTCTTTCTCTCTCTCTCTCTCTCTCTCTCTCTCTCTCCTCTGTCTGGAGAAACTTGACTTCTGTCATTTCAATGTCTTCATCCTGGTCATCACAACAAGCCTTATACTGCACAGAGCCAAAGACAGATAGCTCCAGTTTAGCATCCACTTTTTCTTGGAATCACTTATATAGCCAGTTGTGAAACACCCTGACTGTCTAGTCCATCCCCCTCATCTTTGAAGCTTCTCTGAAAACTCCATATAAGAAATTCTTTTTCATTTTATTTACTGAGATCCAAGTATGCTCCTTCTCTGGTACTTGTGTTACCTTTCACATTAGAACTTGAAATCTTATCTGTGAGGTCATTAATGTAGGTAATCATTTCAAAGATGTAGATAGCAGCACATCCATACCTGCCCATTTGTGTGTCTTGTTCACATACTCCCAAAAGATTACCCCTGAGGATTGACTTAATCATCTGGGGGCAATGTGGGTATGTATGTGTGTGTGTGTGTGTGTGTGTGCATGTCCGTGTGTGTATGTGTGTTGACATGATGAGGTTACCAGTGAAAGAAGCAGACTGTCTATCAATTATCCTTCAGTCATGCCACATGACCAGCCCATCTTCTTTTCAATCACATATTCCTTGGATGACATCATTTTTGCTGCTTCTCTTAGATTGTTTCTTGTTTGTAATGCATTACAGTCTGCTCATCATGCTACTCTCCATTGCCATCTTGAGGATGCTTTCCTTTGGTTCTTTTGAGACTTTATTCCTCCATATCTAACACACATGTGAAACACTACCAGAGTAATAATTTAGGTGTTTAAAAGTGGGATCATTTTCTTAATGAAAATCTTAGGGCCCATCAAAAGCTTTGAACAATTTGGGAAGAGCATTTTGTCCTATTCTTTTGCTCTTTCTCTTTTTTTTGGGTCCTAGCTATTGGCCACATGTTCCTCATGTACACAGGACAGTGGAGAAATGCTCCGTCATAGAGCCATAGAACTTTAGGGGTGAAAAGACCCTTTGGAACCATCTAAACCAATGGTTCTTTACTGGGGATCTACCAATTTGGATGAGAAAATAATCATTTCTTTATTCAATCACAACAAATTTCAATATAATATAATCATAGATTTCATATTATAGGTTATTACATTATATACTTATTACATATTATCTTTAATCATATCAAATTTCAATATGATTGGTTCCTTTGTAATTCTGCATGTTTTATTCAATTGAATACATCTCTGAGATGAAATCCATAGGCTTTATCAAACTGCCCAAAGGAGTAAAGCCAAACAAAAATATTAAGAATTCTTATTTTGCTCGAAGTCTCTTATTTTTCAGATGAAGAAACTAATGACCAGAAAGATAAAGTATTTGCCACAAGTCACACAGCAAGTTGAGAAAAGAGCCATAATTTAATATCTATTAACTTAAAATTATCTATTGCCCCACTCAGAGTCCATTTGTCTTCTTGCTATCCCACAATCCTGCTGTGAGGTTCCTGTAACTCTTTTTTCCCCATTTACTTCATTTTAATAACTCAAGAATGAGGCCAAATGCAATTCTAGAAATACATGAGTGGCCTTTAGAACCATAAGCCTTTAAATAATTATTTGCATGCCCTCTGTGACCCCTATATTCCATAGACCTGTGATGTCAGGTGCCAGTTTCCCCTACTCCTGCCATCGTTCACTAGCCTACTAAAAACCACAATGATTTGTTTTTTTAATGAGTGAGAGACCTTCTTATTCCAAGTATGAATATAGTCCTGACTTGGGTCTCACCATCTCAGGTTCTTGCTACCTCATAAACCTTTATTGAAGTTGCAACCCTGGTGGCAAGTGGGAGCTGTAGTGAATTCCACTCTGGTCTGGGGGAAGCAATAGCAAGGTGAAAAGGAGGTAGACAGAGAAACTACAGAGATGCCATGTATAGATTCATCTACCACACACAGAGAAGGAGGAGGAAGGAAAAGGGCAGAGAAGTGGGCCATCTAGACCCCACATTCCCATAGAGGTAAAAGAGGGAGGAGGAACAGGGTTATTCCAAGAAAGGGAGAAATGTCTTGGGGAGATTCACACTAGGTGAGCCACCCTCCTCCTCCTTCAATATTCATATAGATGAAATGTGTTCATGAACTAAGAACAAGGAAGCCATTCCCCACAGGCTGACGAATGCTAAGCACAGCTGTAATGTTCTTATATTTATATTACACTTATATTTATACACTTATAATACACTTATATTTATAAATGACAGTAATAATGAAGTTTATGGTTACTTCAAGGGTGTGTGATTTCATTGGCTTGGCTACGTCTTCCAGCAACCCAGGTCCCAGCACCTTGTGTGTCTTAGAAGCTGAACCTGGAGAGTTTTTAGTAGCCAAAAAGATCATCAACTCCCCATGGATACTGAAGCGTGAGCTTTTCTTACTTTAATTAAGTTGGGCCATAAAGGCTAGATACTGAGTATGGGTCCAATCCCAAAGTCTGGATAAGATCCACTAAAACACAAAGCCACTGCTTTGGTCCTGGAGAGTCCTTCATAATCAAACTGTACATTGGCCAGGCTGTAGAGGAGAACATCAGTCCCAAATGAAAGTCAACTAAAGGGTTTGGGATTTTTTTAAAGCATATAGATCATGTTGGTGTCTACTACTTAATGTTTTATTCCCTTCCAAAGTAAAAATTGTCTGGCATATGATCAATAATAACAAAGAAACTGCAAGCTATAACTTCCCAGGGTTAGACAAAGAAGCAAAAGATTGGCCCTACCCTCAAGGAGCTTACAATCGAATGGAAATGATTACCATCAATTATCATTATCATTATCATTATCATTATCATTATCATTATCATTATCATTAGTCTAGGATAGCAAGCATGTCATCTAGACCTAGGACCAATTTGTGGTCATGGATTCTCTCAACTACTTCCTGTTTCTTCAACATCATTGTTTCTAATTCTCAGTGTTTTCCTATCCAAGCCTTTAATAACATTTTTGAGCATTTCCCCCAGAACCAAAGTCTAGTTCACTGGTACAGGGGTTTTGGGCTATTTCCCTATTTGTTGTCACTGCCGACTTCCTATTAGTCATTTTTTCTGTCCTTTTAGGTTCCAAGATCCTTCTCTTTAGTCAAGAAAATAATAGAAATAAAAATGTCTCACATGTATAATGTGCTTTTAAGTTTGCAAAGCACATGATATGTGTTATGTCATAAAAACCTTGTTAGGTAGATAGTATTGCCCATTTTTCAGATAAGGAAACTGAAGCTGAAAGAGGTTACATGGCAAGGTCAGTGCCACATGGCTAGTAAGGGTCTGAGGCAAGATTCAAACTCAGGGGGCTCCCTGACTCCCTACATTCTAATCTCTATCCCACCCAGCTGATGATTGAACAGCTCTACCAGTTAGATAGCCACTCAACAGGCATCTTTTCTGTGCTTACCATATGATAAGCACTAGGGATATAGAGAAAGGCATTTATTCTCTGCTTACTCTATGATAATCATCAAGGATATTAAGAAAGGCAAACAATATTCATTGGCTTCAAGGAATTCACAGGGAAGACATCATCTAAATAAATAAATATGAGCATGATGGTCTGAGAAGTAGTTCATAGCTAGAATTGCCAAGAAGCCCAAGGTCAGGATTGAGTTAATTTTGAAGCAAGTCAATGAAGCAGGGAGACCAGAGAGGGCAAGCTTTTCAAGAATGAGGACAGTCAGTGAAAAAGAAGATTGGATGTTATGTTTCAGAATCATCAAGCAAACAAATATGTATAGACTACAGACAATTAAAAAAGAAATAACTAAGAGGCTAGGAAGACTTCCTATAAAAATGAGATTTCCATTGGAATGTAAATGAAGCCAGGGAGATCTGTAGGAAGAGAGATAAAAAGGGAGAGCATCTCCAACCCTAAGGATGGAGCCAGGAGACTGGGATCACTGGATTGAAGAGTATGTCTCATACTAATAAGATGAAAGAAGACTAGAGAGTTGAGAAGGGATTGAGTTATGAAGGGCTTTGAATGCCAAACAAAGGATTTTGCATTTAATCCTGAAAGCAATCAGAAGTCACTGGAGTTTTGAGAGGTGGGGTTGGGGGAAGAACATGTGTGCTTAAGAAATATTACTTAAGTAGCTGAATGGAGAATTCATTGAAGTGGTGAGAAACTTGAGGTAGGCAGACTCCCATGTAGCTATTATAATAGTTCTGGGGTAAGGTGATAAAAAGCTGTATCAAGGTAGTGACAAGGACAAAAGAGAAAAGAAAGATTCAAGAGATAATAAAGGTGAAATCAATGTCTTTGACAATAGATTAAATATGGGTGGGGGAAAGATAATCAGGATGACTCCCATATTGAGAGGGTAGTAATTCCAGAAATAGGGAAGGAAGAAGGAGGGGAAAGATAATGAGTTCCATCTTGGCTTGTGAGCCAAGGTGAATTTAAGATGTCTATAAGACATCTAGTTCAACATGTAGAAAGGCAATTGAAGATTTAAGACTGGAAATCAGCAGAGGATTTGGGGAGGGTAGGTTGATTTGAGATTCTTTGGGTTAGACATGATAGTGAATCATTGGGAGCTGATGAAATCATCAAATAATATGGTATAACAAAGAAGGCACAGAAAAGAGCCTGGAGAGATACCTATTGTTACAGGGTATGTGAGGAACCAGCAAAAGAGACCAAGAATTAGAAGAGAAAGAGGAGAGAGGGGTATACCAAAAACATAAAAGAGAAAAGGAAATCAGGAGGAATGAGTGCTCAACATATCAAAAGCTACATAGGTCAAGGAAAATGATAGAGAAAATTCCCCTAGAAGCAACAATTAGAGAGAATATCAGTAACTTTGGAGAGAACTGTTTTAATGAAATAAGAATAGATGCTAGATTGAAAGGAGTTAAGAGAACGTAGAGGTTAGAACGTAGAGATATCTAGTGTATCCAACACAATTGATTGGGAGATGGAAGGAAGGAGAGAAATGTGGACAGGTCTTGGTAGGCCTCTTTTTTTGGAGGAACAAAATAAATGCTAGATGGGGAAGAAATGTACAGTTTTCAAGTTATCCATTCCTCCCATCCAGACAGGCTAGGGTTATCAGTGTTCATACTAATGCATCTGGTGGATGTCTGTGTGTGTGTGTGTGTGTGTGTGTGTGTGTGTGTGTGTAAGAAACAGAGACATAGAATAAGCATATCAGGGAATCTCCTCTTAGTTCAAGAGGAATTATCTTAAAAAAATAGGAGGGGAAGAAATCCCTACTTTTAATTCATCCTCTGAGCCACACTATCTTGATATCTTCCACATCTGCCTCTGGACTAATGATATAGATTAAAATAAAAGTAATACAAATTCTGCATTTTTATAAACTTGACTTTAGAACAATATTTCAAAGAATATGGTTCCCAGAAGTTCAGATATCCCAAATTCCACAATTCACTGAGTACCTCCCACAGCTTTAGCTTTCTGTTTTGGTATTTTTTTTTATTGTTATTAATTTTGTTTTTTACTTTTGCAAGGCAATGAGGTTAAGTGACTTGCCCAAGGTCACACAGTTAGTGTGTCTGAGGCAGAATTTGAACTCAGGTCCTCCTGACTCCAGGGTGCTTTGTCCACTGCACCACATAGCTGACCCTGTTTTGGCATTTCTATCTATTGCAGGGTCATTACTACACTTACTAGCTCCTTCTTCCCTCTTTTCCCTTTGAGCCATTTCTCTCCCTTCTTTGTAGTTGCCTCGGGGTTGGGTTCTGGCTTGGGAGGGCAGATTTGGCAGACAGACCTCCCACTCTCCCTTATGTTTCATCCTTAACCTTGGTCTTATCTCTCTCTTCTCCTTCAGTCTTTCTCAGGCATAGTGATGATGGTAGCAATTGAGAGTGACTGTCTCCAGTCTGGGGATTATTCTGGACTCCTCTTTCAAGATAATAATAGTTTAAAAATACATGGAAGAGAACAGAAGGAAGTTCAGAAGGAAACAGAGCAGCAGGAAAGCTTTGAAAGTAAATTGTATATAATAGAGATGAACATTTCACAGGCAATTCTCTTTTTTTTTTTTTTTCTACTTTGTGTGTGGAAATATTTTTCACAGTCTATCTCTGTACTCTGTTGTGGTCTTTATCAAGTATTCATTAAATTATATTTAAAATTAAAATTAAGAATTAGGTAGCTACTAGAGTGGCAACTGAAACAAATTTTAAATTATTAGTCGAACCTGGAGCTAAATTGAAGATCTGGACTGCAAGGAAGAAGTAAGAAGGCATTAGTAGAAAATACTGGACAAAACAAGGGCCAGAACATCAGGGACAGCTCAGGGGAAAAGGTCCTGGAGCCAATGTATTAGTGCAAACAGAATAAACACCAAAAGTCACAGTGACCTTTAAGAGAGTCAGCCTGTGTTGAAATCCAATATCCATGGGGCACATTTAGTGGCCATGACCATTTTGAAGGAAAGTTGTCAAGTGTCATGAGAACTGGGGATTTTACCTCCACAATGAACAACATGCCCAGTAGCAGTGGGGGGGGGAGTGAGAGGAAGGTAAAAGGGTTGAGAAGTCTAAAACACATAATGAAACAAAAGCTCAAACTAAGAAAAGTTGGATTTTAATTTTTCAAAGAGGCCTAGTGGGAAACGAGGAAAAACAAAACAGGATAAAGGGTGCTTCAAAGTGAAGTGAATCAAAATCTTGGTCAATATGGCCAACCAGTCCATAACATTTATTATTTTCCTATCATGTTCTAGGCACTCAAAAACACAAGTGGTAAGCACTGGAGAAGCAAAGAAAAGCAAACAAAATAAAACAAAAACAGTTTCCTACTCTCAATTTCACAATCCAATGAGAGAGACAATACCTCAAACTAAGGAAAGGGTTTTAACCAAGTAAGGCAATTACAAAGGATAGGAGGGAGAACATGGGGAGAGCTACAGAGGATCTTGGTTCAGATCCTGACCCTGCTACTTCAACCATAAGCAAGGATTAAGCACCCACTTGCTGAACACTGAGTGAAACTGGCCTGTTAATACATACTAAGATTTGGGGGTCTCAGGAGCATATCTCATTTTCATTTCAAACCGTATATTGGAAATTAATTTCACTGGTCTCAGTCCCAGACCACATCATCCAGCCAGATAATAGTTAGATGCCATTGTAGGAACCAGGAGCAACATCAGATAAAGTTGCCTTGATACATTCTTCTCACACGGCCCTTCCCTCCCAAGTGAGACAAATCTCCCTTTGGCTACTCTGGCAAAATGAGCTTCCTTCTCCTCTTGGATTTGTTCATTTGCTTGTGCTTTTCCTTTTCAATGATTAAAGCACAAAGCATTGCTTTAAAAGACAGGGGAGGGGTGGCTAGGTGGCTCAGTGGATAGAGCACCAGCCCTGGAGTCAGGAGCAGCTGAGTCCAAATCCAACCTCAGACACACTAGATATGTGACCTTGGGCAAGCCACTTAACTCCATTTGCCTTGCAAAAAAAAACTAAACTAAAAAAAAGCCAGGGGAGATAGAGTAATGGAGTCACTGTAGACATGGCTTGGACTAGTAAGTCTCAGAAGTCCACGATGGATAGTGTGGCAGATCTGGAGTCAGGAAGATCTGTTCAAATCCAGACTTCAACACTTACTAGTTGAGTGACCCTGAGCAAGTCACTTAACCTCTATTCACCTCAGTTTCCTCATTATAAAAATGGAGATAATAGTACTTAGCTCTCAACTTTGTTCTAAGGATTAAAAAAGATAATTGTTATAAAATACTTAGGGATTTCTGCTCAAGATGATGGAGAGAAGCAAGGTCCTCATTTCAGTTCTCCTGGCTTTCTCTCAGAATGGACATGAACTGAGCCTCTTGATTTTGGATCTACAGAACCCACAGAAGAGCAGAAGGGAACATCTCCCAGCAAGTCTGTCCAGGGGGACAGAGAACAGAGACCCACTTCAGGGGCAGCCTGGGGATTGTCCTGAGGATTGTGGCTATAGAAGCTTTGCCATGTGCATGGCAAGCAGACATGGGGAGAGCTCCTGTGCAGCTGCCCAGGACACCCACTGGCCTGCTCAGTTGGTCTGGAAGGACCAGGTTGTGAGCCCTCTGTTTCTAACCAGCTAAATCCCTGAGTTTCCAGCCCAAGCCACATTCTTACCTATGGGAGGGCCTGACTTTCTCTAACACAAACACAGAAACAACCCAGGTGTTCTCACCTTGACCCAAGGTACAGGTGTGTGTGTGTGGGGGGGGACAGATCTTCACCCAAACTGATTACCCAGAGAGAGTCTCTGGTGCAGATCCAGTCCCAGGTCTAGGAGTGGGCCACTAATACCACCAACACAGACAATACAGGGAAAGCTTCTGGTTCCTTCCTGAAAGATTCACAGAATAACCCACAGAGTTCCTACAGAATAACCCACAGAGCAAAGTCACTAGGGATCTAAAGACCAAAGGTCTGTGAATCAGCCCCTACCCCAATGTAAGACCCCAGGGAAAGTTAACATTACAAAATGAAGAAAGGTCAATGCAAAGCAGGGTCTATTGAATGTTACCTTGGAAACAAGAATACGAGCTCAGAGTAGGAGGATAGAAAGGATAAAGCTTCAGAAGAAAATGTGAAATGGTCTCCAGTCCAGAAAGACTTTTTAGAAGAGATCAGAAATGAGTTTAAAAATCAAATGGAAAAATTTGGGAAAGAGATGCAAAAGAAAATTAACATCTTATAAGAAAATATGACAGAAAAAATCAAAAAGATTTGGACAATTGGACAATTGCAAAAAAGAAAAAAGATTCCCTTAAAAAACAATTAGGCAAATGGAAAAAGGAAACAACTCCTTCAAAAAAAAAGAATTGACCAATTGGAAAAGGAGATGCAAAGGGTAAAAGAAGAAAATTTCTCTAAAAAATGATTGGAATCTATGGGAAAGAGTGACTTCATGAGACACTAAGAATCTGATAAATAAAATTTTAAAAAAAGAAAAATAAAGAAAATGTAAAATACCTCATTGGTAAAATAACTGATCTGTTAAATAGATCCAGGAGAGATAATTAAAGAAGCATAGAATTGCTTGGAAACCTTGAAGAATAAAAAGATTTGGACTCCTTACTTCAGGATATAGTGAAGGAGAACTACCATGATATCTTGGAAGTAGAGGGGAAAATAGTCATTGAAAAATATATGATTCCCCTCCTGAAAGGGATCCCAAAATGAAAATACCAAGGAGTATTGTGGCAAACTCCATAATTATCAGGTCAAGAAGAAAATCCTGCAAGTGACCAGAAAGAAACAATTCAAATACCAAGGAGCCACAGTCAGGATTACATAGGACCTGGCTGAATTGACATAAAAGGATTGAAGGGAGTGGAATATGATAATCCAGAGGGCAAGAGAACTTTAATTACCATTAATAACCCTCTATCTGGGAAAAACTGAGATTTTTCTTTCTGGGAAAAAGATAACTAATGAATTAGGTGATGTTCAATCTTTCCTGATGAACAAACCAGAGCAAAACAGAAAAGCTGATATTCAAATAGGAGACTCAAGAGATATAGGAAAAAGTAATCAGAGGAAAAGGAAAAAACTGCTATCCAATAAGATAAAACTAGTTATATCCACACCTGGGAGGAAAATTCTCATAACTCTTGAGAATTGTAACTCTGTTAAATTGACTATTCTTAGGCTGAAGATACAATCATAGAATGTTCAGACTTTAATGGAATTCATATATATATATATATATATATATATATATATATATATATAATTAAAAAGGGAGGGCAGTCAATAGATGGGAGGAAGCAGTTTATTGAATAGGGTAGATAGATTATGCATCAAGAGGTGCAGAGGATCTATTGCAATGGAGGGTAAGAAGGGAGGAGGTTAGAATCATTTGAATTTTATTCTCATCCAATTTGACTCAAAAAGGAATTAACACATACAAGCAGTTGAGTTTAGAAATTTATCTGACCTTTCAAGTATTAGGAGGAGAAAGGGGGAGGGAAGGAGGGATTGATAGAAGGGAGAAAAGGAAGAAGGGGAAAAGGAAAGGGGAAAGAAAAGGGAGATGGTGGGTAGGAGGAGTTATACACATTGAGGGAGATATTATTTGGAAGGAAATTTAGAAAAGGAGAGATAAGGTAAGAGAAGGAGGGGATGAAAATGAAGGGAAGATAGCATGGAGGACAATAAAGACTTAGTAATTATAACTTTGAATGTGAATGGGATTCATTCTCCCATAAAATGGAAGTGGATAGCAGAGGGGATTAAAACCCCAAATCCCACAATATGCTGCTTACAAGAAACATTTTTGAAGCAGAGAGATACACACAGTAAAAGGTTGGAGTAGAATATAATATGCTTCAGCTGAAGGAAAAAAGTAGGGAAAGCAATTCTTATCTCAGTCAAATCTCATTAAAAGAGATAAGGAAAGAAACAATATCCTCCTAAATGGTATCATAGACAGTGAAGCAATTTCAATACTACATATGTATGCACCAAGTGGTATAGCCTCCAAATTCTTACAGGAGAAGCTACATGAGTTAAAGGAAGACATAGACAGCAAAACTCTACTGGTGGGGAAACTCAACCTCCCTCTCTAAGAACTAGATAAATCTAACCATAAAATAGAAGGAAATTAAGGAGGTGAATAGAATATTAGAAAACTTAGATATAATAGATCTCTGGAGAAAACTGAATGGGGATAGAAAGTAATATATTTTTTTCTGTGTTACATGGCACAAAAATTAAATATTTATTAGGGCATAAAAACTTCATAATAAAATGCAGGAAGGCATAAATATTGAATGCATCTTTTCATACTCATGCAATAAAATCATGTAAATTAAGGTGCAAGGAGAGATAGATCTAAAACCAATTAGAAACTAAATAACCTAATTTTAAAGAATAAGTGGAAAAAATCATAGGAAAAAAATCCATAGAAAGAATTACAGATTTTATCCAAGACAATGACTATAATGACTATAATGTGACAACACACCAAAACTCATACCAAAGGAGTTATTAGGGGATATAGTATATCTGTAAATGCTTACATGAATAAAATGGAAAAAGAGGAGATCAATGAACTGAGCATGCAACTAAAAAAGTTAAAGAACAAATTAAAAATCCCCAGTTAAATACCAAATTAAAAATTCTGAAAATTAAAGGTGAAATTAATAAAATCAAAAGCAAGAAAACTATTGAGATAATAAATAAAATCAAGAGTTGGTTTTATGAAAAAAAATAAAATACATAAATCTCTGGTTATTTTGATTAAAAAAAAGAAAACCAGATTACTAGTATCAAAAATGAAAAAGGTGAATTCATCACTAATGAGGAGGAAATTAAAGTAATAATTTGGAACTATTTGTCAAATTATGCGCATAAATTTGATAAGTGAAATGGATGAATATTTACAAAAATATAAATTATCCAAGTTAAAGAAGAGGAAATTAAATATGTAAATAATCTTATCTCATAAAAAGTAATCCAATAAGCCATTCACGAAATCCCTAAGAAAAAAAAATTTCCAGGACCAGAGGAATTCACAAATGAATTCTATCAAAAATTCAAGGAACAATTGGCTCCAATTATGTATAAACTATTTGAAAAAAAATAGGTGAAGGAAATCTGTCAAATTCTTTATATAACACCAGTATGGTGCTGATACCTAAACAAGGAAGAATCAAAACAGAAAAAGAAAATTATAGACAAAATTCCCTAATGACTATGGATGCAAAAATTTTAAATAAAATATTAGCAAAGCAATTGCAGCAAGTTATCACTAGGATAACACATTATGATCAAGCAGGATTTATATCTAGAATACAAGGTTGATTCAATATTAGGAAAACTATCAGCATAATTGACTATATCAATAAGAAATCTAACAGAAGTCATATAACTATATCAATAAATGCTGAAAAATCTTATGAAAAATACAGCATCTATTCTTTCTAAAAAAACACTGGAGAGCATAGGAGTAAATGGATTTTTCCTTAAAATGGTAAGCACAATCTATCTGAAACCATCAATAGGCACTATATGTAATAGGGATAAACTAGAAGCATTCCCAGTAAGATCAGGGCTGAAGCAAGAATATCCATTATCATCACAATTATTTGATATTGTATTCAAAATGTTTGCTTTAGCAATAAGAGAAGAAAGAGCAATTGATGGAATTAGAAAAGGTAATAAAGAAATAAAATTCTCACTGTTTGCAGATGATATGATGATATACCTAGAAAACCCTAGAAAATCATCTAAAAAGCTACAGGAAACAATTAGCAATTTTAGCAAAGTTGAAGGATATAAAATAAATCCACATAAATCCTCAGCATTTCTATATATTACTAAAAAAAATTCAGCAGCAAGAGATAGAAAAAGAAATTCCATTTTAAATAATTTCAGACAATTTAAAATACTTGGGAGTCCACCTGCCAAGGCAGACTCGGAAACTCTATGGAAACAACTATAAAACCCTTTTAACACAACTAAACTCAAGTCAAAATAACAGGGCAAATATCAATTGCTCATGGGTTGGCCAAGCTAATATAATAAAAATGCCAAATCTACCTAAATTAAATTCCTTATTTAGTGCCAAACCAATCAAACTTTCAAAAAATTACTTTAATGAGGTAGGGAATAAAAAGCAAATAAATTTATATGGAGGAATAAAAGGTCAAGAATATCAAGGGATTAATGAGAAAAAGGCAAACGAAGGTGACCTAGCCATATCAGATCTAAAATTATATTATAAAATATCAGTCATCAAAACTATATGGTAGTGGCTAAGAAAAATAGTGATGGATCAGTAAAATAGAATAGGGGCAAAAGAGACAGCAGTAAATGTCTATAGTATTTACTGTTTGATAAATCCAAAGATTCCAGCATCTGAGATAAGAACTCTTCAAGAAAAACTGCTAGGAAAACTGGAAGGTAGTATGGCAAAAACTAGGATTAGATCAACATTTCACACCCTATACCAAGATAAGGTCAAAATGGGTGCAGGATTTAGACATAAAAGATAATATTATAATCCAATTAGGAGAACAAGGAATATTTTATCTGTCAGATAAGCAGTTTATGATCAAAGAAGAAACTGAGAATATTTTAAGAAATAAACTGAATAATTGTGATTAAAATTAAAAAGTCTTTGCATGAACAAAACCACTGCAACCAAGATTAAAAGGAATGTAGTAAATTGGGAAACAATTTTTATATCTAGTGTTTCTGAAAAAAGAACTCATTTCTAAAATATATGTAAAGAACTGAGTTAAATTTATTCAAAAAAACCATTCCCCAATTGATAAATAGTCAAAGAACATGGAAAGACAATTTTCAAACAAAGAAATCAAACTATCTATAATCATTTGAAAAATTGCTCTAAATATTATTGAATAGAAAAATGAAAATTAAAAGTATCTCTGAGATACCATTTCCATACCTCTCAGATTAGACAATATAACTAGAAAGGATAATGATCAATACTGGAGAGGATGTGTGAAATCTGGAACACTAATGCATTTTTGGTGGAGTTATGAACTCATTCAAACTTTCTAGAGAGCAATTTGGAATAATTCCCAAAAGGCAATCATAAATGCACATAATCTTTGATCCAGAAATACCACTACTGGGTATATATATCCTGAAGAGAACATGAAAAGAGTAAAAATACCATATATACAAAAATATTCATAGTATCTTTTATGTGGGGTAAAGCTTTAGAAATTGAAGGTATGACCATCAATTTAGGAATGGCTGAGCAAATTGTGGTATTTGTGTATGACAGGACACTATTGTTCTATAAGAAATCATGAAGGATGGAATTTCAGAAAATCCTGCAAAGACTCACATGAAATGATGCTGGGTGAAATGAGCAGAACCAGAAAATTATACACACTATCAACAAGAAAGGGTGTTGATCAATCAAGATGGACTTATTCATTTCAGTAGTTTAATAATCAAAGACAATTTTAAGGGATTTGTGATGGAAAATACCATCTGTATCCAGAGAAGGAACTATGGAGTTTAAATGAGGACCAAAGTTTATTAATTTCAATTCATGAATTATGCAATTTTGCTATCTAATGCTTTCTTCCTTCCATTTGGATCTGATTCTTCTCTCATGATAAGTTCAATATTGATCTAAGTTTAGCATGATTATGAATATAAAGCCTACATCAGATTGTTTTCTGTCAGGGGGGAGAGGGGAGGGAAGGAAGGGAAGGAGGGATACAAACTTTAAAACTTAAAGCCTTGCCAAAAAATGATTGGTAAAAATGACTATTGTTTGTAGTTGGAAGAATAAATAAAATATTTATAAACAAAATAAAGAACTTAGTAATTAGCTTAGATAGTAAGCACTATATCCATGTTATTAATTCTTGTTGTGATTCTGGAACATGTCCTCTGTTATTGAGGAGTTACAATCTAATGGGGAGTTGGGGAGATGAGATGTAATGCTTAAATAGCTGGAATTTATAGGAGCTATAGCTGGTGGTTGAGACAACTTGCTCTACCAAGGATTGGTACCACCTTTGTTGTGGATCTGAATGAGAGAGAAAGAATTCAATCTGATGGACAGCCTTCATTGAGAAAGGTACCATCTTTCTTCTAGTCACTTAGGCTTGTAAACTGGGTGTCAACCTTGAAGACTTTTTCCATTTCCAATCAGTTATCAAACCCTGTCCATCTTGGTAGCATCTCTCAAATGTCTAGTTTTTTCTCCTCTGACATGGTTATCACCCTGGCCTTCATCACCAGTCCTGGGATTTTGCAGTGACATCTGTCTAGTCTTCCTGCTTCAAGTCTATCCCCACTCTAGTGCATCCTTCACTCAGTTGTTGAATTGGTCTTCATAAAACACAAGTCTGATCAATTCCCACTCCTATTCAATAAACTCCAGTGACACCTAACACATTTAGAAAATACTATTTGGCTTGCAAATTCTCTCAAAGAGCTGGCCTTTCCTACCTCTTAAGTCTTCTTAAATACTTGCTAATGTATTTCACGATTCTTTATTGTTCATTGAACACCTCTCAACAACTACTGTCTTTCTCCCTTAACTGCAGTTCTCTCCCTCTTCATGTCCACCTCTGAGATTCTGATTTCCTTCAAGCCCCAGATAAAGCCCCACCTTCTAAAGAAGCCTTTCCTATTGGATCTTTTTTGCCAGTGCTTCTCTCTCTGAGATTATCTCCAATCTATCCTTCTTTGTACATAGCTATTTGCATGTTGTCTCCATTCAACTATGAGCTCCTTAAGGACAGGGACATTTTGTGCTATTTTTTTGTAGTGACAGTGCTTGGCACAGTAACCAGAATATAGTAGGTACTTAGTTAATATTGAAATTTGCCTTGTGAGTATTCTTATAAAAAGAACATAATAGCCAGCATAGTGGTCTCACTAAGAACCTGTCCCTAGTCTGGATGCCATAACTTCCCAGGTATTTTATTTCCTAGCATTTCAACATCAAAAGGATCATTTTGAGGTGCATGGTTGCTATTTCCATTTCCATTTCTCTCTCTCTCTCTCTCTCTCTCTCTCTCTCTCTCTCTCTCTCTCCCCATATATATATATATATATATATATATATATATATATATATGTATGTATATATATATATACATACATATATATATATATATCTATATATATCAGGAGGTAACAGCCAGTTAAGATAAGAAAGTATTTGATAGAAGATACAAAAAGATTCAAAATCATGCATTCCTCTGAAATATAGCCCTGTCATCAAAGATCATAAATTCTTTATCCAGAAGTCATGTATCTTGAAATAAAAAGGACTAAGGACAACCAGTGAGCCTTACTTTTCCTTTCAACTTTTCAAAGCACTTCCTTTTCCTTTAAACTAACAAGATGTGGGGAAAGATCCTCTACTTGCTTTTCCAGGTAGAAGTTGCAACAAAAGAAATTTGCTCCATACAGGCAGACCCTTGGTAAGTTCTCTCCATAGGCTTGCATTGCCTTTAAAGAGCTAAGTAGACACATTTCTCCTAAAGAAAGGGTAGCTCAGTTCATAAGTCTTTACAGGATTTTCTGAAATCATCCTGCTTGTCATTTTTTGTAGCAAAAAATTCCATTGTAATCATATATCACAGTTTATTTAACCATGCCCCAAATGATGGACATACCCTTGATTTCCAATTCATAGCCATCACAAAAAGTTGCTACAAATATTTTTGTACAAATAGGTCCTTTTTCTCTTTTTAAAAATATCTTTGGAATACAGACCTAGTAGTGGTATTGAAGGATCAGAGGGTATCAATTTTGTATCAGTTTGGTCACAGTTGCAATTTGATCTCAAGAGTGGTTGGATCAGTTCACAACTCCACCAACAGTGCAATGTTGTCCCAGTTTTTCCCACATTTAAGAGTTTCCTTTTTTTCTCATATTAGCCACTTTGAGTTGGTACCTCAGAGCTGTTTCAATTCGCATTTGTCTAATCAACAGTGATTTAGAAATTTTTTTTTTCAAATGACAAAGAATAGGTCTAATTTCTTTTTCTGAAAACCATTTGTTCATTCTTTGACCATTTATCATTTGGGAAATGACTTGTGTTTTTAAATAAATTTATTGAGTTCTCTATATATTCGAGATGAGGCCTTTTCCAGAAATATTTATTGCAAATTTTTTTTTGCTTTCTTTATAATTTTGGTTGCATTGGTTTGTACAAAATCTTTTAAATTTTATAGAATCAAAATTATCTACATTTTATAATGCTCTCATTTTACTTTATATATCTTTTCTATATCTCTTAAATTCTTCCTTTCTCCATAAATCTGTCAATAAACTCTTCTATGTTCTCTTAATCTGTTTATGGAATCACCTTTATTATGTAGAAATCATGGACCTATTTTGACAGTGTCTTTGTGTATATATATATATATATATAATATTGACCTATAACTAATTTCTGCCATACTGTTTCCAGTTTTCTCAACAATTTTTGTCAAATAATGAGTTTTTGTTACAAAAGCTTAGATCTTTGGATTTATCATAGCCCAAATTACTATAGTCATATATTATAATATAATTCATATCTAATCTATTCCACTGATCTACCACTCAATTTCTTAGCCAATACCATATTGTTTTGATCATTACCATTTTGTAATAAAGTTTGAGAACCGGAATGGTTAGGTTGCCTTCTTTTACATTAATCCCTCTAATTTGGGGGGTTTGGAATGAAGGGTTTCCTGACATCAGGTCAAAATCCTTTTAGGATCTTTGCAACTTTTATTCATTATTATTAATTCTTTCCTTGTTAACAATAAGAATTTGTTAAATCCTTTTTTCCTTATGACAGTCCTTCAAATATTTTAAGATTACAATTATGCCCTGAGCCTTCCTCAACCTTATCTTCTCTAGGCTAATCACCCCAATTTCTTCAGTCAATCATCAAATTGACATGATTCAGTCTTTCAATGTCCTGGTCTCTCACTTTGATAATCTCCAGTTCACTAAACTGCCCTTTCTAAAACAGTATCTGGAAGTGAAAAGAATGCTCCAGATGGGGGTTTATACAAACAGAAGACAGAGACATTCTTATTCCCTTCGTCTGAAAGTAGGTCTCTTTCCATGTAGGCAAAGCTGACATTAACTTTCTTGATTTCCTCAATATCCCATTGACTCATATTGGCATTTGGGGAATTTTTGGGGGGTGGTATAAGTAAAGGGAACAAAAGAAAAATGTCAGAGGCTGATTGATTCAAAAGAAGGAAACAAGTATTGATAAGTCCTTACCAAATGCTTTACAAATATCACATTCAATTTTCACAACAAGTCTAGGACTTTTATAATCTTCATTTCTGAGAAAACTGAGGTGCAACAATTAAGTGACTTCACCAGAGTCACTCAAACTAATTGCCTAAGGCCCGATTTAAACTTAAGCTCTTTCTGACCCAAGGTACACTGAGCCCCAGAATTGTCTCTATTAGGTTGATGTTCTCAACAGAAAGAGACGAACTGAGAGGAGAGGTATCTTTAGGGGAAAGACTAGGATTTGAGCTTTTGGAGATATTCAAGTTGAAGTGCCAGGGGTCATTTGAGAAGAGAAAGCCAGCAGACTATTTCAATCAGTCAATAATCATTCATTAGGCACCTACTATATACCGGTCAATGACCTAAATTCAGGAAATAGAAAAGGGCTGAATGTTTAGATTCAGAAGCCATTAAAATCTACTTGGTATCTGAACCTATGTGGAAGTGGATGAGATGACTGAAGAGAAATATAGAGAAAGAAGAGGGCCAAGATAAGATTCTTAAGGGTCACCCACACTTAGAATCAGATGGTTGTATAATGTTTCAACCAAAGAGACTAAGTAGGAGTAAAGAGACAGATAAGAGGAGAACTAGGAGAGAGTAGGGCTAAGAGTCAAGGAAAAAGAGAGCATTCCAGTAAAAGGCTAGGCTGAAGAGAAGTCAAGGAGGTGAAAACTGAGTCAAAGTCATCAAATTTAATATCTAATAAACCACTAGCAAACTTGGAGAGAGAAGTGTTCGTGCAATAGTGGAATCTGAAGTAAGCCTTCATGGCAATGGGAAATGAGTGGGAGGTGAAAAGCAAGAGTTTGATAATAAAAGGGAAAAAGATATGGAGGATAATAGCTTAGGCAATAAGGTCAATGAAGATTTGTTAAGGATGGGGGTAACCCAACAAAAACATCTTTCAGGGATATATAAAGAACTGTCTTCTTCAAGTAAGGGCCCTATCTTCTGGGGTAAAGCTTAGGAAGCAAGTTACAAAGAGGGTTCTAAATGCAAGCAGCCTTGCTGACAAACCAAGCCAATATTGGCTGTAAGCCTCTGTTTGGATTAGAATCTAATTCAGACGACTGGGGTTAGGCTGACTCCAGGGGAGAATTCCAAGAATGGGGTCAGGGAATCTGATAGAAAGTTGGATCAAGGGCTAACTCTCATTGACTTTTCCAGGGAAGATCATGGGTAATCAATTTAACCCTCTTGGAGCTCTTTCTCCTGCTCTGTTTTGTTATCTTAACCCCCTATTTTCTTCTATTTGCTTACAATTAAAAATATCCTTCACCAAGTGTTGTATCTTTATTTCAAAGCGAGAAAAACTGGGAAATAGTCAGAAATTCACAACTCTTAAGACTGAAAGAATCTCAGAAGTCATCCCTTTCAACTTCCTCTTTTCATACTTGGTGAAGCTGAGACCAAGAGGTAGACAGTAACCAATCCTCTGGAACTTGAATGGAGGCCTTCTGACTTCTAAGTCTTTCCACTCAGGCAGAATGTTGCGATCTTCATTCCTATCTGCAGTAGGTTTGGTTGAAAGGACAATGAGCCGTGGGTATGCATGGACTTTAGTCCTAGATCTACAAGTCAGAGAAAGTAAAGACACTAAGAGTAGGCACCAAGTGTTCCCCTCAGGGCCAGCTGCCCAAGTTGCTTCTCCATAAAATTTGCAGATTCTGCAAATAAGTCAAGTCTATAAGCATTTATTAACTCCCTACTCTCTGGTAGCTTCAGAACCTACCATGAAGGGTTGTTAGGAGGGTCAAATGAGATGAAGAGAGATCCTGGAAGAAGATCCTGAGAGCAGGATATGGTACACACAAGTTAAATTGTCTTAGAGATAATCTCAGAGGGAAGGAATGAAAACTTTTGCTTAGACATCAGGGAAGCCAGGAGGCCTAGATCCAAGAATGGGGGACAAGCGTAATGCTCAAGACTTTTGTTGAACCCTGTAATCCCTTACTGTGTGTTGGTTCCAGTTTCCCATTCTCCTCTGACTTTGGCCCAGACACTGCTGCATCCCTGAGGTTGCCCTGTCGCTCTAATGCTCTGAAACCAAGTTGGGCCAGGTTCTCATTGCACAACCCCCTAAAATCAGCCATGAAAACAAATAGGAACCATATTTTCTATTCCTTTGAGTCCTGTGTCCACAAAAGTTTCAATTTCTCATCACAGCAGGAGTTCACTGGCCTAGAAGAGTTCAAGGAAGGCTGGGGATTCAAGGATTAAAGAAATGTTTAAGAGGCCATTTTAATTACTGCTGTTTTTAGGGGAAATGAACAGTAATTAAAATGCATTTTTCCCCAAAGAAAAGGCAAATATGTAATACAATCCCTCAAAATGGATATTGGGAAGCATCTACAATGACCATATAGTCAAAAGCAGACCTGAACAAGTCCTAACCTGGAGTTCTTCCAGAACTTAAGAGCCCAGAGTCACTTATGGAGTGAGAATATTTTACAAGGACTAATGATGATTTCCTTCCATTTCTGTTGTTTAAGGGTGAGAATCACAGGATTCTAGGTTTAGAGCCGGAGGCAAACTCAGAAGTCATCTGACTCAACCATCTCACTTTTCTATACTGGGACAATTGATCACAGAGTGATGAAGCAACTTGTTCTGGATCCCACAGTTATTGACTATTAGAAGTAGGATTTGTTCATGACTTTGATTTTTTGGTGAATCCTTGTTCTCACCACTAGAGACATTCCCTTCACTGCAGATTGCCATTCACCTATGCCTTCTCATGATTGTTGCCAAGATTTCTAAGAGCTCCCATCCTAGATCATTGTCTTGTTGTGGCAGAAGGGTTTGAGTAGCTCAACAAAACAACGAACCATGCATGCAAGAATGCCCAAGATAAATAGGTTATATTGGCAAGTTCTGGTGAAAGGTGATCTACTGGAGAAGGGAGTGACCAATACCCCAGTGTCTTTGCCAAGAAAATCCCATGGACAGGACTGAAATGATAAAATGAAATTGGAAGATGAGCCCCTCAGAGTAGGTGTCCAATATGCACTTGGGGAGAATGGAGGTCAAGTATAAATAAATGCACTACTGACAAAGTGATTGGACCAAAGCAGAGAAGAAGCTCAGCTGTAGATGCATCTGATGGTGAAAGGAAAGTCTCATGCAGTAAACATCAATAATACATAGGAATCTGAAATCTTAGGTTAATAACAATGTGGACAAACTGCCATGATACTTTGGAGGAAAGGGGGAAACTTAACCAACTGCCCCCCACACACACACAACATATAACATCAAGAAAATTAATGTAACTACATGCCTCCTTCTATGTCATGTGGCAGCTGTTCCTGCCCAGAGTTATCAGTTAAGTATGGATTCTGGGGACAGCAGAAAATCTCTCCAGGTGATATTAATTCCCTTCTAAACTTCCTTCTCATTTCTTTATTTTCTAAATAATTTCTCATGTTTGAAATGATTATTACTCCTTTCTTTTTAGCATTACAATCACTACTTCCTACTGCCTATTCCCCAATAAAAAATTTTTCCTTATAAAACAAATCCAGTCAGAGAATGTGATTCACTTGGACACTTTAGACCATTACTCTGCCAAAAGGTGAGAAATATGACTTCTCATCAGTCTCATAAAGTCAGGATCAGACAATGGGGTCAGAAAGGGCCAATGAAGGGGTGGCTAGGTGGTGCAGTAGATAAAGCACCAGCGCTGGAGTCAGGAGTACCTGGGTTCAAATCTGGTCTCAGACACTTAATAATACCTAGCTGTGTGGCCTTGGGCAAGCCACTTAACCCCATTTGCCTTGCAAAAAAAAAACCTAAAAAAAAAAAAAGAAAGGGCCAATCAAGTGTCAATAGAATATGGCCTCAGAGTCAAATCCCATCTATTGACTATTTTTGTATAGCCAGAGACAAACACTTTATTTCAGAATGTAAAATACAGTTTTAGCTGAAAGGTCACACCAAAAAGAGCCAATGAGATGGTCCATACAAAGAAAGACCTTCAGGTTTAGTTTACTGACCCCTAGAGAAGATCATAGTTCGAGATTTTCACAGTAATTTTCCTTTGCAAAGTCATAGTCTTTATATAACTTGTTCTCATGGTTCTGCTCACTTCATTCTGCATCAAGTCATATGAGGCCTTTGGGGCTTCTCTCAAGTTGTCCCAAGTTATTCCTTTCTTAATATAACAAAAGATAGTATTTTATCTCTTTGTTGCCATATCCTAAGGTTGACTCCCATTTTTTCATTACTTTTGTTATTTATAATTCTTTGCTGTTCAAAGTGAAAATTTGATTCATGATTCACATTTTTTCATGAATTATCTAGATATTATACATAGAGGTGCCACAATCAACTTTATTAAGTATACCTTTGCTATTAAAATAATATAGAGTATTCATGTGATATAAAATATCATTTTACCTGCTACATAATACATTATATACATAATATAATATATCCTCTGCAAGGTAAAGAAGTTAATGGCATCATGTTCTTCACTTACAGATTAGTATAGAGTCTTAGTAGTAACAAACTTATCTTGTAAAAGATTATTTTCATAATTTTTCTAGTAAAATAAATCATTGCTTTACTTAAGAAAATGTCAAATTATATTTTTATAATTATTTGTAAATTGATCTATTTCCCACAACATACCTGTGTACAAAAGAACTACTAAAAAAAACCTATTGGTCTTAATGTTGATATCAAACTAGTACAGAAATCTTCCATGGCTGAATTTATTTAATCTGAACTGAAAAAAAATGAGTCTGACTACAGAGAAAATTAAGCCAACTTGTCAAAAATCAGCAAAATCATTCCAGAGTTTCAATGTTCAAGACAATGCAGATGGTTTTCCATTTGATTCACTTTCCTACTGATTATCTTCTCGAACAGACTGACCTGTAGACTTATTTCCAGATAAAGTAATACTCCTGTCTCCCATCATTTTAGCATTTCTGTTATCCTATTCTACTTCCTAAAAATAACATCAGCAGATTCCTTGCTTTTCTTATTTGTATTATTATACAGTCTTCTTTAGGAGTTGACACCTCCAGTTTGTTTTCTTCTGGAACCTAGGTCTTCAATGACAATTTGAATATGGAAAACCTGAATGATATGTATAATTTGATAGCTGCACAAGCCAATCTTTTGTTTTATTTATTAGTTCAGATAGCTGCTGAGTAGTTCTCGATTGATTTATCCAAAGCCTTTTGCATGGCTGTGAAATCAGTGAATTCATTCCTTGTTGTCTTTGCTGGAGTACCTTTGTTCCAATATCACCAATGTCAACTTCAAACCACTGAATATTGTTTTTAGATCTTTTTTCATCTAAAAATTGAAAGTCAATTCAATGTAATACACTGGTACTCTCATATACTTTTTGTTTTCATACCCCCAATGTTGTTGAAACTTCATTGAAATAATGAATAGTGATCCACCAGGAGCAGATTTGGAGAACTGCATACATACACTAGTCAAATAAATTATAGATCTATCCTAATGAAGTTTTGTCATTCAGTGCTTTTCTCAGGGCAATTTTTTATATGTTTTCCTCTAAGATGATCTATATTTTTTATGTCAGAAGCTCTTCATGTGGACCAATAGGTAGGGGATTAGTTTCATGAAGGGTTCTTGACATTCTCTTTCAGTGGGCTAGCAGTGATTCTGATGTGGCCCTAGATTTAGCTCCTCTAAGAAGCTGGTGTCACTCCCCCCTCAATGATCTTAAAAGCCACAGAGATCCATAGTTCAATATCAGACCAACTGCTCTCTGTTCCCTCTTGAACTTATGGGGTTTGTTTTTTTAACCCAAGAATAAGATTTAAATCTTTCCTTATTAAATTTCAACTTATCTGATTCAGTTCAACGTTCTAATGAGGAAGACAAGGCAATGTGCATTTACTGAGCATCAATTTTATACAAAGCACAAGAAATAAAAATACAATCAAAAAAGAAAGTTCCTACCCATATTCTAATGAAAGAAAACAACACACAAATCCAGTTGGGCAGAGGGGAAGAGCAGAGCAGGTACCCACATGATGCTGAAGTCCAGAAATTAGAATGAAAAACAGGAAGGGAATAACTGTTGGGTGGTCTAGGCCCTTTCACAAAAGGGAGACCCCAGAATAATTTTCCAATGGGAGAAGGAGCCAATATGGCAGCATGTTCTTAGATGAGAAAGCCACAGAAAGTGAGGGAAGTTCCAGGGTGCAACAGCAGCTGAGACATGGTGCAAAGTCTTGAAAATTAAGAGTAAAGTTGGAAAAAGTCTGTCAAGGTATCTCATATTTTGGAATTCTTATTACATCACATCACTCATGTTTCTGAACTTTGTGTCATCTCCAAACCTGACTTAGAGAGATTAAATGGTTTTCCAAAGTCACCCAGCTAGTCAACAATGGAGCTGGGACTCCATCCTGAATTTTCAGAATCTGGAGTCATCAGAACTCTTTAAATGACTTGCCCAGCTTTAGGACCTCTGAACTTTTCTTTATTACAATGAATTCTTCACTCCCTTCCTTGGATGTCTTGGACTCCCAATCTGGACTTTCCCAAGCTGGGGAAATGTCAGTCAGCATGAACCCCACTTATAGTCCTTGGTAGAATCAAGTCTATTCTGTCTCTGGAGCAACAGTAGAATTCCCTAATATACCCAGAAAAGAAAAAAAACTGTAAGAATCTATATCAATTATTTTGGCTATTTTCCATTTAGGATTATGTGGATAGTTCTGGGAGTATGGTTCCTACTCTGTCTGCTTCAGTGAAGAGAGGAGTATAGAAGGTAGCAATTACAGCTCACCCACACACTTTTGAGGGGTATGTGGGAAAGTTGTGTTTGTTTTAGGGTGTTTTCCTTTCCATTTCTTACTAGTCACCCCAGGGCCATTACAGTTTGATGACCAAAAGGAGAAACCAATATGCATTTATAATAAAACTAAGACCTGGGATTTTCTTTCTTTACTGACAAGGGAGGATGTTGAAACTTCTTTGGTGAGTGATGGAGTTGGATGAAATACAAGAATTTGATCTCCACACTCTGGGTGGTTAAAGGAACAGTGATTAATTTTATAGGCATATATGTTTATAGGGGACTAAGTATGTCCGGTCAGATGCACAGCACGTTAGAGTGCGAGTGTGTGTGTCTGTGTGTCTGTGTCTGTGTGTGTGTGTGTGTGTTTGTGTTTCCTCCCATTGACGTGGCATTCTGCATATTTAGAAAGTCATAAAGACCTTTCAGATGAGGAGAATGTTATTGGGCTGGCCACAGACTCTGTGGCAGCTTTTGCTTCAACCCAAGTCAGTAAGATGCCTTCATAAGCATTTCCCATAGGCTTAGAAATGTGCTCAGTGCATTGGAAGATAGAAATAAGTGAGAGTATGGTCCAACCTCTCCCTTGTGGGACAAGATGGTGCCCCAAAGTACTGGGTCTGAGAAGGGTCATGCAAACTAATGCTCTAGATTGCTACGTGTTTTTGGTTTTTTGGAATTCAAGATCATTTGAACTATCTAGAACTAAAAGAGATTGTAAAATTTATCGTATCCAATATCCTCATCTTATAGGCTAGGAAGCCAAAGTTTAGAATAGGGAGGCTGTAAGACACTGGCATAATGATGATTGTGTTTGAATTCCCAAGACTTGGTTTCAAATCCCAGCCTAATTACTTATAACTTTTGTGACCCAAGACATTTCGCTGCCCTTTTCAGTGACCAAATCTATCAAATGAGGGGACTGTATTCAATGAACTCTCTTGTCTTTTTTTAGCATTAGAACTAGGAGCCATGATTCTAGGAAATGACATATCTAATGTTGTTACACAAATAGTGAGAAGAATCTAGCTTCCTTGAAGTCACATTCAGTAACTTCTCAATATACTTTACATTGTGGAGCAATCCAAGCCCTTATGGGTGGGCTTTTGTACTCCCATGAAAAGCTCCCAGTTCCAAGTTGGTGGTCTCTTCCCCAATCTTCAATTCAGGTGATCTGAGGAAGTTTATGGACCCCAAGAATATCAAGAAGCCGGTAGTCCAAGCACTCGAACCAGACAAGAATCAAGTTCCTTCTAGAGCATTGCTCAGGTGGAGGCCTTTATTTCCCTATAAGCTCTGAGAATTCCTGTTACAAAACTAAGTAATTAATACCAGAATCAAATCAAAACAGGGAACCTAGCTGGTAAGACTGGATTTCCCTTCACAAAGAACTATCAGAATGGGTTTTGGCTACTCCTCCTTCAGTTGGCAGATGCTTGCTAAGTGCTTACTGCATACAGGATATTGTGCCAACTGCTAGAGGTAGAAGACAAAGGCCTTACATCCCATTCTTTAGTTATAACTAAGAAGGGAACAAAGGGCAGGTTGCAGGAAACACAGAGATATTCTTAACTGTTGAGTGGGCACCATAAGCACAAACTGTCAAAGACATATGGCAAGTCCGGTCTACTGAGAAAGAACCTGAAGTCACTACTTCCCATTCACCCAAACCCAAGGTGACTCTTCATTCTACAACAAAGTTGAGAGAGTGAGAAGCCCTTTGAGATTTCTTGGTTTTGGTTTAACAATTATGCCTTAAAGGTGACAACCAAATAGAAGCCATGTTCTCACAGAGTGATGAAGCTCCTACTTTCTCCAGGTTCATATTTAAAGGATCTATGTATGAATGTATATCTATATGCATATGTGGATGTGTGTGTTGTGAGTAATGAATGCAGTTAAACAGTAGCAGCACTTAGTAAGCCACTGCCTCTCCTCACAGCTGGCTTTAGTGTGACTGTCCTTGGAGCCAGAAAGAGCTGAGTCCCAGGTCTACTCTGACCCATACTGGATAGGTGAACCTGAACAAGTCACATCACCTCTCATTGCATCATGAAGTAAAATCTCTATATTACAAACAAGGTGCTGATTTCCATTATAGATGAGTGTGTTTCTTTACCTGGAAGTTCTCCATACTAATAAAATGCTAAGTTCAGTTCTTACCTTCCTGTCCCCATCATGGTAGGAAATATCCAAGGTTCTGGGATCCAAGATAAAACTGTTCCTGCCAAGAGAAGCTTACATTCTATCTATATTGACTAATGTGGGTGATGGGGCCTGCTTAGTAGTTGAGGGATCTTTGAAGGAATTCAGGGATTCTGAAAGCCCAAGATGAGGAAGGAAGGCCTTCACAGCATGGGAACCAACCTAGGCAAAGGTGTCCAAGTGACTAGGAAGATGAGCCGGAAGGTTGGTTGGGCTGAACCATAAAGCTCCTGCAGGGGAGTAATGAGCCTTGGAGCTGGGAAAGGGAGGCCCAGTCAGACTGGGGGCAAAAACTCACTGGTTCTCAAACCTGTCACACTCTGTCAGTTCTAGCACCCAGTAGGCTACAAACTCAGTGTGACAGTTTCCCATCGAACAGATGCTGGCCTGCAAGCAGAGGAAAATTCTGGTTAATGTAAATATCTCAGCTAATTAGGACAGAGATATTTCAAGAAGCTCAGAGGAAAGCATTGAAAGGTAAATGGCTTTAATAACAGTATATTAAAAAGTTTCTCCAAGCCTAAAAGCTCCACTGGGAAGCCAGCTCAAGGCACTTAGCAATAGGAAGTGAAGCCTCAGGAAGGCCCATTGCAGGCATCATTTGGTGCTTTGCAGGGGACACTTTCTCAGGGTGATTTTGTTCTCTTGTTTGTCAGCAGAGCTAACTGACTCCAGTAGCAGAACCTGCTTCTCTTAATTTGGTTTCATTGCTTTGTCATCCAAATAAAAACTCAAATTTCTATTTAGCTTTCATGTAAAACACTTCTGCACAAAGTCTTTATGAAGAAGGGAGTGAGAGCACATTATCTTCATTTTACAGAAGAGGAAACCAAGACTCTGAGAATTTGTAATTTGCCCATAATGTATGTGTGTGTGTGAGGGAGGGAGGGGGAGGGAGGGAGGGAGGAAGGGGCGGAGAGAGAGAGAGAAGAAGAAGAAGAAGAAGAAGAAGAAGAAGAAGAAGAAGAAGAAGAAGAAGAAGAAGAAGAAGAAGAAGAAGAAGAAGAAGAGGAGGAGGAGGAGGAGGAAGAAGGAGGAGGAGAAAAAGAAAAGGAGAAAAGGGAGGAGGAGGAGAAGAAAGAATGATGAGAAAAGAAGGAAGAAGAAAAGAAAAGAAGAGAAGAGAAGAGAAAGAGGAAGGAGAAAGCAAAAATAAAAGTCATGATGTCATGATAGTATTCTATCTCTCCAAGTCTTTCTCTGAATATCTCTAACTTTTTTGCTCCATCTTTCCATATGGAACTTAAATATATTTTCCATCATTTTCTGTGGAACTTGAAAATTATTGCTTAAGGAGTTCTGCTTTTTATTAAGGATCCCAGGAAGTCAGCAGTTTCTGTGGAATGGGTGTTTCCCAGGGAATGGGAATTATTCTGAGGGGAAGGGAAGAGAGTAAAGGGTGACTCGACAATTACATTAACAATCAAGCCAATAATACCAAATTAATATTTCATCTATTCATCCAGCAAGAATCTTTTCAGTCCTTACTGAGCAAGAGCCACAAAAACAAAGAGCAAACTCATACCTGCCCTCAAGAATCTGTCATTTTATGGGGGATTGGGGTGGTGGTAATGGTGGTGGTGGGAACAATACAGACACAGAAAATTAAATACCACATACATAACAATAATTTCTGAAAGAGAAGAGTATTTGATATCCTTGGCTCTTTCCTAGCTCAGACATGCTTTTATTTTTTAATTTCTAAAATACTTTATTTTTTCAATTACATGTAAAAACAATATTTAATACTTTAAAAAAAATTGAATTTCAAATTCTGTCTCTCGTATGATAAGATTACTCTCCAGAATTGTTGCATCAGTGTACAATTCCAATAACAATGTGCAATATTCCCACATTCTCTCCAACATTGGATAAAATGACAAAAAAGTGCAATGATAAAACTGATAAAAGTTTTAATTTGCATTTCTTTAATCCAAAATGATTTGGAGCACTTTTTCATATGATTCTAAATATCTTTAATTTCTTCATCTGAAAACTGCCTGTTCATATCCTTTGACCATTTATCAATTCTGGAGTGACTTATAATTTTTTAAATTTGATTCAGTTCTCCATATATTTTAGAAATTAGGTCTTTATCAGAAATACAAGCTATTGGGTGGCTAGGTGGTGCAGTGGAAAAGAGCACCAGCCCTGGAGTCAGGAGTACCTGAGTTCAAATGCGGCCTCAGACACTTAATCATTACCTAGCTGTTTGGCCTTGGGCAAGCCACTTAACCCCATTGCCTTGCAAAAACCTAAAAAAAAAATAGAAGCTATGAAAATTGCTTCCCAGTTTTCTGCCTTTCTTCTAATTTTGGTTTTATTGAAATGGTTTTATTAATGAGAAAAACATTTAACATAGTCAGAATCATTCATTTTGCAGTCTATAATGTTCTCCATTTTGTTTGGTCATAAATTTCTCCCCTTCCCATAGATCCAATAGATAAAGTGCTTTTCTCTTAATTGGACTATGGTATCACCCTTTATGTCTAAATTCTGTAGCAATTTTGAACTTGTTTTGGTATAGGGAGTGAGATTTTTGGTCTCTACCATTTTTTTTTTGCCATATTACTTTCCAGTTTTCCCAGCAGTTTTTTGTTGAATAGTGAGTTCTTATCCTAGAAACTGAAGTCTTTGGTTTTGTCAAATTGTCATTTACTACTATTTCTTTTGGACCTACTCAAATCCACTGGTCCATTACTTTTTTTCTTACCCAGTACTGCTCAGTTTTGCTGACTGCCACTTTGCAGTACAGTTTTAGATCTAGTTTAACTAGGCCAACATCGTTTGTATTTTTTCCATCAATTCCATTGATAGTCTTGGATCTTTTGTTTCTCCAGATGAATTTTGCTACAATTTTATATAGCTCTATAAATAGTGTTTAGGTAGTTTAATTGGTATGGCATTGAAGAAGTAATTTAATAGAGTGGTCATTTTTATTATATTAGCTCAGCCTAACCATGAGCAATTGACATTTCTTCAATTGTTTAGTTTTGACTTTGCATGAAAAATATTTTGCAGTCATGTTCATATAGTTTCTGAATATGTCTTTGGAGATAGATTCCCTACATAGATTGTTTACAGTTACTTTAAATGGAATTTCTCTTTCTATCTCTTGCCCTTGGTCTTTGTTGGTTTTAAATAGAAATACTGATGGTTTATATGGATTTATTTTATATCCTGCTATTTTGCTGAAGTTGTTTATTATTTCAAGTAGTTTTTTATACCATCATATGATCTCCAAAGAGGGAAAGCTTTGCTTCCTCATTGCCATTTCTAATTCTTTACATTTATTTTTCTCTTATTGCTAAAGCTAATATTGCTAATACTAAATTTAATAGTAGTGTTGATAATGGTAAAACTTGGTGATGGTTTTAGATAGATACTGATTATTTTATGGAAAACTCCATTTATTCCTATACTCTCTAGTGTTTTTAATAACACTGGGTGTTTTGTCAAAGTTGTTTTTATCATCTATTGAGATAATCATTTTATTTCTGTTAGTTTTGTTATTGATAGGATCAAATATGTAGATTATTTTCCTAATATTGAACCATTTATTCTTACCTGATATAAATCCTACATGAGCATGGCATATTATTTTATTAATAACGTGCAATCTCTTTGATCATATTTTTGTAAAAAATTCACATCAGTGTTCATTAGGGAGACTGGTCTATAATTTCTTTGTTCTGGTTCTTGCTGGTTTAGATATAATTATCATATTGGTGTCACAAAAGGAATTTGGAAGAACTATTTTTCAAAAAATAAGTTTATTGAGGAATGATCTGCATTCATGAAAAATTGACTCAATTCTCTATGTCTGAAGAATGAGGCATTTATCAGAGATACTGTAAAATCCCCCCCCCCCAAGATTTCTACTATTTTTCCAGTCTTGACTGCATTGAGTTTATTTGGGCAAATCCTTTTTAATCTAATATAATCAAAATGATCCATTTTACATTTAAGTTCCTTTATGTAACAGCTTTTATTCATCACATATTAGGTCTCAAGGGATTGTTAACAATGATATTTATTATTAAGAGTTTTCTCACACATCATTGAACTGGACCCATGTCACAAAAACATTGTCATTTTTGTCATTTTATATCTCTCTCTCTAGGTTTTGAATCCCAGAAGGGCAGGAATATGTCTTATTTAACCATTATAGCTCATTATAACCCAGCAGCATAGGGCTTTTTAGCTAATAAGTGCTCAAGTAACAATAACATTTATATAACTCTAAAAAATCTTTTAAAATAATCTCATTTATGAGCAGAACCAGAAAAACACTGCCCACCCTAACAGCAACATGGGGGTGATGGTCAACCTTGATGGACTTGCTCATTCCATCAGTGCAACAATCAAGGACAATTTGGGGCTGTCTGCAATGGAGAATACCATCTGTATCCAGAGAAAGAACTGTGGAGTTTGAGCAAAGACCAAGCACTATTACCTTTAATTTAGGGAAGAAAACCTGATATTGTCCTTGATATCTCTTATACTTTATGTTTCTTCTTTAAGGATATGATTTCTCTCTCATCACATTCAATTTGGATCAATGGATACCATGGAAACAATGTAAAGACTGGCAAATTGCCTTCTGGGGGGGGGAAGTAAGATTAGGGGGAAAATTGTAAAACTCAAAATAAATAAAATCTTTAAAATGAAAAAAATAATCTCATTTGATAGCTGCCACATACCACAGAGGTAAGTTCTATTATTATTCCCACTTCACAGATGAGAAAATAGGTTGAAAGGTTTGAAGTTGACTAGGCCTGAGATTATTGGCTCAGAATGACCCTTTCCAAGGAGGTTTAGATTTATAAAGGGCTGTGATTTCAGCCACATGGACTTTCCCCTCCACTAATACTCCCTTCATTCCCTCTACTCCCACCCCCAACCCTCAGTCATTCAGAAAGGAAGAGTGCCCAATCCTGTTTGGGGCCGCTTCAGAAGCTGGCATTCTCCATCAGACTTGCTCCTTACCTGATGACAGCCTCTTGCTTATCCAGCAGAGGAGGGAGGCCCAGCTCTGGACATTGTCCCACTTCCAAGAGTTTTCTTGCTCATCCCCCTGCCTCCCACCTTGTGTGAACAGATGTTCTACTTAACTGGAGAGTGATAAATTAAGAGGCTGCCTCTGCCAGGGCCTCCTGCTGGCCATACGGCTTGACTCCAATGTAGAAATACAAGTGAAGGACCTTTAGCTTGTACTTGAAGGAAATCAGGAAAGGCAGGAGGCAGAAATGAGGAGCGAGAACCCCACAGGCAAGAGTTAGAACCAGAGAATATGTTGATGTCAGGAGACAGAATATCGGTAGATGATCAACCAGGTTAGAGTCACTGACTAAGATGTCTGTAAGACAAACTGCAAGGAGCCTGGAAAGGAAGGAAGAGAATAGGCAATGAAGAGCTTTCAATAGTTAAGTTTGAAGCTGACAGTTTTTTGAATGGAGAAGGAGGAGTGACATAGTTATGATCTTCTGTGAAGAACCCTAGAGTTAGAATCCAGTTTCTAGTTCCATCACTTTCTAAATTGTGTGATCTTGGGCAGGTTGCTTTCCTTCTCAGAACCTCAATTTCCTCACCTGTAAATTGGATGTGAATGTGACTGCCCAGTTAGTGTCACCCAGTCATCTCCAGGACAACATGAAATGTGACCTATGAAATTGTTTAGCTAGATTCTATTCAAATAGGGAGATAATCTCTTTGATGCTTCTGGATAGAGGGCTGGCTCTGGGATTCAGCCTCAAGTCATGATGCTCCTCTATGTTCAGCCTTTTAGTCTTCCTCATTGACTGCGCCCAGGTTCCCAGCACTGCTTGATCCCGGGGGCAGTCTCAAGTGGACAGATATAGCTTCTCTATGCTGGTGTCTGGAGAAGTCTGTGCTTTGACATATTTGCAAGCTACCTCATCCCCATCTCTAATGATGCTGATTTGGGAGCAGGTAAAGAAGAGGGAACATTTTGACTGCAAAGTCCACTCCAGGTCCTTTTCAGGGCCAGACTCCAATCCAGGAAATCTCATTCAGAATCCCAACAATGTGATTGCTATATTCCTGGACTGTAATCAGAAAACCAAAAGAGGATACTTGATACTGTCTTCTGTTTTCTGGGGTTCAGTGGCCTTCTACAGAAACAAAACTTTCCTTTCTCTTCCACTATCTATATGGAACCAAACCAGCAAGGAATGAAGAATTAGGAACAAAGGTAGATAGCTGTCTGCAGGGGAGTTGTATTACACTAAAAAATCTTGGGGCACAAGTCCATCAGAAAGAAACAGTGCCCACCTCTTGTCTCTGATACATTCTAACTACCTGAGTGACCCTGGAGAAAGTCATTTACCTCTTAAAATCTCAGGTTCTGGGCAGTTGGGAGGCATAGTAGATAAAGCATTGGTCCTGGAGTCAGGAGGACCTGAATTCAAATTCGGCAGACAATAATTATCTAGCTGTGTGACCTTGAGCAAGTCCCAAACCCCATTGCCTTACTAAAAAACTAAATAAATAATTCTTTGTTTCCTCATCTGTAAGCTGAAGATGGCACAGTGTCTACCTCACAAAGTAAGGATCACATGAGACAACCTTTGAAAAGTACTCCACAAACTTTAAAACATACTATAAATGTGATCTATTACTATTGGTAGTCATCAATGTTATCATACAGCCTGGAGGTGCCAGGCACTAGGTAGGTGCTAGGATTACAAAGGGGAAAAAAATCTCCCATTCCCCGAGATATAATACAGACCTTAATGGAAGGCAGTTTCTTCACAACAATCTTGTGGGCGGTATAAATGTTGTTGACCTATAAATGAATAATTGCAACATCACCAGTCTTTTGCAAGGACATCTGGGTGTAGTGACCACATATAGATTAGGACAACTGGAGATGGCCTCAGGTGCAGTGGGAGACCTTGGCTTTTTTTAAGCTAAAGTCTTTCCCAGGTCTGAGTCAACACCCTTTCAAAGATTAAGGCAAGGTCTGTTTTAAGTGCTGGGAATATAGGACCAAGGAGAAACAGACCTTGTCTTTTAAGAATGGAAGATTCTTTTGCTTTTTTTAAAATTCTTTTCATTTATTTTGTTCAATATTTTCAAATTACATGAAAAAATGTAACAATCATTTTTTTTAAAAATTTAGAATTTCAAATTATTTCTCCTGCCTTTTCCTCTACCTTCCTTGTGAGGATAAGCAGTTTGATATCAATTTTACATGAAGAGTCATGCAAAACATTTCTAATTAACCAAATTGCAAAAGCAATACAAGCAAATTAAAACAATAAAATACAGTTTTTAAAAAATATGTTTCAACCTGCATTCAGTGTTTATCAGTTCTCTTTCTGGAACTACATGGCATTTTTCATTGTGGATCCTTTGGAATTATCTTGGATCATTGATCAAAGTAGCTTTCACAGTTAATCATCCTTACAATATAGCTTTTACTATGTATGGTGTTCTCTTGTTTCTGCTCACTTCTTTTTGACATCAGTTCATAGGTTGTTTTCTGAAATCATCCTGCTCCAATGGATAGGCATTCTCTTGATTTCCAATTCTTTGTCACCATAAAATTAGCTGCTATAAATAGCTTTTCATAAATAAGTCATTTCCCATTTTTTTGCCTCTTTGAGATACAGCTAAATAATATTGTTTTTTGGATCAAAGAGGATCTACAGTTTTATAATACTTAGAGCTTAGTTACAAATCATACTATAGAATGGATGAACTAGTTTACAGCTCTAGAAATTGTTCTTTAGTGTTCCATTTTTCCAAATTACTTCCAATATTTTGTCATTTTTCTTTTCTGTCATGTTAGCCAATCTGATAGGTATGAGGTGGTATCTCAGAGTTGTTTGATTTGTATTTCTCTAATCAATAATGATTTAGAGAATTTTTATGTGACTATTAACAATTTTAATGTCTTTTTTTTCTGAAAATGACTTATTTGTATTCTTTGACCATTTATAAACTAAGGAATGGCTCTTATTTTAATAAATTTGGAAGTTTACCATTTATTTGAAAAATAAGGTTTTTATCAGAGACATGCTGTAACAATTTTCCCATTTCCCATTTTCCTTTTACTTTTGGCAGCATTCACTTTGTTTTGCAAAATTTTTAAATTTAATGTAATAATAATAATAATTAGCTTTTTTACTCCTGGTAATTCTATCTTTTGTTTTATATCAACTTTTTTTCCCTATCCATTGGTCTGAAATGTATATTTTCCCCATGCTTTCCTTAGTTATTTTGATATCACTGTTTAGTTCTAAATCATTCATCCATTTTTGACCTTATTATGGTACCTGATATGAGATGTTGCTCTTTTCCTATTTTTTGCCAAACTACTTTCCAGTTTTCTCATCAATTTCTGTCATATGGTTGAGTTCTTACCCTAAAATCTTGGATCTCTGGGTTTACCAAACAGTAGATTACTACTACAAGGACAGGTAGATAACACAGTAGATAAGAGTCCTAGAGTCCTAGTGTCAGGAAGACTCATATGACCCTGAATAGATCACTTAATTCTATTTTTCTTAATTTTTTCATCTGTAAAATGAATTGGATAAGAAAATGGCAAATCACTTCACAATCTTTGCAATGAAAACCCTAAATGTGATCATGAAGAGTTGGACATGACTAGATAATAATAAAAAAAGAATACTTTGGTCATTTCCTGGAATGCCTTGTGCACCTAATCTATGCCACTGATCCATCACTGTATTTCTTAGTATCATATTGTTTTGATGATTAATGTTTTGTAACTTGATTTGTAATCCAGAACTGCTAGACCACTTCCTTAACATTGTTCCCTTGATATTCTTGACTTTTTGTTCTTTCAGATGAAGTTTGTTACTAGCTTTGTTTTCTAGCTCTATAAAATAGTTATTTAGAACTTTGAATGTTATTTAAGTAAGTAAATTAATTTGGGTAGAATTGTCATTTTTATGATGTTGGTCTGGTCTACCCATGAACAATTAATACTTCTCCAATTGCTAGTTTTGTCTATTTGTGCAAAAAAAATTGCAATTGTATTCATATAATCCTTGGGTTTGTCTTGGCAGGGAGAGAGTCCCAAGTTTTTATATTTTCTGCTGTAATTTTAATTTTAATTTCCTTTTCTTTGTCTTCCTGCAGGTTATATTTTTATAATATAAAGAAATGCTGATAATTTATAAGGGTTTATTGTATATACTAGAATTTTTCTGAAGTTGTTAATTGTTTCAACTAGTTTTGGGGGGGCAGTTTAGTTAGAGCAACTAGTTTAGAGTGTATAGAGCAATGAACTGTAGTCAGAAAGATCTGAATTCAAATGTAACCTTGGATACTTACTATGTTGACCCCAGGCAAGTCAATTTATCATAATTTGCCTAAATTTATTCTATAAACTGGGGACAACACTGGAAAAGGAAATGGCAAACCATTCCAGCATTTTTTCCAAGAAAATTCAATGGACAAGTTCATGGTATTATAGAGTTGGGCACAGCTAAATGAGCACACAAAACCAGAATTTTGTACTTTCTTTTCTAAATATACCATCATATTATCTGTAGCAACAATTGTGTTTCCTCATTGCCTATTTTTATTCCATCAGTTTTTGTTCTTGTCTTATTGCTGTAGGTAGTATTTCTAGTTCAATATTGAATAATATTTCACTCCTAATTGTATTAGAAAGACTTCAAGGTTCTCCTTATTACAGATGATATCTATTCTTGGTTTAAAATAGATGCTACTTATCATTTAAATAAAAGCTCTACTGATTCCAAAGTTTTTTTAGGGTTTTTAATAGGAAATGGTATTTTTTTTCTTTTTTTTAATTTTTATTAAAGGTATTATTTGAGTTTTACAGTTTTCCCCCAATCTTGCTTCCCTCCCCCCACCCCCACCCCACAGATAGCACTCCGTCAGTCTTTACTTTGTTTCCATGTTGTACCTCGATCCAAATTGGGTGTGATGAGAGAGAAATCAGATCCTTAAAGAGAACAGAATTCTCAGAGGTAACCAGATCAAACCATAAGACATCTGGTTTTTTTCCTAAATTAAAGGGAATAGTCCTTGTACTTTGTTCAAACTCCACAGCTCCTTATCCGGATACAGATGGTACTCTCCTTTGCAGACAGCCAAAAATTGTTCCCAATTGTTGCACTGATGGAATGAGCAAGTCCTTCAAGGTTGAACATCACTCCCATGTTGCTGTTAGGGTATACAGTGTTTTTCTGGTTCTGCTCATCTCACTCAGCATCAGTTCATGCAAATCCCTCCAAGTTTCCCTGAAATCCCATCCCTCCTGATTTCTAATAGAACAATAGTATTCCATGACATACATATACCACAGTTTGCTAAACCATTCCCCAATTGAAGGACATTTACTGGATTTCCAATTCTTTGCCACCACAAACAGGGCTGCTATAAATATTTTTGTACAAGTAATGTTTTTACCCTTTTTCCTCATCTCTTCAGGGTATAGACCCAGTAGTGGTATTGCTGGGTCAAAGGATATGCACATTTTTGTTGTCCTTTGGGCATAGTTCCAAATAGCTCTCCAGAAGGGTTGGATGAGTTCACAGCTCCACCAACAGTGTAATAGTGTCCCAGATTTCCCACATTCCCTTCCAACAATGATCATTATCCTTCCTGGTCATACTGGCCAATCTGAGAGGTGTGAGGTGGTACCTCAAGGAAGCTTTAATTTGCATTTCTCTAATAATTAATGATTTAGAGCATTTTTTATATGGCTATGGATTGCTTTGATCTCCTCATCTGTAAATTGCCTTTACATATCCTTTGACCATTTGTCAATTGGGGAATGGCTTTTTGTTTTAAAAATATGACTCAGTTCTCTGTATAGTTTAGAAATGAGTCCTTTGTCAGAATCATTAGTTGTAAAGATTGTTTCCCAATTTACTACTTTTCTTTTGATTTTGATTACATTGGTTTTACCTGTGCAAAAACTTTTTAATTTAATGTAATTGAAATCATCTAATTGGTTTTTGGTGATGTTCTCCAACTCTTCCTTAGTCATAAACTGTTCCCCTTTCCATGGATCTGACAGGTAGACTAGTCCTTGATCTTCTAATTTGCTTATAGTATTGTTTTTTATGTCTAAGTCCTGTAACCATTTGGATCTTATCTTGGTAAAGCGTGTGAGGTGTTGGTCTAATCTAAGTTTCTTCCATACTAACTTCCAATTATCCCAGCAGTTTTTATCAAAGAGGGAGTTTTTATCCCGGTGGCCTGACTCTTTGGGTTTATCAAACAGCAGATTACTATAATCCTCTCCTGCTTTTACACCTAGTCTATTCCACTGGTCCACCACTCTATTTCTTAGCCAATACCAAACAGTTTTGATGACTGGTGCTTTATAGTATAATTTTAGATCTGGTAGTGCTAAGGCACCTTCGTTTGCATTTTTTTTATTAAGCTCCTGGCAATCCATCTTGACTTTTTATTTCTCCATATGAATTTACTTACAATTTTTTCCTAGCTCATTAAAGTAATTTTTTGGAATTTTGATTGGTAGGGCACTAAACAGGTAGTTTAGTTTTGGTAGAATTGTCATTTTTATTATATTAGCTCTACCTATCCATGAGCAGTTGATATTTGCCCAGTTATTTAAATCTGATTTAATTTGTGTGAGAAGTGTTTTATAATTGTTTTCAAAAAAGATTCTGAGTCTGTCTTGGCAAATAGACTCCCTAGTATTTTATACTGTCTGAGGTTACTTTGAATGGAATTTCTCTTTCTAGCTCTTCCTGCTGTTTCTTGCTAGTCATATATAGGAAAGTTGAGGATTTATGAGGGTTTATTTTATACCCTGCAACTTTGCTAAAATTGCTAATTATTTCCAGTAGTTTTTTAGATGATTTCTTGGGATTCTCTAGGTAGACCATCATGTCATCTCTGAATAGTGAGAGTTTTGTCTCTTCCTTCCCAATTCTAATTCCTTTAATTTCTTTTTCTTCTCTAATTGCTGATGCTAACATTTCTAATACAATATTGAATAGTAGTGGTGATAATGGGCACCCTTGTTTAACCCCTGATCTTATTGGGAATGCCTCTAGCCTCTCCCCATTGAGTATAATGCTTGTTGATGGTTTCAGATAGATACTGCTCATTATTTTAAGGAACAGTCCATTTATTCCTACACTCTCTAGTGTTTTTAAAAGGAATGGATGCTGTATTTTGTCAAAAGCTTTTTCAGCATCTATTGATATGATCATATCATTTCTTATAGGTTTGTTGTTGATATAATTGAGTATACTAATAGTTTTCCTAATATTGAACCAACCCTGCATTCCTGGAATAAATCCTACTTGATCATAATGTATTATCCTAGTGATGACTTGCTGTAGTCGTTTTGCTAAGATTTTATTTAGGATTTTTGCATCTATATTCATGAGGGAAATAGGTCTATAATTTTCTTTCTCTGTTTTAACTCTTCCTGGTTTAGGTAGCAGTACCATATTGGTTTCATAGAAAGAGTTAGGCAGAGTTCCATCTTTCCCTATTTTTCCAAAGAGTTTATATAGGATTGGAACCAATTGTTCCTTAAATGTTTGGTAGAATTCACTTGTGAATCCATCAGGCCCTGGAGATTTGTTTTTAGGGAGTTCACTAATGGCTTGTTGAATTTCCTTTTCTGAGATAGGGTTGTTCAGGTATTTAATGTCTTCTTCATTTAACCTGAGCAACTTATATTTTTGTAAATATTCATCCATTTCACTTAGATTATCAAATTTATTGGCATAAAGTTGGGCAAAATAATTTCAAATTATTACTTTAATTTCCTCCTCATTGGTGGTGAGTTCACCTTTTTCATTTATAATACTAGCAATTTGGTTTTCTTCTTTTTTTTTTAATAAAATTGACCAGAGGTTTATCAATTTTATTGGTTTTTTCATAATACCAACTTTTGGTTTTATTTATTAATTCAATAGTTTTTTTGCTTTCAATTTTATTAATTTCTCCTTTGATTTTTAAAATTTCTAATTTGGTATTTGATTGGGGATTTTTGATTTGTTCTTTCTCTAATTTTTTTACTTGTATGTTTAGTTCATTGATTTCCTCTTTCTCCGATTTATTCATATAAGCATTTAGAGCTATAATATATCCCCTGAGAGTTGCTTTGAATGAATCCCATAGGTTTTGGTATGTTGTTTCATTATTATCATTATCTAGGATAAAATGGTTTATTCTTACTATAATTTGTTTTTTGGTCCACTCATTTTTTAAGATGAGGTTATTCAGTTTCCAATTTGCTCTGGGTCTATATCTCCTTGGCCCAGTATTGCATATGACTTTTATTGCATTGTGATCTGAGAAAGATGTATTCACTATTTCTGCCTTTCTGCAGTTGATCATTAGGTTTTTATGTCCTAGTACATGGTCAATTTTTGTATAAGTTCCATGTACTGCAGAGAAAAAGGTATATTCCTTCCTATCCCCATTCAGTTTCCTCCATAAGTCTACCATATCTAATTTTTCTAACAATCTATTTACCTCCCTAATTTCTTTCTTGTTTGTTTTATGATTTGATTTATCTAGATCAGATAGTGGGAGGTTGAGGTCTCCTACTAGTAAAGTTTTGCTGTCCTATGTCTTCCTTCTTTCAGCTTCTCCTCTAAGAATTTGGGTGCTGTCCCACTGGGGGCATATATATTCAATATTGAAATGACTTTATTGTCTATGGTACCTTTTGGGAGGATAAAGTTTCCTTCCTTATCTCTTTTAACACTATCTATTTTTGCTGCTGCTTTGTCTGAGATAAGGATTGCTACCCCTGCTTTTTTTACTTCAGCTGAAGCAAAATATATTTTGCTCCAACCTTTTACCTTTACTCTATATGTATCTCTCTGCTTCAAATGAGTTTCTTGTAAGCAGCATATTGTAGGATTCTGGTTTTTAATCCACTCTGCTATTTGCTTAAGTTTTAAGGGAGAGTTCATCCCATTCACATTTAAGGTTATAATTACTAATTCTTTATTGCCCTCTGTGCTATCTTCCCTCTGTTTGTATTTTTCCCCCTTCCCCCCTTTTATCCATATTCCCCAGTATTTTGTTTTTGAATACCACCCCCTTCAGTGTGTTTGCCCTCCTATATCACTCCCTCCCCTTTCTTTCCCCTTTCCCTGTTCCCTTCCCTTCCTTTTGTTATTTCCCCTTATTTCCTCCACTCCCCTTCCCTTTCTCTGTCCCCCCTCCCCTTTTCCCCTTTTACTTCTTGAAAGGTTAGATGTTTTATAAGTTAACTGAGTATGTGTAGGTTGACTTTAAGCCAAGTCTGATGAGAAGAAGATTCAGGTGTTTCTCCTCTACTCCCTTCTTCCCCTCTATTACCATAGGTTTTTTGTACCTCTTAGTGTAATGAGATTTGTCCCATTCAATCCCCTCCCTCCTCCCGTCTCTTTCCTGTCCCCCTTTTTAGGGAGGTAGTGTATTTTTTTTTAGATCATTCTATCTAAGTCACAGAAAATTCCAGGCCCTTCGATCCCTTAAAGTTGATGCAGCCAGGTCCTGCGTGATCCTTACTGTGGCTCCTTGATATTTAAATTGTTTCTTTCTGGCTGCTTGCAGGATTTTCTCTTTTATCTGATAGTTCTGGAGTTTGGCCACAACATTCCTTGGTGTTTTCCTTTTAGGATCTTTTTCTGGTGGGGATCGATGTACTCTTTCAATAACTACTTTGCCCTCCGATTCCATGATGTCAGGGCAGTTTTCCATCACTAGATCCTGTAATATTAAGTCCAGGCTTTTTTTTCTCTTCAATGTTTTCAGGAAGTCCTATAATTTTCAGGTTCCCCCTCCTCGATCTATTCTCGAGGTCAGTGGTTTTGTTGATGAGGTATTTCACATTTGCTTCTATTTTTTCTATTTTTTGATTTTGTTTAACTGACTCTTGCTGTATCGTGGAGTCATTAGTTTCTGTAGACTCCATTATTTTTTGGGGGGAGGAGTTTTCTTCATTAACCTTTTCCAATTGGTCAATTCTACTTTTGAAAGAGCTTTCCATTTGACCCATTGAGGTTTTGAGAGAATTAATTTCTTTTTGCATTTGCTCATTTGAGGATCTGAGAGAATTATTCTCATTTTGCAAGGTATTAATTGTCTCCCCCAAATTTTCCAGTTGATTTTTAAACTCCTTCCTTATTTCTTCAAGGAAGTCTTTCTGTGCTGGAGACCAGATTGTATTCTCCTCAGAGGTTCCCGGTCTCTCTGGGTTGGGGTCTTTCCCTTCCAGGAATTTTTCTATGGATCCACCTTTCTGCTGACCCTTCTTCATTATGCTAAGACCTTGAGTTGGGTGGGGCTGGTTCACCTGGCCTTGGGATCTCTAAGGGCTTTACTGAGTGCAGTCTCTCTGGCTGGCCAGTAGGAGGTGCTGGTTGCCCTCTCTGGAGTGTCTGTGACCTTGGTCGAGGCCTTCTCCCTTTGCTTGAGGGAGGGAATTGGAGCTATTGAATTCTTTTGCCTTCAATCAATGGTGGGCTTTACCCTGGCCTGAGGGCATTCCTCAGCTGGGCTGGTTCTTCTGTTCACACACCTGGGACTGAGGCAGAAGTATTTGCATTTGTTTGGGAGGAGGCCTCAGTGCAATGGAGGCCTGGGCTCAGAGTTTCTCAGACCAAAGGAGCCCAGGGATGGTGTCCGCAGCTGTCCTGCCCCAGACCTCTCCCCGCAGCCCCTTCCCCAAGCTCCAGGGGGACAGCACCAACACCAGCACCTCTGCTTCCCCGCAGACCCAAGCCCCCTTCGTCCAGCCCCACCGCTGATCCAGCAGGTCCGGCTCTCAGGCCTCAGACTCCCGGTTCCGATTCAGCTGTTGGTCTGGCTGCTCTTCCCTGGTTGCTCAGGCTCACCTGCCAGTCCTCAGCCCAGGCTGCTGTGGGAGATGAATCCTGAGGTAGATTTTCCTCTCCTGGCTTTTCTTTCTGGGTTTCCTGGTTCGGATTTCTTTTAAGAGGTTTGTTTCATGTGATAGATGGGGAAGAGATCAGGAGACTTTAGAACTGTGCCTGGCTTCTCTCCGCCATCTTGGCCCCCCGAAATGGTATTTTTTCAAAGACTTTTTGCATCTGGTGATATAATTATATGATTTTGTTGCTTTTGTTTTTGATGTGGTCAATTATGCTGAAAGAGTTCCTGATTTTGAACCAGCTCTGCATTTCGAGTACAATACCTATCTGGATATAGTATATGATCATTATGATATATTACTGTAATCTGTTTGTATTTTGCTTAAAATTTTGGCATCGAGATCCATTAAAGATTTTGATCTATTATTTTATTTTTGTTTTTGCTCTTTCTAGTATAGGTATCCAAACCATTTTTCTGTCAGAAATGGAAATTGGTCAAATACTTTATATATTATTGGGATTAATTGTTCCTTAATGGTTTGTAGAATTCAGTTGTGAATCCAATTGATACTAGGTTTTTTTTTTTTCTTAGGGACCTCATTGATGGCTTATGTATTTGCATTTGTTATGATAGGATTATTTATCTAAGTAGTCTATTTCCTCTTTTGCTCATCTGGGCAGTTTATATTTTTGTAAATATTCATTCATTTCACTTAGATTATCAGTTTTACCTGTATATAATTGGGCAAAATAATTCTTAAAAATGTACATCTCCTTTGATCAAACAATTCCATTTATGGGTCTGTATCCTGAACAGATCATAAAAAATGGTAAAAAATCCCACATGCACAAAAAATATTTATAGCAGCTCTTTGGAAACTGAGGAAATTCCCATCAACTGGAGAAGGACTGAGCAAATTGTGATATAATATTTGTCCATTTTCGAAGAAGACTATGACATCAGGGAGATGAAGCCATGGCAAGCATGTGAATTGGATTGGAATGGGGGGGGGGGGGGGGGCTGTGCTGAGTCATCCAGAGCTATCTGGTTCCAGTGGCCAGAGATGAATCAGGATGACTGGAGATAGATGGCCCTGGAGAGGGGCAATCAGGATTAAGTGACTTGCCCAAGGTTATATAGCTAGTAAGCTACAAGTGTCTGAGGTCAGATTCAAATTCTCATCCTCCTGAATCTAAGGCCAGTGCTCTATCCGCTGTACCACCTAACTGCTCTGGTATGTGATTACGATGAAACACTAGTGTTCTTTAAGAAATCATAAGGGCAGGGATTTCAGAAAAGCCTAGAAAGACTTGCATGAATTGATGCTGAGCGAAATGAGCATAAATAGAAGAACATTATATATACTAACAACAACATGGAGTGATGATCAACCATGACAGACTTACTCATTTCATCAATACAATAATCAAAGACAATTTTAAGGGACTTGTGATAGGAAAAAACCATCTATATCCAGAGAAGAAACTGTGGAGTTTAAATGAAGACCAAAGTTTGTTATCTTCAGTTTTTAAAAGTTGTCATGTATTATGTCACTTTGTTATCTCTAATCTTTTCTTTTTTTTTTTCCTTTTGGATTTGATTCTTCTCTCACCATGTTCTGTTTTGATCTATTTTAGCATGGTTAAAATGTAGAGCCTATATAAAATTGCCTTCTGTCAGGGGAGGGTGAAGAAGGGAAGGTGGAAGAAAAATTGTAAAACTCAAAAAATGATTGTTAAAACTACCATTATATGTAGTTGAGAAAACAAAATATTTATATGATTAAAAGATAATAAATCTTAAAAATGTTTTATTTTCCTCTTTATTGGTGGTGAATGTACCCATTTAATTTTTGATACTAGTTAGCTAATTTTCTTCTGTTTTTCAATCAAATTAACCAATAATTTACCTGTTTTATTGGGTTTTTCACAAAATCATAAATTATTTATAATTTCATTTTTGAATATTCAATTTTATTAATTTTTGATTTCAGGATTTCCAATTTAATATTTAATTGAGGGATTCTTAATTGCATGCACAATTCATTGATCTGCTCTCTCTTTTATTGATGCATGCCTTTATGATTATAATTTTTCCCCTAAGTACTGCTTTGACCACATCCCACAAATTTTTGATTGTTATCTTATTGTTGCCATTAATTTTAATGAAATTTTGATTGTTCCTATGATTTGGTAATTGACTCACTTATTCATTAGGATTAGATTATTTAGTTTTTATAACTTTTAATCTATGCTCCTATGGCCTTTCATTAAATGAAATTTTATTACAGGATGAGCTAGAAAGGGTATATTTAATGTTTCTGCTTTAGGGAAATTGGAGGCTAGAGTAACAGATTTTAGAGAAGTATGGAAAGATTTATATGAAGTGATGCTAAGTGAAGTGAGCAGAAACAAGAGAACAATGGAATACATTAACAACATCTTAAGATGAAAAATTATGATGGATGTAGTTCCTCTCAGAAGTTCAGAAATCAAGGACAACCTGGTTTTGGACAATGTCATCCATATCCAGAGATAAAAATGATGAAATCTGAATGCATACCACATTCACTTTTTTAAAAACTTCTTTAATTTTTTCCTTTCTTTCTCATGAATTTTTCTTTCTTCTTAGTTCTAATTACTTTTTTCACAACATGACCAGAATGAAAATATGTTAAACAGGAATGCACACGTACAACTTTTACCCCACTGTTTGCTTCCATGGGAAGCGGGGAGGTAAGAGAGAGTGGTAGAAAAATGTGGAAGTCATAAATTTGCAAATGGATAAATGTTGAAAAACTATCATTGCCTGTAATTGGAAAAAATAAAATATCAATTAAAAAAGAATGTGGATGCTATGCCATTTGTTTATATCAATATTACTTCATTGTCTATGGTAGCAAAATGTATGCTTCTTGTAACCACTATATTGTTAGATTCTGATTTCTAATCCATTCTGATGTCTGCTTCTGTTTTTTTGGGTGAGCTTATCTCATTCATGTTCACAGTTATTATTATTATCTTTCCATTTCCCACCATCTCATTTTCTTCTATTATCCTATGTTTTATCTTTTTTAAAGTCTATTTTTGTTTCTAAACACTCCCTTCATTTATCTCCCCTCCCTCCCATCAGATATCCCTTTCTTTTATCCCCTCCCCCTTCCACTTCCCCTCTTGGGTAAGATGGATTTCTATCACCATTTGAGTGTGTGTATTTTCTCATTTTGAACCAATTTAAATATAGATGAGATTCAAGCATTAGCCACTCCTCCCATTTCTCCTTCCATTATATTGTTTTCATTTGCCATTTTCTACTAGGTAGTGATTAAGATCATTTTTTTCATGTAATTATAGATAGCTTTGACTCCTTCTGAAAACAGATGTTTTTATAACCTTTGAATATTTATCAACTGGGCAATGGCTCTTAAAATTCTTTGCTTAGTTCTATACTCAGTATATATTTGAGAATGAGTCCATTAACAGAGAAGCTTGATGTAAAATTTTTTTGATGTTACTTCATTGTTTATGGGAGCTTTTAGTAAAATGTAGCTTCCCTGATTATCTCTTTTAAAAAGGTTTGTTTTTGTTTTGTCTGAGATTCTGCTGAAGCCTTTTATTTGAACTCTGGGTGTGTATGTTTCTGTTTCAAGTATGTCTCTTGTAAACAACATGTGAGATTCTGATTTCTAATCCATTCTGCTATCTCCTTCAGTTTTATGAGTGAATTCATCCTAACCACATTCAGTCATGATTATTATTTTCCTCTATCCCATTTTCTTCCGTTTCTTTTCTCTCTCTCTCTCTCTCTCTCTCTCCCTCTGTCTGTCTCTGCTTGGCTCCATCTGTCTGTCTCTCTCTTCTGTCCCTTATTTTGCCTCTAAATCACTGAATTTTTAAAGCCTTCCTCCTTTTGATCATCCCTCTTTCTCTTGTCCCCTTCCCCTCCTATTTCTCTATTGTGTAAGCTGATAATGTCTGTCCTTGACTCTTAAAGAAGACCATGATACTAGGGAGATGAAACTAATTGTATAAGTTGCATTTCTATATAGAACTGAATGAGATAATGAGTCTTTATCTAGTTTCTGTTATACTTCTGAGTTCCCCAGAAGGTTTTTGTATATTTACTAGTTTTTTGATCATGGTGAAATCATTTCTTCTCTATGGGCCTCAGTTTCCTTATCTGTAAAAATGGAGAGGTCACACTAGTAGACCATTTATGTTTTTCCTTTCTTTCTCATGAATTTTTCTTTCCTCTTAGTTCTAATTACTTTTTCACAACATGACCAGAATGAAAATATGTTGAACAGGAATGTACAACTTTTACCAGCTCTTTGGAAACTGTTTGCTGCTGTGGGAAGTGGGGAGGGAAGAGAGAGTGGTAGAAAAATGTGGAAGTCATAAATTTGCAAATAGACAAATGTTGTAAAACTATCATTGCATGTAATTGGAAAAATAAAATCTCAATTAAAAAAGAATTTGGGTGCTATGTCATTTGTTTATGATCAATATTACTTCATTGTCCATCCATCCCTCTAAATCTAGAATTCTACAGAACCCATATTATGTTGACAGTATTGAAACTCCTGTTTTTTAGATAATGAAATATAATCAAAGAAATTATGCCCATGGTTCAGCACTCAGCTCGATGCCTACTGACATACAGTGCACTTAATGGAAGTTTAGTAACTGACTGAACATACAGCAAATGTCAAAACCACCAACTGGGAATTTTCCTGACCTCAAGGTCAGTTCTCCTTCCATTCTGCCATGCTGCCTTTCCTCAATCTTATGATTACATAGGCATATAAATAGTTCTCTTACCCACATCCATTTTATTGGTGAAGCCACAAAAGTGCAAATATGAAGAGAGTTAATATATGAGTTACACTGATTGGAATTCCAAGTGAATTTCCCCACCCTAGAATGACTACCCTCTGGCCTGGCTCTGTCTTTCAGGACCTATAGTACATAAATAAACCCTTTGTAAAGTCAGCAATTTTATCATCATAAGAGTTGGCAGCCTGTACCGGCAATAAAATAAACGGCAATCATTCCTTCAAATAAAACACACTGGCAGTAATCCTTCTCCAGGAGGCTGGGTAATAATGGACATTGTGTGCATTCCTCCTCCCCTTTTTCTTTTCCTTTCTAATTTCCCTTCTGGAGAGCAGAGAAGAAATCAACTTAACGGAGCACTCCCAATGAGCCCTGTCTCCAAGTGGGAACAGGTTGCCCTTGGAAGCAGGGCCTCCTTTCTCAGCACAGGTTTCCAAGGACATTCTAGAATAGGGATCCTGGGGTGGCCTGAGTTGGATGGAGCAACCCTGAGGTCCCATTCAGCTCTGAGGTTTGGGGATTCTGTTTTTATGCCAGGATGGTCCACTTATTTTTAAGATTTTTCAAATCTGTGTTTTTATGTACACACCCTGGTGGGTGCAGAAGAGCCTGTGATTTCAATGACATGAGGAGCTCCAGGCTCAGAAACCACCTCTCACAGCAATTGATCAACCAATAAGTATTCATTAAGCACCTACTGTATTCCAAACAACAGCTCAAATACCACCTCCTACATGAAGCCCTTTCAGATTCTATCAATTACTAGTGTCTCCCCTTTCAAACTACCTTGCACATAATTAGCTTCTTATGTGTTTATTCTCTTTGCATTTATTCTAAATATAATTTTTAATGGTGGATTAGTTCAATTAATTATTACTTTTCAGGCACTGGGAATATAAAGAGAAAGAATAAAAAAGTCCTGCTCTCTGACTCATTTAAAATGTATATATTCATATATATATATATATTATATATATATATATATATATATATATATATCCCCTCAGTCTTTTTTTACTTTTAATTGATATTTTATTTTATTTTTACAATTACATGCTAAGGTTGTTTTTCATCCTTCAAACCCTCCCCCTATGTTTGAACAGACTGGTAAAAATTATACAGGTACCTTTGTATTCAAACCAATTACATGTTAGTCATTTTGTGCAAGAGGAATTAGGACTAAAGGGAAAGAAAGAAAAATCATGATTTAGGAAGGGAAAAACATAAGAAAAGTTTTAGAAAAGTGAACTAGAGTACACTCAGATTCTGTAAGGTTTTTGTTTTTTCTTCCCTCCCCTCTGGATGTAGATTGCATTGCCCAGATCGAGGCTTTGAGGTTTTCCTAGATCTGTGATATGCTGAGAGGAGCTGCATCTATCACAGTAGATCAACTCACAATGTTGTTAATGTGTACAAATTTCCCTTGGTTCTGCTCCCCTCACTCAATCTCCATGCCTGTAATTCTTCCAAGCTTCTCTAAAGTCCAGCCTCCCCTTGCTTCTTATAGAGCAATAGTACCATAACATTCATATACCATAACTTGTTCAGCCATTACCCAGTGGTTGGGCATTCCCTCAATTTCTAATTCTTTGCCACTACAAGAAGAGCTGCTATAAATATTTTTGAACATGTGGGACTTTTCCCATTTCTTATTTTTTTTGGATATAGGCCTAGTATTGGTTTTGATGAGTCAAAGGGTATGTTCACTTTTATTGCTCTGTGTATCCCCTAAGTCTTAACTTTGAGTGTTTAGGTTCTTAGAGAAGAGTCTGGGACTTCTTAGAGAAGTGGCTCATTCAATTGTTGCCAGAGAGAGGGACAGCTGTAGCCCACCCAGAGATGCCTAAAATGTCACCAGTGCAACTGGGGTGGGAAGATACAACTGTGGAGAACTCATTAATCTTTGACTCAGGTGGATAAAAAAGGCTTAAAATTTAATTCATACTTTGCACAAATGGTTTACAAGTTACCACAAAAAGTCCACAAGATTGGAGAAGCAACTAAATAGTTTCTTAAAGGACAGGCTGATAAGCAGAAGTTGAGGGAAAGAAAGGTTAATGAGGTAGAGTAGTCACATGGAAATCAAGTTTAAGTATTAAGTCTAAGTATTAACTTGAGTTAAGAGACCACTGAGAAGAACAGCAAAGAGGATAGTCAAGTTAAAGAGGGTATGTTTCTAAGGAGATTGTCAAATTATAGAGAGTTGTAAGCTGGGAAAGAAGTTTCTGAGTTTCTGAGGAGCTGGAGTGCACAGATCCAGCTTAGAGAAAGGAAGTGGAGAAGAAACCAAGCAGCAGCTGCCTAGTAGGAAAGAGACCAAATGAGAAAGTGATGACTCCTTAAGATGTCCTCTGTATTAGGTGGAACAGGGGTGGCATTTAAGGAATGGCTGAATACCCGGTGAAGGTGTGGATTTTCCCCTACACATGCCACTATGGCAGTTTTCAAGAAGTGAGGCTGATGTATGACAACTACTGCTACGAGTGGCATTTGTCATCAACTGAGCATGTTTGGTGTCCATTGGCACCACTCATTAGGGCTCCTGCCCTAATGATGTGACCAAGATCAAATACATGACCACCCACCAAGTCAATACAAAACAGTAGAGTATTTTAATAGTATAGAAAAAGCCACAAGATTTTGTTGCCCACACAAAAAGACCATGATATTTCTCTGTCTCCAGAACTCCCCTGCTACACAATATGGTTTGAAAATGTAGTATATTGGGATACAGGTCTACCTAGATCTTGTGACAGCTCTATCTTTTCTCACCCATTGTCTCTTAGCTAATGGATGACTCCTGAATAAAAATATTCTTTGCACCAAAAGAGTGAACCTTCTTCCTCAAGCAGTAAAGATAGAATGTGATGATGGGGCAGCTAGGTGGTGCAGTGGATAAAGCACCAGCCCTGGAGTCAGGAGTACCTGGGTTCAAATCCAGTCTCAGACACTTAATAATTACCTAGCTGTGTGGCCTTGGGCAAGCCACTTAATCCCATTTGCCTTGCAAAAGCTAAAAAAAAAAAAGATAGAATGTGATGGCAGAAGCCTTCCCTCAATACAAATTCTCTCCATGGAGAGACACAGGATGTGGGAAACACCGGAGAAGATGCTCTGTTTCCAGTGAACTATCTCTGTCATTTGGACTGCTTGTGTCTGAGGCTTAGAAACTCTCAGGGTCCACAGGGTCTTCAGGGACTTTCTGCTATACAATGAGCATGATTGTCTAGAATTATCCTGAAATTGGCACAACTTTGGGACAGTTCTGGCCAAGTTCCCATTCTCTTGCTCCTGACATTGGAGAAAAGCTGAGAACAGTATTGAAGAATATTATTAACTACATTGTTCAGATTGCTTCAATCAATAGAATAGAAACTTTCTGAATCTGGGGGGAGTCTCAACTCCATTTGCTGCATAAGCCATCTCATGGGAACACTGCCTGAACTATTGATATTATCATTCAAGATTCTGAGCCCCAAAGAAGAAAAAGGAATCCCTTAATGGGTGGATTTCAGTTCTGACAAAAAAGATGACTTGGTTCTTGAATGCAGGGACTTAGTAGATGCTTTAAGAAACGTTTATTGAGGGGTGGCTAGGTGGCACATTGGATAAAGCACCGGCCCTGGAGTCAGGAGTACCTGGGTTCAAATCTGGTCGCAGACACTTAATAATTGCCTAGCTGTGCAGCCTTGGGCAAGCCACTTAACCCCATTTGCCTTGCAAAAACCTAAAAAAAACCCCAACCAAACAAGAAATGCTTATTGAAGGATCAATTGATTGAGGACATAGTTTTGGTAAGAAAATAGACTCTTGAATCTTCTCTATATGCTCAAGACTTTTGAGGAAAATTCTCAGGGATAATGGGAGCCACATTTCTCTATCATACTCTTCATAAAACACATGACATGCTTACTAGGTTATTTTCTCTCAATATATATTTTGTAGATACTTAGTCTCCTCTGAAAGAATATAAGGTCCCTGAGGACCAGAATTGTTACATTTGTACCTCTGTATTCCCAGAGCCTAACAAAGTGCTTCCTACCAAGAGAACACTTGATAAATGGTGACTGATTGACCCATTTTGATTTCGCCTGTTTGTGAGGACTTTTGTGAGTTGGGTCTTAAAAATAATAACAAAATTAAATATGTGTTAGACTTCTGAATTTGTCCTAATAAGGAACAAATGCTAACCTCCAGCATTTGACATCCAGAAAGAGCAAAATAGAATTAGGTTAGCATACATGTTTATCAATATTTCTCTTAATTCCCGTATTACTGAGGTATGCATGGGGGCCCAGCTAGAGAACCAGACTCACCCAAAATAAAATTTTGAAAAGGAATTTTAATGTGATTTTACCAACAGAAAGTAGGATCTGAAAAATGACTTGTCCATCAAGGAAGGGAGTGGCCCTCAATTTAGGATGGGGCTGGATATCAGACACACCTCCTAGGAAATATGTCCAGGAAAACTTGCCAGGAGATATGGCTCCTCCCAGACCCAGGATCTCTGTGCCTTATCAGTTTTGCCAAGACTTCTGCACAGAAAATGTGTGTTATGCTTAAAACTTTACAAAATAATATGAATTTTCCAACTCTACAATGTCAGCACCACCCAGTGACTATTAACAGGGATTAGAGGTCATCACCTGTCAATATATTTTACATACATAAAAGTTTAAAAGGAGACAGAAAAAATGATGAAAACAAGAAGACCCCAGAGTCTGGCCTGGTATATAATAGCCATGGGACCCTAGGCTGTCTCTTAAGCTCTCAGTGTCCTCCAATAGTTATTTCAGACTATAAATAACAAAAGATGCTGCTGTCAATCTGTAGGTGGAGCTTCCACACTGGGAGTTAACTTCTTAGATTAAATCTGAGGTTTATGGAAAAATTGATAGAGAGAAAGAAAGGGAGAAATAGAGAAAGATAAAAATTCTTTAGGCTTTGACCTATAATCCACACCCTTGAAGACAGATGGAAATTTTTAATCTTTCACTAAAAAGGAAAAGTAAAAATAGTGTCCAATACTCTCTCCAGGATGTTCTCTTTCATGACCCAAGTCTTTCCCTTGTCAGAGCTGAAACCCTCCCATTGAAAGACTCCCTTTTCTTGTTGGGGCCCAAGTAGATAGAAACCGATTACCAGGAACCTGCTTTAGTGGGGGCAGTGCTCCTAAATTATCCAGTTTACTATAGTTTTACTGCTATCTTACTGTCCACACAAAGCATGACACATTGGTTGTACAACAGCCAACCCTTAAGAAGCAATCCTTGGCCTTTTGACTGCTTGTATATTACTCCTGCTTGGACGGTTCTATTTTTTTTCCAAGTAAATGCTTTGGGGTCCTGTGGGACACTTAGCTAAGAGCAACAAAAAGGCCCTGAGAGACAGGGGCAAGGACAGGTCTCTCCTAAAGTAATACTTGGATGCTTCATTGAGGTTTAGGAATGACCTGAGTTCACCAAAACCCTGTCAGTGAAAACCAAAAATGAGTCTCAAAAATTAGTCTCAAAAATGGGTCAAGAGATCAACTGGTCTTCTATTTATTGTTTGAGGACCAGCCCAGTTGTGTTTCCAGAACACACTACAGAGTTGACCGCAATAGAATTAATCTATTAGAATTCTAATAGAATCCATCTGCCAGATCTTTGAAGGATTGTGCTCTTTAGTGGTAGAAATCTACTGACAAAATTACCGACCTAGAGTGATGACTGAATCAGTTGACTGATAAAGTATAACTTTGCATTAATTAATGAATTATGGTTTATAAAAGAGAGTCCATTTTTTTTTATTTCCTTCACAATTTTCTATCTTTTGGTGCCTACATTTATAATAAAGGAAGTGATTTTTCTTCCTCACGTGCTTAACTAATCTATGGTCTCTCCCACCCTGTTATGCCATTCTCATACCAGCACCCACTTGATTTTCCATAAATATGTTAGCTCTGATTTGACTTTTCCAGATTGAAAGGTTATTCATTATGATTTGAGATTAAGAAAGTCGACACGCTTAGAGAAAAACTGAAGGTACTCAGCGGGCCTGAAGCCAAGATTAAATATGAACTCAAATTGACCTTGCATTTTGGAAAACTCTCTGGTCATTTTGTCTTGTGCTCAGACTTTAGTAGGCAAGAAAACCCCACTGGGAATTTGCCGCCTTCTTGAGTGGCCAATCATCATATTTATGGGTCTGAACTTTGAGGTGTAGGGAAAAATAGAGGTCATGGACTTTTATAATGAGAACTCCAAGATTAGTCTTAAACAGTGATTTGGAAAGGTCTTTGGAAGGCTATGCTGCTGACTGACATCATTAATGACTTTGAAGATGAAGCTATTTATCCAGTTACCCACTGATTATACTTAGGTGGTCATAGGGAGAGTTCAAGCCCAGCATAAAGTCTGAGTTAAATCCTCTACCCTTGCATAGTAAACAGAGTTAGGGAGAAAAAAGTCCATTTTGTAATGAAGAGGAGAAAGAAGAGGACAGTAATGATGATGGCGACAAATGAAAAGGACAAGATAGTGATGATAACTCCACCTTTAGCCGCCCCCCCCAACTTCTTGAAGGTTTTGACAAAAAAAAGAACACAAACTATGTAGGGTCTTTAATAACCTAGAAAATATCTCCTGAAACTTGGTAGTGGACAATGGCTCCATCTTCCAGAGGTGAGATGAATAAAATTTTAGAAAACATACAAGAGTCTTGGCTCTGAGGTCCAAGTCACTAGTGAAGGAGAAAAATGCAATTATTATTATAACTGTTTTACAGATAGGGAAAGTAAGGATTGGGATTAATTAAGTGACTTACTCATGATCACACAGCTAGTATAGTGTCAAATCTAAGCCTTTCCTGACACTCAATCCCAGCATTCTTTCCACTACTGTACATAAAAATGAGTTTGATTGAGATGAATTCATGACCTGTGAACATTGAACAACAGAACAAACGAAGGATCTTCCTGGGAAAGGAGTTGGTGGGCAGCATATACTGCAGAAGACTTAACTATGTCAGTTCCTAGGAAACATTATTAGCCTAGTAAAGCTTGGTAGCTGGGGCTATAGGCTTTGTTCAAGGAAGACTAGAATGTCTGATGGAAAGTTGCCGAGCCCTTTTCAGGGCCGCTACCCCTAAGATGTATCCTACAGATAGCTCTCTGAAGAACCTTTCCATGTCTTGACTCCCATACTAAAAATTCTCTGTCCATTGTAAGGTTTAGTTTTAGTGTAAATGAGACATTTCATTCTCACTATTGCTGATTTATTGTTTGTTTATTGTCTTGGGTCTACTTCTAAGAACCTTTCTACATGTCCCAGAGATGTATGGTTGGACTTTGATTCTCACCAATTGAGGGAGCCAAGTGTTTGCATGTCCTGTTTGACAGCCCAGGTTCAACAGAATTTAAAAGATTTATCCCTTCACTTAGAGGATCCAAATTCAAATGAATGTTTATTTTTCACTGTTGTGTGGGTTTCATAAGATGCATACTTGCAAATATGGTTTGAAATATACTTTTTCTTGGATGAGATGAGGAAAAACACTTAGAAAATGAGAAAAAATCCAGCTATCTGAATATTACTTTTCTTAGAGTCCCCAAGTCTACCCAGAATACCTCTCTGGCACAGAAATCAGAATGGAATGAGTGAAAGGCAGAGTTGCCAAAAGTACTTATATTTTATTCTAAAGGGAAAAATATCAGAATAAAGAGAAGTTTGCTTTCCTAGTTCTCAGGGTTTCAAGAATTTTCTGGAGCCTCTAGCTAGTTTTCAGGGCACATAGACTTAAGGTAACCTAGAATCATAAGACTGGGTCTTGGATGGGAAATAGTGGGGGGGGGGGGAAATCCCAGACCCCAAAGTGGGGTATTCTCACTTCCTCCAACCCTAAACATTATAATACCTCCATTCTGATTTTAATAGAATATCTCTTTCAGGGAATTTTGAGTAGTTTCATTTGGTAGAGTTGGAAAGGATCTCAGAAAGCTTCTAGTGCAACCCACACCTTAGAAGGAATATCTACAATAACCATCTCAATATATGGATGACTATTTGATGGTCATTGGATGAGCATTCAGTCTTGATTTGGAGACCTCCAGAAATATAGAAATCAGCGAAAAAAGTGATGTGATACCACTCTTAAATATCTCTAATTATGAAAAGTTTTTACTGAAGTTCAGTGAAATGTCACAGGAAAGAATAAAATCCTTCTAACGTGGGCCAAACTCTATGAATAATATCTTCAAAGTCAATATAGTTCTATATTTTCCATCCTCAGTCAAGGTTTGTTAAGTATGTTTTTGGTCTCATAGAGGCCAAAAGAAGATAAAAACAATGTATTTAACACTATTTAACACCCCCCCTCCACCCCACACATTTATATTCCTAGCACCTAGGCACAGTCCCCTGAAAAGAGTAAGAACCTAATAATATGAACCGAATTGAATTGGAAAAAAATAAAAGAAAAGTAAAGAGAATTGAATTTTCTATGTAATCTTATTCTGTGTTCCATGATTCAAGGTCCCTTCTCAACCAAGCATATTTGAAAGAAAAGGGAAAAGCTCAAAAGC